>NW_004524588.1:5143292-5168570 GCF_000260255.1 Octodon degus
CATATTGTTGGATTTTGTTTCCTAATCCACTGTGCCAGTCTATTTCTCTTAATTGGTTTCATTAATGATTAGAAATGAGATGTATTGACTTATGGTTACCATATTATTTACCTGTTATCGTTTACTCCTTTTTCTCCTGTTTAATTGCTTACCCTATTTAATTGGTTGCTTCTGATCTCATTCATGGAGTTTTGATCATTTTAGTCCCTCTCTAGATTTTTTTATTAACTTTATTGAAAATCAATATTTACATATATTAAGAATTATAGACAAATATTGAAATAATAAAATTAAATTTGAAAAAAGAATGAGGACAATGGGCAGAAAGACTAATGCTAAAGTGTATATTCAAGCTCTCCATAATCATTTCTGTAAATTGTAATTTTTCTTTTCTCTTTCTACTGGAATATTATTGGTGTCATAATCATCCCTAGTATCCTAAGTTAGTCCCGTGCGGGGGGTGGGGGGTGGGGTGTGAGTGTGAGAGAGTGTGAGTGTAGTGTATGTGTAGTTTCTGAATAAACTTGTTTTCTAACAAGTTAAACCTTCCACTTTTAATGAAAGAACAAGATTAGCAAGTTCTTGACCTTACATTTTGATGTTCTCTGAAGACCATCAGATGTTCTGCGTTCTGTAAATCTAGAGTGAAATTACTGATTAGTAAGTTTTTTGTGTCATGTCGTTTTAGTTTTTTTTCCCAGGCTGAGCTAACCTTGCAGTTAATCATTAAGATATGAAACGAGTCTTTCCACTGAGCATAAAGCAAGGTAATTAAGGCAATTTTAACCAATTAGCTTCAGTTAGAAGTCTTATCTGTAGATAAGGTAATGGGAGACTAATAACATGTTGCTCTACTCTGTGACCTTCCAAATTAGTAATTTTAAAAGTTAATAGCAAAGGAAGCTTGAGGGCTTTCGTAGGTTTTCCCTCAGTTGCACTTTCCATTAGACTATTGGTACTGAATTCCTTGGTAATGGTACCCACCTTGTACATGGCTACTCTGTACTAGTGTTTCTTTCTTTCTTTTTTTTTTTTTTAATTTTGTGGTACTGGGGATTGAACTCAGGACCCTGAGCTTGTGAGGCAGACACATATTCTACGGGGCTATCTCTCCAGCCCCCTGTACTAGTTAAGTTCTTCCAAAATGTCATACTAATATTTCTGAAATACTGCCATTTGATTAAATATTACCAAGTCTAACTTAAGTTGCCATCTTTTTGTTTTCCCAGTATTTTGAATTTTTGTAGAGATAAGATTCAAATAACAAAAGATTTTTTAAAGTGTACAGTCTTCAGCATTCAGTATATTCATAATTTGTGTAATTATTATGGTCAGTCCAAAATTTTTGGCCAACTCAAAATAAAATATTGTGCCCATTAAACAGGAATTTCTCATCCACTCTCTTAGCCCTTGGCAACCAATAATCTTTCTTTATTGATAGACCTGTTTTATTTGAGTAGAATCATATAACATGTGACCTTTGTGTCTATCCACTTTAGTGAAGCATGTTTTTCAGGAGCATCCAAATTGTAGTATGCATCGGTACTTAATGCCTTTTAATGACTATTCCATTATATCGGGGAGTGTGTGTGTTTGTGTAAACTGTACATAGCATGTACCATGTTTTGTTAACTCATTAATCTGTTAATGGACATTTGAGTTGTTTCCACTTTGGCTATTGGCATGAGTGTTGCTGTGAACATTTTCATAAATTATTTGCATAGGTGTTTTCAAATCTTTTGAACATGTACCTAGAAATTGTGATTTATATGCCCCCCCACCTCCCCATTCCCCCACCCTGGTATTGAGGATTGAACTCGGGACCTTGAACTTGCCAGGCAGGTGCTTAAGCCACTAGGCTATCTGCCTAGACCTGATTATATCTTTAAGTGATAGAAGAACCACCAAGTTGTTTCCCAGAGCAATTATACATTTATTTTTCACTTTTTTTTTTGGTCTTTTTGAGACTTTCTTATTATTAGTTCAGGCTGGCCTTAAATTCACTTTGTAGCCCAGGCTGTTGTCAAACCCACAATGATCCTTCTGTGTCAGCCTCCCAAGTGCTGGGATTACAAGCATGTACCACCATGCCCAACCATTTTGCATTTCTAATAGCAGTGTAAGAGTTATGTTTTTCCACATTTTTAGACACTCGTTGCAGTGATACCCCATTTTATGAATGCTGCTGTTTAGAAACAACTCAGTTCGCTTCCATTGCTTCCATTCACAAGTTCTGCATCAGATGACGGACATGACCATGGCCATCTTTACCAAACATCAATGCAGCCATCTTCCCCAAAGTCATGTAACAAATTAAATTCATAGGCCAACCAATATCTCACTGTTTTGAAATGGCATTTCTTATTGGTTTTGGTTTGCATTTCTTAATAATTATGTGAATCACTTTGCTTGTGCTTAAATATTTGTATGTGTTTTATAACTTGTTTAGAAAAATTTCAGTTAAAGTCCTGGCTCATTTTAATTTTTTTTTAATTTTTAATTTAGTGTTTTGCTGTTATTTACTTCTAATGGAACTTCATATATTCTGGATCTTAAACCTATTGAACATCAGACTTGCATATGTCTTCTGCCTATTCTGTCAGTTGTCTTTTTACTTTTGGTTTTTATTTTTTCCTTTGTGGTTCAGAGAGAAAGCCGAGGTTCTTAGATGTTAGCAGTTCTTCTACTGTGGAGCTATCACTTTAGCTTTTTTTTAAACTGTATTTCATGCAGGATAGTTGCTTTGCTATCACAACATTGTACTTATGATAAATTACAGTGACTCACTCAGCTCCTTTGGACATTATTTGAAACAGGCAGTTTGTTTATTCAGCATTGTCTGAGCTTTCTTTTTATTCTCCTTGCCCCATGAGTGGGATATACTTTCTTATTTCTCTTGTTAGACTGGATGTTTTGAAGTTATAATCTTACTAGTCCATGCTTGTAGTATATGATGTTTATTTACATTCATTTGACAGAGTGGGTATATATACATAGTAAATCTTGTTTCTTTTTTTCATTCCTTTCCCTTCCTACCCACCTCCTTTTGTCTACCTCTCAATCCCCATTCCTCATTTTTTGAAAGAAAATTTTTTCTTTAATCTTTTCTTTGTTTATTCGTTTCAGTGTCTTGTTACGCGCTCAGACTCATAGTGATCCTTCTATCTCAGCCTCCCTAGTGCTGGGATTATAGTTATTATCACCACACCCAGTTTTAGTGGCCATCACAGCATGCTTGGGATGGCATGTGCTACCAGGAGTCAAACTCGGGTCTTTGTGCTTGCCATTCAGGTGCTTAGACTGTACAGCTATCTTCCCAGCTCCCCATTCCTCATTTTCATTATTGTTATTCTTAGCTCATATTTATTACATACAATCTCTACATTCATTTAGCTGCTATGCATAGCATTTCTGCTTAATTCCTCTTCTTTCCTCATCCCCTCCCCCTTGGTTTCCTCCATTCGTTCTTCTTTGCAGGAGCTCTATCCTCTTTATTTTCTTCTGTCCATTCATTAGTCTCTTTGTACTTTGACTAACTCAAATGAGAGATACTATGCAGTACTTTAAGCTTGTGTGTCTAATTTAGTTTTCTCAACACTTATGCATCTCTTTTCCTACAAATGTGTCAAATTTATCCTGTATAGCCATGCCATATTCCATTATGTATATATAGATAGTGCATTTTCTTTATCCATTTGTCTGTTGATGGATATGTCAGCTGCTTCCATGATTTAGCTATTATGAATTGTGCTGCTATAAACATTGATATGCATATATTGCTGTAGTATTATGTCTAGCTCTTTGGGAGAGATAATTAAAAGGGGACTGACTAGATAGGTCATACAGGATTTCTGATTTTAGTTCTTTGAGAAATCTTCATACTGATTTTCATGATGGTTGTACTAGTTTACATTTCAACAATGTAGGAAGATTTGTTTTTCACTGCAGCCATACAAGCATTTATTATTCTTTGCCTTTTTGATAATTGCCATTTTTTCTGGTTTAAGATGGAATCTTAGTATTGTTTTAATTTGCGTTTCTGAAATGGCCCAAGATTGGAATTTTTTTTTTTTTTTTTTTTTTTTTTTTTTTGGGGAGCTCCCCATTGACCTGCAGCAGCGCTGGTCTGGGTTGCCTTGAGTACGTGGGAATGGAACCACCGCTCAAAGAGACTGACTGCCTCCTTTAAGCAGGCACTTAAACAACTGAGCTAATGGGCGGGCCCCCTGGAAAAATTTTTTCATATAGTGTTTATTGGCCATTTGTACATCTTCCTCTTCAAAGTTTCTGTTCATTTCACTTGCCAATTTCTTTCTTTTTTGGTGGTACCAGGAACCAAACTTATATCCTTGCACTTGCTAGGCAGGTACTGTGCCACTGAGCTATATATCCCTGGCCCTCAATTAATTAATTAATTAATTAATTTCTTTTTTATGTATTTAGTATAAGGTTTTACAGTCTCATTGCACAGATCAGACTCCCAAGCATTGGGATTGCAGGCATGTACCACTACGCCCGGTCTCAATTGCTCTCTCAGTGAGCCCCGGGGGCTGGGCTGGCACCGCAAGCCAGTGATCCAACCCCGGTCCCTGCACTGCCTAAGCAGCTGCTTTAATCTGCTGAGCTATTTGGCTGGCCCCCTTACCCCCAATTTCTTGATTGAGTCTTTAATTATAAGTGTAATTGTTTAAGTTCTTTATATATTCTCAATGTTAGTTTTCTGTCTGAGGAATAGCTTGTTTACAGTTTTCCCATTCTGTAGATTGTCTCTATTCTACTAAGTGATTCACTGGCTGTATGAAAGCTTTTGAATTTGATAACCATTTGTTGATTCTTGCTGTTATTTCTTGTGTAGTTAGGGTCTTGTTTAAAAAAAAATCCCCGTCTAGTCAGGCATAGTGGTACACATTTGTAATTCTAATGCTCAGGAGGTTGAGCCAGGAGTATTGCCAGGAAGCCAAGGCCAGCCTGAAATACATAGTGAGACCCTATCTAACAAAACAACACAAAACAAAAAATCCTTTCCTATACATGATTTCAAGTGTACAAAAGCAGATTCAATGTTTTTATTTTAATTAATTAATTAATGTATTTATTTATTTTTGGTGGTACCAAGGATCAAACTCAGGACCTTGCACTTACTAGGCCAGCGCTTATTTCAGTGAACTATCTTCCCAGCCCTCAGTGTTTTTATTTTAATGTTTACCTTTTTGATTCATTTTTATTTACTTTAATACATGGTACGTGAGAGATTTGGATCTTGCATCAATCTTACATAAGCAGAGTGAGTTTTCCAACATCATTTGTTGAATAGGGTTTTTTCCCCCATCATATGCTTTTGGTATTGTGTTGCCTCCCAATTTGCTCTTGTTGCCCAAGATTGCTTTTACTATTCTCGATTTCCTCTGATGTAATTATGAATTTTAGAATTTGTTTTTTCCAAATCTGTGAAGTATGCTTCTGGTATTTTTTTTTTTTTTTCTCCTGCTCCTGGTATTTTGATTGAGACTGCATTGAATCTGTGTAACAGTTTTGGGAATATAACCATTTGTGGATAATAGAGATTCTGCCTATTCAGAAGCAGGGGCCATCTTTACTTTTTTTTTTTTTTTTGAGGAATACTGGCGATTGAACTCAGGACCTTGCACTTGCCAGGCAAGTGCTTGTTCTACTGAGCTATCTTCCCAGCCCCTGTCTGTCTTTACATTTTCTGATGTCCTCTTTAATCTGTTTTGTAGTGCTGTGGTTTTCTTTGTAGAGGTCTTCTACTTTCTTGGTTAATTATTTTTATTTTATTTCATGTATTTAGTACAGAGTCTGCAGGGTCTCACTATGTAGATCAGACTCCTAGTGATTCTCCTGTTTTCAGCCTCCCAAGTGCTGGGATTACAGGCCATGCCACCACACCCAGTCTCAGTCTCTGTCTCAGTGCACCCTGTGAGCGGGGCTGGCACGGCATGCCAGGGATCAAACCCCCAGCCACTGTGCTCTCGTAAACAGGCAGTTTAATCCACTGAGCTATCTGGCCAGCCCTTTCCTCGGTTAATTCTTAGATATATTAGTTTTGATGATACTACCAGAAATGGTACAACTTTCATTAAGTCTTTCTCATTGAGTTCATTATTAGTGTACCTAACTGCAATTGTTTGCTGTGTGTAGATTTTGTATCCTGCTACTTTGATGAAGTTGGTTATGAATTCTAAGAGATTTTGGTAGAGCTCTTTAGGTCCTTGATATAGAATATCATGTTGTCTTCAAATAATGATAATGTGAGTTCATCCTATCTATCCAACCCTTGTACTTTTTTCTTGCCTGATTATTCTGACAAATGTTTCAAATATGTTGAATTGAAGTAGTGACAGTGGGAATCCTAGTCTTGTTCCTGATTTTAGAGGGAGTGCTTTCAGTTTCTCTCCATTTCATATGACATTAGCCATGGTTTTGTTATAAATAGTTATCATATTCAGGTATGGCCCTTCCATACTATTTTCTCAAGGTTCGTAACATGAAGAGTTATGGGATTTGTATCAAAAGCCTTTTTTGTTTCTATTGATATATAGGATCAGGTGATTTTTGTCCTGTTTCTGTGATGTGTTTACATTTATTGACTTTGCGTCTTTTGGTTGAATTGTTGGTCATGATATATGATTGTTTGAATTATTGGTCATGATATATGATCATATTTGCTAATAGAACGTTGAAGATTCGTACATCTATATTCATTAAGGATGTGATCTTTATATATTTTAGATAAATTTATATGATTTTGAGATCAAAGTGATGCTTGCTTCAATAAATGACTTTGGAAGCACTCTATCCTTTTCAGTTTTTTTTTTTGAAGACTATTGCTGATACACATTGGATCCTTGACTTACAAACTCAGTTCATTTTCCAGGGCTGATTGGAACTCAAGTGGGTTGTAAATAAAGGCTATTGTTCTCCTAACAAGTCATGGAAATAACCATAATGTGTTCTGAACCATCCAAAATACACTTAATCTTTTCCTAATAAAAGCTTGCATCTTACGTGTAATTTACCAGAAGCACCAATAATTTTCCTAATGTATCCACCAAAAAGTTTAGAAAATGTGCCTAATTTACCACAAATAATAATTTCATACTGTGTTTACCATTGAGGTTGAAATCATTGGCCTTCAGGAAAGGAGGATGAAAGAGAAGGTGGTTATTGTTTGGAAGGCAAGTCCTCTTCCATAAGAACATCAGGAATCTGGCTCTCTGTAGTCTTTTCTCTCCTTGGGAGAGTCTGGCCCAGTAGGACCTGCTTCTGGCTCTCTAGGTCTTAACCTTTGGAGAACTACAAATTGGTATAAGGTTGTCTGTTTTTGTCTTTTGATTAACACTGCTCTGTGGTTTGACATTACACTGTCACCAAACAAGTGATATAAGGCCAATTGAATCACAGTTGAAAACTGGATAAAAAAAAGACATTTCTATGTTTCAAAATAGTGTAGATAATTTTCAGCAGCCCTTTTATTAGGGCTAGCTGCTTCACCATGCCTCGTCAGTCTGTGAACCCCACTTCTTACTGTAAGATTGTTAAACCACCTCTTACTGGCATGAAATATTTCTCCATTATCACTTGTTGATGGATTATCCTTACAGCCCTAGCTGTTTCACAAATTGTAGATTTGGATAGGATATAACCTCCCATCTTCCATTTAACCATATTAATGATAACCTTTGTACCTCATCTAATACTATTGATTGTGACCTACTAATATGAGTAACACCTTTAGCAACACTAGCTTCCTTCTGCAAATCTTTCCTAAGTAAGATTGTTAAAATGGTGAATTTCAACATGCTGTACATATTATTGAGATTGGTCATAAAAATGCCATTCTCATGTTTGTCCTCTTTTTCTAATGTGATTGCTTTCTTTCACCTTCCCTTTCTTCTTCTTGAGCTTGTTTTCTAGTTTTTTGGGGACCATTTTGATAAAAGTAACCATAATGATTATATAAAACACTCACTTGTGCACAAACACGCACATATGGCTCACACTGCTGCTTATGTATAGCTTACACATGCTTTTTTGGCATTAAAAGTCTTTACAGCCACACAAGTGGCATAAGTCAAATCTAAAATTCTGTAAGTTAAATCTAAAATTTCTGTCATAACCCAAGTGGGTCCAATATAACATCCTTAAAGATTTTGTAGAATTCAGCAGTCAATCCCTGAGCTCCTTGACTTTTTTAGTTGGTAGGCTCTTTTTATTATTATTGTCTCAATTTCATTGCTTGTATTAAGTTTCAGATTTTTTGTCCTTTTTAGGTTAGCTTTGATAATTTGTATGAATCTTGGAATCTGTCTCTCCAACAATTTTCAATTTGTTGGAATAGTTTTTCATAGTAATTACTGTTATCTGTATTTTGATGTTTCACATTTTCATTTCTCATTACATTGATACGAGTTCTTAGTAAGTTTTGCTAAGGGTTTATTTTTATTTTTATTTTATTTTTTTTCTTTTTGGCGGAACTGAGGTGAGGATTTATCTTTGATTTATTTTTATTTATTTATTTTTTTAATTTTAGGGAAGGGTCTACAGGGTGTTCAGGGCCTCTACTAGATCGGACTCATAGTGATCCGCCTGTTTGCAGCCTCCCAAGAGGTGGGATTACAGGCATGCACCACCATGCCCAGTCTCAATTGCTGTCTCAGCGCACCCCTGGGGTGGGGCCAGCTTGGCAGGCCCAGGGATTAAACCCCTGGCCCGTGCGCCTGCTTGCAGGTGCTTTAATCCACTGAGCTTTTTGGCCAGCCCTGTAACTTTTTGGGGGGTCTCAATTTCATTGATTTTTGACTGTGATCTTGATGATTTACCTCTTTAATTGGGCTTGAGCATGAATTCTTGTTTCCCAAGTATCTAAAGGTTCTTTCTAATGTTATTAATTTAAGTGTGCTTTGCTTTCCTAATGTGAACATTGATTGTGTTCAACTTCCCTTTGAGGCTGTTTTCTTTAAATTTATATATTTGGTACAGGCTCATAGTGATCCTCCTGTTTTCATTCTCCCCAGTGCTGACATACACCACCATGCCCAATCCCGGTGGCCAGTTTAGCACGCCTGGGGGTGGGACCAGCGCAGCATGTGGTGCCGGGGATCTAACCTCCGTCTCTGAGCTTGTATAAGCAGGCACTTAGTCCCTGAGCTATCTTGCCAGCCCTTGAGGCTGTTTTTATTGTGTCCCAGATGTTCTGGGTGTTATACAGACATTCTAGAAATTGTTTAATTTGTTTCTCAGTTTGTTCTGTGATCCATTGTTCAGGAGTAGCTTATTTTTTGGGTGTTTCTAAATTTTCCATATTTTTTCTATAGTTAATTTCTATTTCATTGCACAGTGGCCTGATAGTGAATATAGATTATTTTGAATATATATATATATATATATATATGTATATATATATATATATATGTAAGCAGGCTTTGTAGACTGGTACATGATGATTTTGAAGAAAGTGCCTGTGCTGTATAGAATAATTTATAAACTCTGCTTATGTCATTTATGTTTGTTCAAGGCTGTGTTTCAGCTCTGATAATTCATATTTTGTTTAGTTGATTTCTTTTTGAATGTGATGTGTTAAGAGTCCCTACTATAATTTTGTTGCTATTATTTGCTCTTTTATGTTCAGTAGTATTTGTTTTATGAAGATAAGTCCTCCAGTATTCAGTGGATATTTATAATTATTATCTTGTTGGGCTGTTCCCATAAGTAGTGTGTAATGACCTTTTTCTTTTTCTTTTTTTTTGCGGTACTGGGGATTGAACTCAGGACCTTGCGCTTGCCAGGCAAGCGCTTATTCTGAGCTATCTCCCCAGCCATTCTTTTTCTCTTCTAATCAGTTTTAACTTACAAGTTTACATTGTTTGAGTTTGAAGTTGCACCCTCTGGTTGTATTCAGGATTGTTCTTATGCATGAAATAGTGTTTTTTATCCTGTGATTTTTAGTCTTTGAATATCTTTTTGGATTAGTTCCTAGAACGTAATGGACTGTTGGATTCTATTTTTTTATCCAGTCTGCCAGTCAAACATTATCAGTGAGAGTTATTTTGGAGAGGTGGTGATTAATTACTGCCATTGTGTTCTTTCTGGTGATGGCGCATTTGTTTTTCTTTTGGTTGTTGTTGTTTATCCATTCATCTTGCTCGGTATTTTCATAATTATTGGTTTCATCATTTCTGTCTAGATGTTAAGTAGTTTTAAGAGTGCTACTTTAATATTCATATTTCTCTTTTTTTCATTTATTTATTTGATATAGGGTCTGCCTATACAGCTAGGACTTGTAGTGATTCTCCTGTCTCAGCCTCCTAGGATTATAGACATGTGCCAACATGCCTGGTTTCAGGGACAACATGCCCTGGGGATCTGGTGTTTGCAGGGCATGCAGTACCAGAGATCAAACCTGGGTCCTTGCACTTGCCAGGCAGGCCCTTAATACCACTGAGCTATTTCCCCAGTTCAGTATTCATGTCTCTTGAGTGGCTTTTTTTCACAAAATTTTTCGTATTTCTCTGTATTTTTTAGCTAAAGTTGTTCTGATTATGTTAATCTGTGATGTAAGTTGTTTACCCTCTGGGCTTGAAATATGTCAAGCACTTTTGGTCTTTAAGATGGTGAGAAATCTGCTGTAGTTCTACTGAGTTTACCTTTTCATGTGATTTTTTTTTTCTTTGACTGCTTTTAAAATTCTGGTTTTTTAAATCGGACATTTGGCAATTTAATAATGATATATCTTTGTGAGCTTTTTCCATCATAGTTGTTTGATTTTCTTGAAGCCTCATTTGTAGCATATGTTGAACTGTATTCTTTTATTTGGGAAATGTTTTACTGTGATTTCTGTAAGCATTAATATGTCATCCATGTTATCTTCTAGCTTTCTTATAACAGCGGTTCACTGTTGGATGATCTTTTTAGTGTTGTCCAGTAGCTGTTAGATGCTCTTATTCTCTTTGTTGGCTTTTCTGAGTACTTCATCATAACATATCATTTTGTCTTCATGTAGTTCATTTCTACACTTTATGAATTTAATAGAATTATTTATTTCAGGTTTTTCTGCCTGATACTTTTTTGTGGATTCTGTATTTTTAGTGTGTTTGTCATTCATATTTTGAACCATTTTTATCAGCTCTTCAATTTTTAGTTTCTGCAAATCCACAGTGGCCATTTTGAATGATAATGTCTGTTATGGTTTGTATCTAGATGTATCCCCAAAGCCTTATGTGGTCATAGAATTTTTTCAGAGGTAGGTATGTTTCATCTGTCCTTGTGACTGGATTATTAAGGTCTCCCGTTATTGAGTGTGTCTAGTAGCATTTTATGATGTTGGATGATCCAGTGTTTGGTGCATATATTTACAATTGTTGTTTCTTTTGAGTTCTTTCTTTATAGTGACCTTCTTTGTCTCTTGAGATCAGATTTGTCTTAAAATTCAGTCTGACTGAAAAACTACAGTTTTCCATCCTTCAATTTTAATCTGTGAATTTGTTGTTGATTAAATGTGTTTCTTAAGTATACTCTTGAGCTTTGTTTGATCCATTCTGCCAATATGTGCCTTTTGTTTGGTGGGTTGAGACCCTTCACATTGAAAATTATTAGTTTTCTTGTTATTGCATTATTTTTGTTATTGATTCTTTTTATCCTTAACCTTAGGCTGGTCTTCTTAACATTTTCAAGAAGCTGGATCAATTTTATTTTCTTTGCTGTTTTGTTTTGTTTAAAATAAGGTATCATTGAGTGTGTTATTTTGTGCTTTTGTTGTGTCCTCAAAGTCTGACACTTTTTTACATTGGTCACTTCTGCTTTTTCAAAGTCTGACACTTTTTTACATTGGTCACTTCTGCTTTTCATGTATTCAGTAGAATTCTTTGTATTCAGGATTTTGGGGGGGCATCTTTTCATGGGACATATTTTTATGGTAAAGTTACTCATGTTTTGAATGGTTTTAATTAGCTCTTCTAACTTCCAGTTGTTCTTTAACCACATTAGTCAATTTATGATTCCACTGTCTTTTTCGACCTTGCCAAGTTTATTTCCTCTTTAATCATTTTTTAGAGCTCAGCAGTTTGGTGTTGATTTTATTTATTTATCTCTCTCCATTGTTCCTCTTTGAATCTGCTTTTGGCAAGATGGGACTCTTCTATTGCTTTTTCTTTTCTTTTCTTTTTAATGTTCATTTTTTAGTGCTGAGGTTTGAGGCCATATAGTGTAAACAGACTTGTTGCCATGAAGATCTGGTTAGTTAGGTTCTGTTTTCCAGGAATTAGTGTTGGCTCTGTTTGTCAAGTGAGACTATTTACCACTTCACCCTATTCAGTTCGATTGGGTTGAAGTCAGTCATTGTGTTTTAGGAAGAGAATTCCTACTGGTTTTAACAGTATCCACAAATCCAACTGTATATCATCATCAATGTTATAAAACCTGTTTAATCAGTTTTTCCCTTTTATCACTTCTTACTGACCAGCCCAGCCCAGACTACATTATACTGTTACAATATTAGTGTTCAGTTTGGGATGTGGAGGGTGAAAGGAGGGAAGGGAAAAGTGGGAAATGAAGGTGGTAAGTCTGTAAGTAGAAATAGAGATAAGAGAAATGTCTGTAGTTGAAAATAGGAGGTCAGACTCTCTTGACGGTATTTTCATAGTTGGAAGAGTTACTTAAACAGTTACAAAGAAGAGGTGGCCACAGCATGGGAATGCATAACTGTAATCTTAGCCATCAGGAGGCTGAGCCAAGAAATTTGAACACCTTGAATTCTAGGCCAACCTGGGCTATATAGTGAGGTCAAGGACAGCCTGAACTACAGAATGATACCCTTACTCAAAAAACAAAAACCAGTGTGTTATAATCAAAACAAAAATCAGTGGGAAATTTATAATCTTAAATTTACTTTTTTCACTAAAAATGAAAAAGAAAAATTCACTGCATGTTCATCACCAGCTAGAGGACAAAATAACAGAAACTAAACCTCAAATAAGGAAAGCATTAAATATAAATAAACTAGCCAAGTTTTAGAGAAGTAAAAATCCAGAGAGCTTTTACGAATAGGCAATTCATATCTCATATAATGAACTGTTACAGAGATAAAAAAAAATGGAGCTTCATTTTATAAAGCAGGTCCAATTGTGAAACTCCGTAGAATAAGAAAACACGTAGTAGTTTTATTCCCACTGTGTGTCTTGCTATGCCTACCAGGCCAACTTTGAATTCACTATTTAACTTAGGTTGACCTCAAACTCTCCATTTTTAGCTTCAGTCTCTTGAGTGGTAGGGTTATAGGCATATTCCACCATGACTCCCTGTCATAATATGAATGGCTTTTTAGTACACAGAAGAAGAGATTCGTTGGAGGAGCTCTTCCTTAGACAGTCTCAGGAACATACTCAGTTTTAGTCTGAAAAATGTACCATCTGTGCCTTAGTAAAAGGCTGAAAAGAAGTGCTACTGAATGTACACATGGTGATGTGATACTCTCTCTGTCTTTCTGCCCTTTCCCCCATTTCTTTTGGATAGATATTTGGGCAGAAGCAATCAGGCAATATGTCTATAAGCAAAACAGTAATTTCATTCACAAATTTTAGCTTTAACCAGGTCATTTCGTGTTGTTAAATATTAATAGAATATGAAATTAAATGTTTAAAAGACTAATATCTGAGCCTGCATCTACTCTTGAAAATGTTAAAATTAGTAAAGTCTTTGTACTATTGACAGTAGCAGAATCCTTTCAGCCTATTTTGGGAAAAAACCTGGATATAAATGATTTAGTATATTACTCATATGTCCAAGTAGTGTTAGGCAAGAGATCCTATGACATACATGTATGCCTACTATGTAATTTACCTAAGTATGAGTATAACCATTTTTTTTTTAAAGCACAAAACAGAGGATTGCTGACTGTGAAATGTATTGCTTGTTGAGAAACTATCCACAGTTTTGTGCATAAAAAAAGAAATTTAATTAAGAGTATTGTCATCTGGCCATTTATTTGAGGGGTTAGGATAGTTTTATTATGATTTTCTGTAATTTCCGATGACATATTTTATGATCAGTTTGCATTATTTTCTTTGTTCTTCACTATTTTCTGAGGGATCCCATTTTTTGTGGGTTTCTTGTTATGTACACATGTATTATTTCTGTTGCCACACTGACACTTGATTTCCATTTCACTTTGGTGTCCTTTCAGGCCAAGATAGCCAGGTTAACCAAACGTTTTGGAGCAGCCAAAGAAGATCTTAAGAAAAGACAAGAGGTAAGAATTTCTAGTCTTCTATAATTAATATTTATCTCTAAATGTTAATCTTAGGAAATGCTAATTTAAAGATAAAATGTTTCCTTTATTTATAAGTACAAAATTTATTTTCATTCTATACACATATATCAACATTCATATTAATGTATTGAGTATAAGCCATTCTTAAAGCTATTTGGTATCCAACTTTAAAATTATGTCTTTGAAATTTGTTTTACCCGCTTTATGTTTTCCTATGTTCTACTCTCTTATTATTGCCCAAAGTATTTTAATATGGATCCAACTGCTACTAATATTCATATTCTTCTCTTTTCTTCCCCATATAACATATATATTATGCTATTATTGTAACATATAGGTAAAGATTAGATTAATTTTGTTGCCTTAAATACTTTCTGTTTTATGTGTGTAATTTTTATTTAAATGTAGAATTAGGTCCAGACATGATAGTACGGTTTTTCTTTATAGTCTGGGTTTTGCTGTGTGTGTGTGTGTGTGTGTGTGTGTGTGTGTGTGTGTGTGTGTTAAGGAATGGTCTCCCGGGTGTTCAGGGTCTCACTACTAGATCGGACTCAGAGTGATCCACCTTTTTACAGCCTCCAAAGAGCTGGGATTACAGGCATGCGCCACGCGCCACCATGCCCAGTCTCAATTGCCATGTCATCATGCCCCGGGGGCGGGGCTGGCACGGCAGGCCCCAGGGAATGAACCCCCAGCCCCAGTGTCTGCTTGCAGGCGCTTTAATCCACTGAACTATTTGGCTGGCCCTGCTTTTTGTTATTTATTATTATTTTCTTTACTTATATTTTTGATATAGCAATTGTACATTGTATTTCTGTACTCCTTTATACATATATCTGGGTTTATGTAGTTTGTATACATGTTAATGGTAATAGGTAGAGATTGAACACAGGGCCTTTACAACACTACCTCAACCCTTTTAAAATCAGTGAGAATAGGATCTCCCTGAGTTGTTAAGTTGCTTGGGTCGAGTTGAAAGTTGAAAGCCTCCTGTCTGTCTCCCAGAGTGTTGAAATTACAGGAATATGCCACCATGCCTGTTTTGAATTTCTTTTATTTCAGTAGGCTGCTTTACTTCCCTCCACTCCCCTCCCATTCCCTCCTTTGTCTCTTTATAGCTATATAATCTTACACAAAATCTCAATGATGAAAATTTTAATAATCATTTCTAGATTGTTTTTTATTGATGTATTTTTATATCTTCTTTACTTGGCTTTTTAAGGACAGTTTCGTTTGAAGAAATTATGCATGCACTGGATGTCTTTTAAAAGTTTCACTAACCACTCCTGGTGGTGAATTTATGTAATTACAGTACAATATCAAAACTAAGAAATTGGTACAATTGTACTAAGAAAATGGTACAATTCTAAAACTAAGAAATTGGTACAGTTCTTTATTAGGTCTTATCACTTAGCACTTTTTGCCATTATTTATTTATTTACTTACTTTTTTTTGTTTTTTGAGGAACTGGGGATTGAACACAGGCCCTTGTACTTGCCAGGAAAGTGCTTATTCTACTGAGCCATCTCCCTGGTCCCCCTATAATTTTTTATATGCATCCTTTGTATATGAATGCTCTGTGTGTGTGTGTGTGTGTGTGTGTGAGAGAGAGAGAGAGAGAGAGAGAGAGAGAGAGAGAGTAATTTCATCTTGTGCAGATTTATGTAAACCTCGTCATAGTCAAGATAATATACTTTCCTACCAACGTTAGAGAAGGGTTCTTTTTTTCCCCAACATCATCATCAACACAAATTCTTTTTTAATACTGAGTATAGCTATTCTTGCTAGGAAAGAGAATCTCAGTGTAGTTTTGATTTGCATTTGCAACATGGCCAAAATATGTGAAACATTTTTTCATATTTTTACTGACCAGTTTTACTTTTGAGAACTGTTTGTTCTCTTTACCCATTTGTTGATAGGGCTATTTGCTGCTTTTGTGTTTTTTAAGTTCTTAAATACTCTGGATATTAATCCTCTTTTGGAAGAGTAGTTACAAAAATGTTCTCACAAGTCTGCCGGCTGTCTCTTCACTCTATTAGTTGTTTCCTTTATGCAAAAACTTTTTAACTTGATGCAGTCCTAAAATAAAATTTATTTATTCATGTATTTTTATTTATTTATTATTATTATTATTATTATTATTATTATTTTTATTTTTATTTTTTTGGTGATACCAGGGATTAAACTCAGGACCTTGTGCTTGCCAGGCAAGCACTTATTCCACTGAGCTATCACACTTATTCCACTGAGCTATTTCTCTGGTCCTGATGTAGTCCTATTTAAATGATTGATTCTTGCTATTGGTTCCTGTATTATTAAAATCCTGTGGAGGAAGTTGCCTGTGTCTATAGCTCTATTAGCAGTTTTGAAATGTCAAGTGTTGTACCTAGGTCTTTGATCCATTTTGAATTGAATTTTATGTAGGCTGAGAGATAGGGATCTTGTTTTAGTTTTCTGTAAGTGAATATCCACTTTTCTCAGCTCTAGTTTTCTCAGTACTGTCTCTGTCTCTGTCTGTCTGTCTGTCTGGCTCTCGCTCTCGCTCTCTCTTGCTCTCGCTCTCGCTCTCGCTCTCGCTCTCTTTTGCGGAACCAGGGATTGAACTCAGGCCCTTGCACTTGCCAGGCAAGCGCTTATTCTACTGAGCCATCTCCCCGGCCCCCCGTGTCATTTGTTAAAGAGGTTATCTTTTTCACCAGTGTATGTTTTTGGCTCCTTTGTTCAGAACCAAATGATTGTAGTTCCATGGGTTTATTTCAGTGTCCTCTAGTCTGTTACATTGGTGTTCTTTTTGTGGTAGTACCATCTGTTTTTGTTACTATGGCTTTGTAGTGTAATTTCAAATTTAGTATTATAATGCCCCTAGTCTTGCTCTTTTTTCTAAGGATTGCTTTTGCTGTTCTGGGTCTTTTCTATTTCCATATGAATATAGTTTTAAAAAAATTTTTTAGTTCTGTAGAGAATATCATTAGCATTTTGCTGGGAATTGCATTGAGTCTGTAGATTGCGTTTGGTAATACAATATGGGTGTTTTAACAGTACTGCCAGGGCCGGCCAGATAACTCAGCGGATTAGAGTGCCTACTTAGGTAGATGCAGGGACCAGGGGATTGATCCCCGACTTGCCATGCTGGCCCCACCCCTGGGGCACACTGAGACAGCGACTGAGACTGGCTGTGGTGGCGCACGGCTATAATCCCAGCGCTTAGGAAGCTGAAAAGCAGGAGGGTCACTATGAGTCCAGTCTGTGTAGTGAGACCCTGTAGACTAAGTATATTTAAAAACAAAACAAAACAGTACTGCCAGTCTTCCCATCCTCTAATGTCTTCTTCAATGTCATTCTTCAATTTTCTCAGTTTCATAGTAGAGTTTTCTCACTTCCGTGTTAGACTGATCTTTATGTGTTTTATTGAAGCTACTGTGAATGGTATAGTCTCCTGATTTTCTCAGCTAGTCTAATAGAAAACTATTGAATTTTAGAAAGTATATAAGTATATATATATATATATATATATATATATATATATATATGACAGGGTCTACAGGGTCTTACTACATAGATCAGACCATAGTAATCCTCCTGTTTTAAGCCTTCCAAGTGCTAGGATTATAAGGCACAAACTACCACGACCAGTCTTAATCTCCATCTCAGCATGCTTTGGGGGCGAGGCTGGAACTATACACAGGGTTTTGAACCTAGGCTGCTGCGCTGTGCCTAAGCAGGTGTTTTAGTCCACTGAGCTATCTGGCCAGCTCTGTTTCTTCTTATGCCTAATTTTGTATGAATTCTGCTACTGTGTTGAATAGAAATGACAAGAATGAGTGGGTATGTCTGTTTTTGTTTCTGATCTTAAAGGTACAGCTTTCACATTTTTGAGTTCTTTAATTGAGTGTGATGTTAACTATGGGTTTTTCACAATGGCCTTTGTTAGATTGTGGATGAATTACTTAAATACCTAGTTTAATGATATGCTTGTATCCTAGCACTGTGGATTCTAGCATGCTCTAATCCTACTGTTCTGGCTGAGGTGGGAGACAGCCTAACTGTATATTGAGTGTCATCCACCCCCCACAAGTGTTCCTCTTTTCCATTGAACTTTGTTTTTTTTAACAATCTTTGGATTCTTTGATTTTGGTCATGGTAGACAATCTTTTTAATGTGATTTTAGATATGATTTGACAGTGTCTTCTTGAAGTTCTGTTTCCTTTTATATTTTTAAATAAAATCGGTATCTCTGTTTTCTGGGCTGGCTAGCTCTGAATCCCTGGGCTCGAGCAGCCTCCTACATAGCAGGAGCTACAGATACATGGCACTATACTTACCATTTTTAAACTTTTTTAATGTCAGTATTTTTCAGCTGTGTTGAAATTTGTCAAATTTAGTGCATATTTCAAATATTTTGTCTTGATACTTAGTAATTGCAATTGCTTTGTGATTTGTTTTCTTTCTCAGCCAAAACTGTTTGATAGTTGCCTTGCCTCCTAAAACTAAGACAAGTAGCAAGGTTACACTGTAGCTTTTTAGTATATTTGGTATCTGGTAACAGTGGCTTTACAAAACAAGTTTAGAAACTTTTTGAAGTATTTGAGGAAAATAGGTATTAAATGTTTGAAAGAAATTTCCTGTCAAGCCATTTGGCCTGGATTTCATTTATTGGGAGGTCTTTGTCACTTGTTAAATCTTATTAAAGTTTTTTTCAGGTATTTTTGTCTTTATGATTCATCTTTGGTAGATGTGGTGTTACAAATCTATTTTTAGATTATCTAGTTGCCTGGCATATAATTGTTTCTTACAGTTTCTTTCCATTTTCTTTATATCAGATCTAATGTCTCCCTTTTCATTTAAGTGTAGTTAATTGAATAATTTTTTTGTGTTAATCTAGTTAAGGTTTTGCCAATTTTGATTTATTTTTTAAACCTCCTACTTTCATCGAACCTTCCCCCCCATTTTTAAAAATTTATTTCTGACATAATTTTTACTATTTCTTGCTGGTAACTTCAGGTTTTAGATAGTTCTTTTAGTTTGTTGAAGTGTGAAGATGTTTTGTTTATTTGGTATCTTGCTTTGCCCTTTGCCCTTTTTCTGCTCTCCATTCTTTATTCTTTATTCTTTATTCTTTTTTTTTTTTTTTGGCATTAGGGATTGAACCCAGGGTATATACTCTACCACTGAGCTACATCCCTACAGTCAGGCTTTCATCAACGAACTTTCTTTTTATGTTTAGTACTATAAGCTGTTTTCTTAGCACTGGTTTCACTTATATAGAAGTCCTGGCATATTATGTTTTCATTTATCTTAAGGTGTTTTCTTTTTCCTAGACTCATTGAGTTTTCAAAATGTATGTTATTTAATTTGTGCATACTATGTTTGGGTATTTTGTACTTTCTTTC
The DNA here is from genome assembly GCF_000260255.1 of Octodon degus. Lineage (NCBI taxonomy): Eukaryota > Metazoa > Chordata > Mammalia > Rodentia > Octodontidae > Octodon > Octodon degus. Next base: position 5,162,967 of record NW_004524588.1, read on the forward strand.
TGCAATTTAATTTGAAGTATTCATTATTGCAGAAAGGATTCTTAGTATTGTTTTGTTTTATTAAGACTTTTTTGAATTAGTGTGATCTATTCATGAAACTGTTCCTGTATGCTTTAAAAAGAATGTATTTTTTGCTGCTGTTTGATAAAATATTCTGTTTATGTCTTTTGGGTTAGATTGGTCTGTAGTATTAAGTCTTCAGTTTCCTTATTGATTTCTTGGCTACTTTTCAATACATTATTGAATTCAGTATATGAAAGTCTCTTACTATTATTATTTCTTCTATCAGTTCTTTCAATATTTGCTTTACATATTTGAGGGCTGTATATAATTGTTTTACCTGATAAATTCTTTTATGATTATATAATGTTGTTCATTGTGTTTTCTGACAGTAGTTGACTTAAAATGTAAGTACCGCCACCCTTACTGTCTTGTCAACAGTTATACAGGATGTTTCTCCATCTTTTCACTTATAGCCTTTGTGTGTCTTCATATCTAAAGTGAGTCTCTTTAAGAACAATTATGGCTAAATTACCTCCCTTTCCCCTCCCCTCCCCTTCCCCTCCCTGTTCCATCCTCCCCTCCCCCTTCCCTCCCCTCCCTTCTCCTCTTTCCCCTCCCCTTCCCTCTCCCTCCATTTCCCCTTCCCCTTTCCCTCCCTTCACTCCTCGCCCTCCTCCTGTCTCCTCCCCCCTCTGTGTACACTGGAAGGAAGGCTTTCACCAGTCAGTGTGGATAGAAATTTTGTGGGCCCCTGAAGCCTTTTTTGGAGAGGAGTCTGGGTTTTGCTTTAATCTTCCATCTAAAGAAATTTGCCTGTTTTTACTCTGGAGCTCCCTCTGGTATCAGTATTCAGTACTGCAGTTGTCTGTGCTGCAGCAAGACTGCTGGTGTTGATGGTACCCTTGGTGCCGTCTGCATTAATATAACTTCTTAACTGAAAGGTCTTTCCTTTAGTCTTGGAGGCTCCAAAGTATCAGTGTATGTCACAATCACAGTCTGTATTCCAAGCCAGCTGTTTGAGTTAGGTAAGATTAAAAACTAGTGCTTTGAGCATCCTATCCAAAAAATTTGATGCATGTTCTGTTCTTCTTGGTGGTGGAGAAGCCTTGATTTTGCTGTTCCATACTTGGAAGTTAATTGGGTGTGGTAGGTAAATGAACATACTTTCCTAGTCACTCCACTATGTCTCTTTTTGGTCTTATTCTTGCCAGCGGTACTATAATCTCTCATTTTTAGAAGTCTCACAAAGACAATCTTGTCCTTACCTTGTCAAGTCATTGTCCCCATCAAAGGAGGGTCATGCAGCTTCCTGTTCTATCATATGCAGGTCTCACCATTCAAAAACTATAGTCATTTATTAAATGATTCCTTTCCATATTTTAAGCAGTTTTATTTATTCTCTATGCTTTTTTCCATTTTGTCCTCTTATGATTTAGATCTAGATTGTCCCCCAGTGGCTCTTGTGTTCAGAGATGGGGCTTTTTTGGAAGATAATTGGATCATGGGGGTGCTGTGGCTGACTCCTCTTTAGTTTTCAGCCAGGTGGGCCCTGGCTGAAAGAGGCTGGTTAGTAGGGCTTGGCCTGGAAGGGTTTATCTCCCTCTCTGACTTCTTCCTTTGCCCACTGCTTCCTCGCAACAGCAATATTTCCTCAACTGTGCTCTCTGCCCTACAGCCTACTGACCCTGGATTTTAAACCGTTAGCCAAAATAAACATATCTTTGTGTGTGTTGTATCATCACAGGAAAGAGACATCCCTGAAATACTCATTTCTTTTGTCTTAACCATTTTGAATATAATTACTTAAAAACTTGTTACAAGTTATTTTCTATTTATTTCACAGATGTTTCACAGTGTTTGTCTTGACAGATTTTTAAATATCTTTATATCGCAGTGTGCCTTAATTATCTTTTGTCTCCTCTGTATACATACATATCAAATACAACACTATACTGATAAGATTATTTTATTAAAAGTAGTGAAATGTATTTGTTATTGAGGGGAGTAGATAGTGGCATCCACTTCATGCCATGCTCAGTACTTATCACCTCTGGCTTAACATGTATTTTTTTACATTCAGTCTCAAGTGAGCTTATTCTCATTTTAAGAAATAAATGATGATAGTATTATTAATGGTGAGTGGTGGAAGTCTAAATAATGATAATAAGTAGATATTAGAATTCCATCTCTGTATGCCTTATTGGGGGAAAGGGCTAAAATAAGTTACCACTGAAACTTAGAACTGTGATGTCATTAACTGCAATTATTGAAGTCATATAATGTCAGGTAGAATTTTAAAAAACAGAGTCAAAAATTTAATTTTGATTTGCAATATTTGGATACTGTTTATGTATTATTAAATTTTTGGTGCTAATATATTTGCTATGTATCTCAGCATGTGAGCCGTTTTCACGTTTTCGTTTTATATAATCTTTGCAAGAATACTGAGTTATAAGAATTATTATATTCACTTTTTAAATGATGAGCAGTTATCTTTAACAGTAAATAGTTAATTTCACTGTATTTTTTGGTTGAATTATTTTTTGGGGGAGGTTTATTTTTTGTTCTTGGTGCCGAGGACTGAACCCAGGGCTTCCAGCTTGCTAGGCAAGCTATCTACTGCTGAGCCAAATCCCCAGCCCCTGCAGTGAATAATTAAGATACAACCAATCAGTGGCAATGGCAGAATTTCAAATTCTTGTCTCAAGTAATGTTTTCTATGATATCATAGAAGTAATAGGTTACATACTGCAAAAATCATTTATAGCTTTTACTTTTTAATTTCCACATATTGGCTTTTATGTTTATTTGGGTATTTCCTCCTCTTAGAACCCACCAAACCCACCTGTATCACCTGGAAAATCTTCAAGTGATATGATTAGCAATAATATGGCCTACAGGTGAGAATCATAATCTGCTTTTCTGGTTCTTAAGTAATATAGTAAGGTTCTACTTGTCTTTAAGGTAGAAAGATCTTATGATCGTACATATTTATATAGAGATAACTGTTACACTGGGTTGAGAATATTTCCTTTTTTTGGCTTTATTACATAGTCTGTGGCTATTACTTATGTCAGTTTATTATAAGACTTTTGTTACTGAATAGTTCTCTAATCTCATGAGTATTCTCAAATAATTGAAATGTTTTTTTCATGTGTAAAAAAGCTACTGTGTTATACTGGAACCTTCTTTTGGTCTCGGCTTAAGTATTAATGATGTTAGAATATAAAAAAAGACCGTTCTCTAATGTGATAGATGCCAGGACTTAGAAGTTTGTATGCTATTTGTGCTTTGATGTGTTAGCTTATAGTTTAGGGCTGTAAAACCCAGATCTAGTCACCACTTTCTTACTGTAGGCCAGTGCTTTTATATATGTCAATAGTTTTCCCTAGAATGGCCTATCCATTAATTATTTGTATGTATATACTTCATAGAAATGCAAGCACAGTAAGACAGATGTTGGAGTCCAAAAGAAATGTAGGTGAGAGTGCACCGCCATCTTTTCAAACTCCTGTGAATACAGGTAACATTTTTTTCTTAGATATTAAGGCTTTGGTTATCTTACATTATTTTGAGGTGGAAATGGTCTAGAAAACTGGGTTTACTGGTCTTAAGTACAAAATGTTACTGAAAATTTGGGATCACAAATAAGTATACATTAGAATATAGATATTAAAATTCCTGATTATTTCTCAGACTTTCTGGTCTCCAGATCCTTTCACAGTCTTAAAAATTAAAAACTTCAATGTGCTTTCGTTTCTGAGTTACACCAATTCATACTATCAATTTAAGTTAAAAAATTAAAAAGAAATTTATTGATCTAAGACTGCCAATAAACCTGTAAGGTGTAACAACATCCTTCAGTAAAAAATACCTATAATTTTTAAATTAAAAATACCATTGGGCCAGGGATTTAGCTCAGTGGTGAAGTACCTGCCTGGCAAGCGTGAGATCCTGAGTTTGATTCCTGGTACACCACCACCCCGCCCTACCTCCTCACCCCTCACAAAAAATATAATAGTGAAATACTAGCTTTTATTCTCACAGCTCTCTTTTCCTTAATATACTGGCATAAAGATAGCTAGCTGTAACTGGCTTCAGACTCTCAATTCTCTTGCGTCAGCCTCCAAGTGCTAGGATTACAGCTGCCACACCAAAGTTTGTTTCATTATATTAATTTGGCTGAAGTATATGAACAGAATCTAGCCTCATACAAACACATAAATGGAAAATGATTAACCCCTTTAGGTAACTGTGGATATTCTTTGTTTTTAAAGACAAGGTCTTGCCATATAGTTCAGGTTTGTTTTGAACTCACTACATAACCCATGCTGGCCTTGAATTCATGGTAATTTTGTGCCTCAGCCTCTCAGTACTGGGATTATAGGCATGCACCATCACTCCCAGGCTGTATTTTCCTCTTTCAGTACTGTCAAAACTAGTAAGTTAAATTAGTAGTTTAAAATTAGTGCAAAGTGGAATCTAAAACCATGCTAATAATGGCCTTTTCTCATTGTTTTTCTCTAGGTCATTCTTTTAAGTAAAAATGGTCATTCATGAAAAAGACTGCTAATCTAGCTTACACAAGCACTATTCCTTATGTCAGTTAATCCTGTTTTGGCATGTAATTATTTTGTTTTATATCACCTATTTCTTTTATACTACTTATTTGTTCACAGAGTATTGAGATTGCCTAGTCAAGTATTGAGAAATACTAAAATTAATGGTTTACTGCTTCATTATGGATATTTTTAATTGAAATGGACTTGTTTTTAACTAAAAGCATAGGTTAATGAAGAATGTGGTGACAGTATGGCACCACTATACTACCTTGATATTTTATTTTATTTTATTTTATTTTATTTTTATGTATTTGGCACAGAGTCTCACTATTCAGTTTGGACTCGTAGTGATCCTTGTTTTTTCAGGCTTTGCAGTGTTGGGGTTACAGATGTGCACCACCGTGCTTGGTCTCAGTGGCTGGCTCAGCATGCCTGGGGGCAGGGCCAGCGTGCATGTGGTGTCGGGGATGGAACCCGGGGCCCTGTGCTTGCCTAAGCAAGTGCTTAGTCCAGTGAGCTATCTTGGACCCTACTACCTTGATTTTTGCACACCCTTTTATCATTTTATTTTCTAGAATTTCAGTTTCCTGTGGTGGTCAAATATTAAATGTAAAATTGTAAGAACAGTTCATAAATTTTATTATGTGTATTGTTAAAATTGTCATGTATTATCTTTTACTATGCCTTGTTTATAAATTTAACTGTATCATAGTATCTTTTACTATGCCTAGTTTATAAACTTAACTAAATCATAGAGTGTATATATACTCATGTGTGGCATAATAATAGCATTTTAATCAGTGATGAACTATATGTAAGGCAGTTGTTCCATAAGATTATAATGGAGCTGAAAATTATTATCACTTGGTAAAGTTGTGGCTATTGTAAAATAATTCAATATAATACCCATGAGTTTTATGTTGATGTTAATGTAGATTTACAACACTGCCAGTTTATAAAAGTACAGTATGTAGAATTGTATACAATACATAATACTGAATAACAATCATGTTACTAATCTATGTATTTATTATAACTT
>NW_004524588.1:5168715-5172875 GCF_000260255.1 Octodon degus
GCGGTCCCTGATGCTTTTGCTAAGCTTGTTCTAAGTAGGTGCTTTAGACCACTGAGCCATCTCTCCAGCCCCTATTATAACTTTTATTGCTATTTGAAATGCATTTCTTGTTTTAAAATTTTCTATAAAATAGTTTTCTGTGTTATATCGGCAGTAGCCTCATAAATCTCCTACTTACCATTTTCTTGATCACATTGGGTTAATTACACATCTAGGGTTGCGTAACTGCACTTTGTGATTGCACCACGATGAAATTGCTTAACTGCACATTTCTTAGCAAGCAACACCTAAGTGTATAGAGAAGATACAATGTTTTTACAATTCTGTGCTGTTTGTGTTCCTCAGTATAGCTGCTCAGAGTCTTGGAAAGTATCTCCTACACTCAAGGACTGTTGAAATAAGGAGTCAGCAGTTCTCCTCACTGTTGCTTTTGCTTCATCAGTACAAATGTCCATACAATGAAAATAGCTTTGACATTGCAAATTCTCTGTGAGAGTCTCAGGAAACTACAGGTGTTTCCTTGGATCATACTCTCATCTAGTGTATCCATAATTTTGGAAAGAGTATATATGAATGAAGAATAAATTTAGTTACATATGTCAAATTCATTTCAATGAGAATAAACACAAGGAGTAGAATCAAAATTACTATAAATCAAAATTACTACAAATAGCATTTTTAGTTTTTCTACTCTCCCATTTTTTAATCCATCTTGTTAGTCTTCACTGTTATTTTCTATTGCATCTAATATCAAAAGAGTGTCAGTAGAAGGATCCCCAACTTGTTCCTTTTGTAGTGAGTTCAGTAGAATACAGTCTACATATAAGTTTCACATGATTCCCAGTGATTAACTGTGATGTCTAAGTTTATCCTGCTACTCATTAATGATCAAGACTCAGAGGTCCCATTTATATTTATATTTATTTATTACTCCTGTTATAAGCCACTTACGATATTTGTAATTTCTCAAAAAAATTACATTTTTATTGGTTTTTAGTGTTATTTGTTGTTCCAATTAGCTATTCTGAAGTGATTGTAGTAATTTCCAAAGACTGTCCAAATACTGACATAGCAGTCCTCCATATTGCTGTTAAATCACGTGCTTTTCTCGTAATATACAGATGTACATACGAAAATATTCCTAAAACTTTCATTGTAAGAATTATCAGATTTTAAACCCAGAAAATTCTCATTATGAAAGACTTTATTATATGTAAGAGTGAATTTACGTGTGTCATTATTGTAATTCATAACTATGGTAGTATTTAAGATTTGTTTTTTTCTTCTTTACAGTGTCTTCAACCAATCTTGTTACTCCTCCAGCAGTTGTCACTAGCCAGCCTAAATTGCAAAATCCAACAACCTCATGTTCTCAGACAGCAACACCAGTTCTTCCTGCACCCAATACAGCTACAGTAGTTGCAACTACTCAAGTGGCTACTGGAAATCCTCAGCCTACAATTTCTTTACAGCCTTTGCCAGTGATTTTGCATGTTCCTGTTGCAGTATCCTCTCAGCCTCAGCTCCTACAGAGCCATCCAGGGACTTTAGTAACCAATCAGCCATCTGGCAGTGTTGAATTTATTTCTGTGCAAAGCCCACCTACAGTGAGTGGTCTTACCAAAAATCCAGTATCTTTGTCATCTTTGCCAAATCCTTCTAAACCAAACAATGTTCCTTCTGTGCCCAGTCCTAGTATTCAAAGGAATTCTCCTGCCAGTGCTGCACCATTAGGAACAACACTTGCTGTACAGGCTGTTCCGACAGCACACTCTATTGTACAAGCCACAAGGACTTCTTTACCTGCAGTAGGCCCATCAGGACTCTATAGTCCATCAAATAATCGAGGTCCCATACAGATGAAGATTCCAATATCTGCTTTTAGTACTTCGTCTTCTGTGGAACAAAATAGCACTACTGCCCCAAGAATTGGTAAGTCGTCATATTGGTTTAGTATTAGAAATGGAAGTATGTTAATGACTTATAGATAATTCAACTTTATTTTTTTTTAAGTAGCCAGTATTACTGGAAGATCAGGTAAATGGAATTTCTTTAATATTATTTTTGGTAATTTTCTAGATACCTAAGAGAAATGATGTTTTTAAATTGAAGTTTGAGAGTTTTTTTTTTTTTTTTTTTAAGATGTATTTGTACATGTTCTGTGGTATATTTTGTAATAAAATTGGGAATAAGCACTTTTATCTCTTCAAAGGTTTTTTTTTATAATTTAAAAAATTATTTTTGTTTTATTGGAAATTGAACACAGGGTCCCCAAGACCATTTTTTAGTTTTTAAAATAAATAGAGACAGATACTCTCAAGTTGCCCAGGTTAGTCACAAGCTTGCAGCCCTGCTGCTTAAGCCTCAGCCTCCCAGATCTCTGGCATTATAGACATGTGGTCTCACACGTGACATACAGGTTGATCATACTGATGAATTGGGTATTCTGTATTTTTCTAGTCATTTTGAAATACAGCTTGTTGTATACAGTGTAGTTACTCTTCCATGTGATAGAAAAATTACAATTTCTCCTGTCTTACCTGTATTTGGTACCACTTTTCAGTCTGAAAGGGGGATTATTTTGAATGAGAAATTGCATTTTATTTTATGTTTTAGTTTTTCTCTTAATTTTTGTAAGATTTTAATTTAGGCTTTATAGCAGGATTATGAATTGTATTACATGTTTGCTAGGAATATCTAAGTAAAATAAGTACATTTTAAGTCTCTAATTGTGATAGTATATCCTTATAAGAGAACCAAAAAACGCTTCTTTTCTATCCCAGGAGGGAAGTCTGTTGTGCATTCACTGCTCGTATCTCCCGGGTTTGACCAACTTAAAAATAGATTCTAATCTGATTTACTCCAAAATGTCTGATTACTTCTTGTTTTCTGTCTCCCCATAAGATATATGAATGTTTGTGTTTTTTTTAAAGTAATAAAAAAGGAGAGCTTGATAGTATTTGTATTTAAGATTGCAGAAGTCTGTGTCTTTCTTTTCCCAGAAAGTACGTATTTTGGATGCATTGGTGGGGGCGGGGATAGAAATCGAACTTGAGACCTTGTACTTGCCAGGCAGGTACTGTGCTTCTGGCTATATCCTCGGCCCCTTTATGCATTCCTTTTTTTTTTTTTTTTTGGCGGAACTAGAGATTGAACTCAGGCCCTTGCGCTTGGTAGGGAAGTGCTTATTCCACTGAACCATCTCCCCGACCCCCCTTTATACATCCTTAAATTTACTTCTTTTTTCATTTCTTACTTCATATTTATTTATCCCTCCTATATTTATTTATGTATTTTTTAAATTTTGGGAAGGAGGTTTTTTTTTTTTAGATTATTATTATTATTTCAGGCTGCCTTAAGGGCAGGTCTGGTACAGCTTCCAGAGGTGGGAATTGAACCGCGGTCCTATGCGCCTGCCTGCATTTACCCAAGCAATACTTTATTTATTTATTTATTTTTTATTTTTTATTTTCAGACTAAGCTTTATTTCTTTACATGTAGTTCATGACATATAAGCAGCACTTTAAACAACTGAGCTATCCGGCAAAGCCCCCATCCTTTATTTATTTTTTACTTTTTATTTTATTTTTTTTAAAGAGAGTACAAATTAGAATTAAAACAAAAAAATTACAAGTGATACAGAATTTCACTTAACAGAGTAATATGAATTTCACAGTGTTTGTTGTAATACATAGCGGTGTCTTCCAACCAGTTATTCATATCCTACTACCTTTATAAAGCCAAAGAGGAATGGGTAGTATTGTGTATGTAATGAAATTTCTATGTTTTTTTTCTTATTGATTTAGTAAGTAACCATGAAATACAAGAAGCATTTTAACATACAAAATTAAAATTACCTTTTTTTTTTCCCTCTCTTCTTTTTCTGCCCTTCTGGGTCTGGAATCCAGTGTTTCATGTATACTAGGCAATAAAATTACTTTTCAGGTAGACATAACACAACTGATTTTTTATTTGTCATGTAATTAGTGTGCTTTGTGTTCTTTCATATAAAATAGTAATGACATTTCACAGAATTCTCAAGAAACTAGTGATCAAAATGAATATTAGGCTAAAGCTGAAAATCACCCACATTGAACGAATATGTGGGATAATAGTAAACTGAAATGTATTAAAATGAAACTACTTCTCTTTAAAATAAA
>NW_004524588.1:5172975-5203888 GCF_000260255.1 Octodon degus
AAAAAAAAAAAGAAAAAAAAAGAAAAGAAAAGCTGTGAACAGCAACATCATAACAACAAAAACGTTATTTCTGGGATGTCCTTAGCCAAGGAAAAGATGGAGGCAAATTAACACAAGATTTTTTTAAAGATATAAAATGAAAATCTCTAAGAGAAAATGTCTTTAGTACGTGAAAGGGTAATGTATGGGATGTAACAGAACCGTACATATGCTGTCTGTAGCCTCTGTGGATATTTGCCTGAGTGCTCACCTGGGAGCAAATGGAGCAATGGTGCTGAGGTCACTGAGAGATATTTGGTTTTTGTGGTGTATTCAGCAGTGTCTCTGGCCAGAGGGGTGTAGAAAGCAAATGAAACATGATGCACCAAGAAACCAGAATGCTCAAGATCAATGGGACTCTGAGGAATCATCTTGTCATGGTTCCCCCAGCCTTCAACAATTCATTATATTTTAAATTTCAAGAATGCACAACACAGAACCGATTAAACAAACCACACAGAATTTGTTAAATATCAGCCTTCCCTTGCCCTCTGCCCCCAGCATGTTCCCTTAGAGTAGTACAGGCAGGGAAGACCTAACTAAAAGAATTAAAAATAAAAAAAATTTAAAAATTAAAAAAAAAAAAAGAAAATGGAACTACTATTAATAGTGCTTATAAGGGCTGGCCAGATAGCTCAGCAGACTAAAGCACCTGCTTTGGCAGAGCGGAGCCAGGGTTCAATCCCTGGCACCACATGCAGTGCCAGCCTCACCCCTGGGGCACAATGAGATAACAGTTGAGACTGGGCATGGTGACACCCACCTGTAACCCCAGTGCTTGGGAGACTGAAAACAGGAGGATCACTATGAATCTGATCTGTGTAGTGAGACCCTGTAGACCCTGTACTAAGTACGTTTAAAAAAAAAAAAACCTTAAGTTTAATAGTGCTTATAATCTAATATTTGCATAGTACAGCGATAGTGTTAGCATTAGCTGATTTTGCATTATTTCTTAGTCACTGTTTTATGTTTGTAACACAAAGAGAGATTCCCTACTTTTTTTCCCTCTTGTTTTCTTGAAACAGGGTCTCACTATGCAGTTTAGGCCAACTTTGAACTTACTTTGAAGCCCAGGCTGGTCTCAAGCTCACAACAGTCCTCCTACCTCAGCTTCCTGAGTGTTGGGTTTACAGGTGTGAGCCACCATGCTCAGCTCTTGAGATTCTTGCTCTTAACTGAGATCACAAGATTTTGGAGGAGGGCATTCTTCCATTGTTCTCCTTCCTTTCTCTCTCTCTCTCTCTCTCTCTCTCTCTCTCTCTCTCTCTCTCTCTCTCTCTCTCAATTTTAGTTGCTTTTAATGTGTCAAATGATTTATAATGGGCACTGTTTTAATTTGATTTTTAATGTGTTCTTTTTATGAAGTGTTTGTTTTATTTTGTTTTTTGTGTTTTTTAGCGGAACCAGGGATTGAATTCAGGCCCTTGTGCTTGCCAGGAAGCACTTATTCTATTGAGCCATCTCCCCAGCCCCTTTATGAAGTTTTGAAGTGAAATTCACAATGTTTTTGATTCCTGAGCTCCTAATAAGATGTAGTCCAGAATATAGTATTTTCTTAAAAGATCAGAGCCTTCAAAGAAAGAAAATTCAGCAGAATATTTTCTTTATATTATGAATGCCTGTCCCCTAAACACATCTACAAAGACCAAATTTATAATTATTATTATTATTATTATTATTATTATTATTATTTCTTCCTCCTCCTCCTCCTCCTCCTCTTCTTCTTCTTCGTCTTTTTTTAATGTATTTAGTACAGGGTCTCACTACACAGATCGGACTTGTAGTGATTCTCCTGTATTTAGCATCCCAAGCGCTTAGATTGCAGACATGCAGTACCATACCCAGTCTCAATTGCCGTCTCAGTACACTCTGGGGGCAGGGCTGGGGCCAGGGATGGAACTCTGGTCCTTGCACCTGCCTAAGAATGTGCCATGATCTGCTGAGCTATCTGGCTGGCCCCAAATTTATAATTTCATATGAATGTTCACTGAAAATTTTTATGAACATTGGATAGCACAAAAAGAGTATCTTCTGAAAGTATTTAGTTGCTGTACTCTATTAATAATAATGTATCATTATCCTACGAATTTATTTGCTTTATATGATTAATAGTGTTCAAAATGATTCTCATTGTAGCATTCTATTTTTGAGATAAATTTTTGTATTTTAGCATATATAATATATTCATGTATGCATTAGATTACAGATCTATTTCAAGTTCCATTTAATTTACAGATAAAAATGTATTGTGGTAGACAAATTAAAATGATGATTTGTAGAACTTCTAGTGTAACTATTAAAAAAACTTATGTTGCACTGAATTCTTATAAAAATATATATTAATTGTTCCTAATTTCATGTGTACCATAAATGACATTAAAATACGTATGTGGTGGTTTACTCTTCTAAAAGCCTAAGATAACAAATTCAATGGCAATTTTTTATTGATTGTGAAAGTTGAAGCTAAACTCTTGTACTACCCCTATTGTGATAGCTAGTTAGGTTATATAATTAAAATTTTCTAATTCCTATACTTATGTGTTACTTACTTAAAGAATATGATATATAATTGCATATTTGTGTATATTTTATTATAGTTCATTCTATTAGGGAATCTAAGTCAGTATTTTCCATTTATAGTGAAGTAAATATCTTCCTTCAGCTCTTCTGGAAATTTAGGGATCAAATTTTAGCTATTATCAAATTGCTCATGAAGTATTGAGTTGCCTATAGTGGTCTGAGGTTTTGTGGATATACAGAGTAGTCCTGTGCTTGCAGTTAAATAGGGAACTTGTCCATTGCATAATTATATGGGTGATAAATAATAAGGCATGCTGTTTTCTTTGAGAAGATATGAGGGGACATGGGGAAAAGGTATGAGATAATGAACAAAAGATGTGGGAAAGGAGGTTGATGGCCTTTGAGGAGAGGGACTGTGACATGTTTTAATAGTGGCTGCAATGTAAAAAATGGTTTAGAAGGGATAAGAATGGAATGAGGGAGAAAAGTTAGGAAAGTACTTGTAGTGAACTAGATAAGATGTGGTGGTATAAAAATTTAAGTTATTCAAAAGATAGGATTGGCAATATTTGCTAATTTATTGACAAAAGATTAAAGGGTGAGAGAAATGCTAAAGATACTACGGTTTCTTAAGACTTTGTTAAGTCTTTAACTGCTAGTACTGTTTACTAAAGTCAACTTCAAGGAAATGCTGATTTGGGAGAAAGTTGGACAGAATTCATTTATAACTTAAATTTCACTAAACATCTCTTACTTTAAGAGTATATGAGAATAAGAATTTAAGCAAAACTCCTTTAATGTTTTTTGAGCTCTTCAGTGACAAGAGTTGAATGAAGATTTTGTCTTCCTGCCACACACTGAGAGGGCAGTTGAGACTGGGCATGGTGGCGCGCCTGTAATCCCAGCTCTTGGGAGGCTGTAAACAGGCAGATCACTACGAATCCAATCCAGTAGTGAGACCCTGAACACCCTGTAGACCCTTCCCTAAAAAAAATACAAAAAAAAAGTGGCATTTGTTACATGAAATGATCTTTGAAGGATGAGATAGAAATATGTCCCAAATAATAAGATTTTGAGTTATAATTTGATTTCACACCTTGACCAATTTTGTTGATTAGTTGATTAATAAATTGATGTTTTTACTTTCAGAAGTCATCTAAGGTAGAATATAGTAGGACAGGAAAAAGATGTAGTGAAAATTTAATGCAAAACGTTACATTAAGTCAAAGAAAGAGCCTGTAATACAGGAGGTCATAATAATCGAGAATTTAAAATATTACTACAGTTCTATAGTTAATTTATTTGCCCTGAAACAAGTCAGAATCATGTTGGGTAACAAAATGTTAGTTTTTGAAAATGTAACGTGTGATGTTTTCGTAAGTAGCCTGAGTATTTAGGAAGTTTTGCATGAGTCTATTACAACAGAAAATAAAAATGAAGCTCCCTTATCTACTTTTCATGTAAAGTTACCTTCTGTTTTTGTTTGAAAAATCAGACTTTCACATCTAAATGCTTTTTAATACTGCATATAAAAAATGTGATGTTTTGGTAATATTACCAGTATATTTTAGTGATAACACTCCAGCACATAGGATCACTAACTTGGAACTATTTTTGTGTTAAACAGTTCTCAGGACCTTCCAAGTCTAAAACATATGCTCATTTAAATCAAATAATATAATTTTACAATAATTTTTTTAAAAAATTAATATATTCTTCCTACAGAAAGAATTTAAATGATTCAGAAAATTGTTAAGGGCAGTTTACTTCCTTTCCCTAGGATCCCTCCTTTAACAGGCAGATACTTATCCTACTTAACTTTAAAAAATGTAGAATTATTTATGTAATATGAAAAAATGGCTTTATGTTTGTTTAAACGAAATTTTTTTCCTCTGAATGTATACTGAAGATTTGCAAATGAAAGGAATGCCCTATTTTGAACAAGAAAAAGTTATTTCTAGAAAAACAAAGAAGTGTTTCAGTTAAACTATTGATAATGTAATTAGCTACCAAAGAGCAAAAGACACATCTGATAGAAGTCAGTAATTTAATATATTTTCCCCAGTACGCCTTTAAAAATAGGGTAGAAACACACACACACATGTGCGCGCGCACACATACATACTTTATGCTGGTCTGTAATAACATTTATTTATTTTTACCACAAAATCAATCAAATTAGTTTAAAATGAATAAATAAAAAGTAATCTGAATTGAGCTACTGAAAAATAGAATTTTTTTCCCAAAGAGGCATACTGTACTATGGAAGGATTATATTTTGTTTAGCCATTTTCTTCAATTTAAGCATTAAAGTTCTGTTTTATTTTCCCAGGGTGTTCCTTAGAATAGAATTTAAATTGCTTGGGTCAGTGATGAAGATTTTTCTTCTGTATTATAAATGTGCCTTTCTAAAAGATGCTATAGCAGTGATCTGTGAGAGAATCTATTTACATATATTGACAGAACAATATTTGGAATAAATTACACAAATTATTGTATGTACAGCAGCCTGACCTTTTGTATAACATAGATGGTTTTTTAAAATGGCTTTTTTTTTTTTCCTTCTCAGAAAACCAGACAAACAAACCAATAGATGCTTCTGTTAATAAGAAAGCAGCTGATAGCACAGCACAGGTAATGATTTTCCCTTTTACTTCAAAGTAAAATTCTGATTAATCCCAAAGAAAAACGAATTTTCATCAGTAGCCTCTGCTACAATGAAAACTACTTTTTTTTTTTTTTAAACTACAACTGTCCAAACATTTTCTCATAGCTTCTCTTTAATGCTTCACAAGAGTTGAATTTCTTTGTGTATTATTTCTCTGATATTAGTTGATTATATTACTGACTGGTTAGATTATATAATTGAAAAAATTGTTTGCTTTCATGTACTGTAAAGATTCAGTCTACATCACATGAACTTTTTCTTGTTGTCTTCTTGAAAGTATCTCTGTGGCCTACCCTGGTGTTGCTCCATTCCTCCCTGTCCACCCCCATAATCATGTTAGTTTCCTCAAAGGTAGACTTTTGAGAAGTAAGTTTTTTATCTGTGATTTTTTTTTTTAAATTAACACTTAACCAGTCTTGTTACTTCTTCAATAAATATTAACCTCCCAATAATAGAGTAACTACCATTTTCTTATGTTCATGGTGATATTCCTAATTTTTGTATATTGCTGTAGGTGTAGTAGATTTATAATGAGGTTAATATTTATTTTCTTCCTTTCTTTTAAGAAACTCAAGTATTATTTCTAGTCTTGAGTATGTCAGGCACAAATATATGAAATTATTTAAAAGGTCATAATAATTATGACTTTTTCCTTTAAAATAATGACTTAGATCAAAGCTAGATATACACTATCTATGTTTATAGATAAATAAAAGCTTTAAAAATATTTAATCTTACAGACTTCAGGCTTTATGTGTAATATTAAAATTTAGAGTTGTATAACATTGTATGAGGTATTTTTCTAGAAGACACATGGTATAAATAAAAGATATACATACATATATATATATATATATATATATATATATATATAGTGTAGATTTTTTAAAAAAAAATTATGGGAGTTCTTGTTTTGTTGAGCAAACTGCCACAGCCTGCTGAATAACTGGGACTATAGATATATACCAGTGAACTTAGCAGATGCTTTATACGTTTGCTTTTTGTGGCATTCTGGTGCTCCAAGCCAGTACTCTTAAGTGAATTTTAAGTGAAAATCTATAGGAAGTCTCATTTTACAAAGTAAACTTGAATTGCAACAAGAAATTCATAAATATCTTTATTTCCTTCCTGATATTTTAGTTATTTTTCCATTTCTTTCAGTTTTGCTTTTGACAAGCTAGGTAGAATTTTTAGTTCGTGAAAACAAGCATTATAATGACTGTAGTTTATCATTTTGTAAAAATAGTGGATCTTACAGAGTTATACTCTCCAGACAGATATAGCTATTTAAATTTAAATTTAACTGAAAAAAAAAAAAAAAAAACTGGCTAAAATAAGCCAATTTTAACTTTACAGGCCACATTTTGCTACATTATTGGACAACAGTTATAGAATAGTTTCATCATTGCAAATAAGTTTTATTAAACCACAGTTTAGGAGTATTTTGCTGAAATTTTTAGTATATATGCTATACTAAACAAAATATCTACATATACAGACACTATTAGGTGACTATAAAAGCTTAATATACTTTTAATTGAAAAATTAAAAGTACAAAAATCTAGTTAAAGAAATCCCATGATACCCAGTTTATTCGAGGCAATCTAAAGCATTGTATATTATTCCATACTTCATAGCTTTTAGAATCCAAAATATTTAGTTTGTATTGTACTGCATGATATAAGCACATGCAAGTACTTCAGCACAGCACCCAACCTTTTAAAGTGAAATTTTGGATGAAATAGGAAAGTTTCAGCTTTGAATGCGTGTCAGTTAAGGGTGTGAATATTAAATATAGTAAGAATTTTGTTATATAATAAACTATTACATAAAGTATTTGTGTATTTTCCGTTACAGGGTCACAGTTGGTACAGATAGTTTCTGTATTTGTTGCAGATACCGTCATTACTATATGACTTTGATTTTCAAGAATTAGAAGGTTTCTTCTGTTTGTTTTTTTGAGACAGGTCTCACTATGCAGCTCAGGTTGCCCTTGAACTTACTTTATAGCCCAGGCTGGTTTTGAACTTGTGGCAGTCCTTCTGCTTTAGCCTCCCAAGTTCTGGGGTTACAGGCATGCACCACCATGCCTGGCCTAGATAAATTAGTCCTTGTTAGCTTTTTACCTTATTTGCCTTTTAGCAGATAAAAATTCAAGTGAAACAGGTATCCTGTAATTCTTGAGCTGTCACTTTCAAAATAACCATTGACTTTTTTTGTGCCAAATCTACTTGTACTTTATAACATTCCTAAACTAGAAGAAATCTGAATGGCTATGATATTGTTGTTGCTCAACCATACCTAATTAGCTGATGAATACAGTGGGACTTGGGTACTTGAGGAGTAATAACTAAATTGTATGGGCTGGATAGGGTAGCCAAGTCATAAGGTAGCTGACAGGGACAGGTTCTGACTTGCGCGCCAAGTGTCAAACAAGCAGTGCCAGTACAGAATTTCCATGTCAGAATCATCAAGCACCAAATTCAGTTTCAAAGCAGTCCAATACTGAGTTCATTAAATTTCTACAGTCGTCCATCCCTTGGTATCTGTGGGGGATTGGTTTCATGTTGCCCACAGATGCTTAATTCCTTTATATAAGGACTTTGAATATAGTATATTTTTAGGCTATCTTAATACCTAATACAGTGTAAGCTGTATTTAGACAACAACTTCTCCAGTGAAGACTTTTCCAAAGTTCTCTTATGTTTTTCATATATTGAGTTATGTTATTGTATATCTATCCATACATATTGTCTCAGTTACTTTTCTCTTGTTGCTGGGACAAATATTTGACACCCAAAATGAAGGAAAGAAAGGTTGATTTAATTTAGCTCACAGTTACTGAAGATTTCAATCCACACTGGCTGGCTCTAAAACAGAGTGGCACAGGGCAGAGAGGATCCTTTCCTGGTGACAGCAAAGACCAAGAGCAAAATGGAGGAGTAACAGCAACGATGGCAACAGAGAAGTCTGCTTGCTCTCTGTCTCTCTTACATTACATTCAGGCTATCTGCCCTACAGTGGGGGAAGTATGCATACCCATAATCCCAGTGGATTATGAGTTATTCTCAAACTCTAGAAGTCCCTACCCCATGACTGCATGAGGCTTGCGGGGACAACTAGACAGAAACCATCACACGTATTTTTGGATAACTTATTGTCAGTAAAATTTATAAAACTTCTGGCTTTTAAGAAGTCAAGATCATACATTTGCTAATTCACTGTAGAAGGACGCATAGAACTAGAACCCATTAGCAGATTATATTAACAGCTGTGGTTTATCAGAGCAAAAGAAATGTAGAATGAAAACAATAGTAGAAATACTTTCAGGAGCTGATATATTTGATGACTTCAAACTGAGAGGTTAAATAATATGTGTAAGTAGAGATACAAACATGTCATCTTTGATTAGATTAATATCCTCAGATATAATGTGTTGGTAGGAAAAAAAGATAAACATGCATGTAGTAATTATATGAATCTGTCAGTTTCTACATCATGGCATAGAAATAATAAATATATAGTCAGATATTGTAGCTTTTGTCCTGTTACTTAATGGTGAGTGACCTTTGGCAAGTTACTTCACACCTAAGATTTTTTTTTTTACCTGTAAACAGATATAATGGTAATACTTAACTTCAAAGGATTATTATAAAGATTAGATATGTTAATAAATATAGAGACTGTAAAATAGCAATCTGTTGAGAATGTTAAATATCATGACAGTCTTAAAAATGCTCTTAATAATTATTGAAATAACCAGTTTCACCCCCTCTCCTTTGGGTGGTACTGGGGTTGAACCCTGGGCCTTCATGTTTGAGGTATGTTCCCAGCCCTTTTATAATTTTCTAATTTTGTGAGAGTTACCCAGGCTGAGGTCTAACTTGAATCCTCCTGCCTCAGCCTCCCAGAATGGTGTGGCATAGGCCACCAGACCTGTCTGCTGGTTGTATTTCTAAAAGAAAATCTAGCTGGAAAACTTACCTGTAGTATGTGATAATAGACAAGCTATTTCTGTTAGTTTATTATGAATAAAAATTTTAATTTAATAGATTAACTTATTATATCTTTTTCTTACCCTATATAAGAATTCTATGTTACAGATTTTTCTGTGGGCAGTGGTTTAGCTGTGTCCTGCAATTTTTTCTCTTTTTTATTTAGCATATATTGCAATATATAATAAATACATTCATTATGTGGAATTGGTGCATATGCATTTCTCATCATGATTCTCTTTTTCTCCTCCTCCCTCCCCTCCATTTGTTTCCTCCCATCCACCTGTCTCCCATTTTTGTAATGTCTGTCTTTCACATCATCTTTTATTTTGATCCCAACATATATGTACTTTGAGTGTCTCATATAAGACAAACAGTGTAATATTTAACCTTCTGTATCTAAAACTTATTTGACTTATAATTGTGGTCTCAGGGTCCCATTTTTTTCTACAAATGACTATACTTCTTTATAGCTAATACTTCATTGTGTATATGTACTACATTTTCTTTATTCATTCATGCGTTGGACATGCAGGTTTCTAAGAGTTAGTTCTTATGAGTTGTGCACTGTAGATACGGGCATACATACATAACTGTACTGTGATGGTTTCTAACTATTTGGGGAAGATACTTGAAAGAACTCTAGCTAGATCAAAAGGAATTTCTGTTTTTGTTTTCTTAGCAACGTCATACAAATTTCCAGGGTGGTTATACTAGCTTATATTTCCACCAACAATATAGAAGGGTTCCTTTTTACCTATAGTCTCATGAACATTTTGTTGTTGTTTTGTTTTGTTTTTCTGGTTCTTTCAGTTTTCATTCAGTTGGTTTGGTTTTTTGTTGTTTGTTTCTTTGTTTTTAGACAGGGTCTTGCTATGTGTTCAGACTGCCCTTGAACTATGTTGCTCTGGCTGACCTTGAACTCATGGCAGTCTTCTTGCCTCACCCTTGCAAGTGCTGGGATTAATTTTTTTTTTTTTTAAGTTCTTAATGATAGTCACTCTTTATGAATTAGATGGAATATCAGTATTATTTGGATTCTCTAATGACCAGAGATGCCAGATACTTTTTTATGTACCCTTTAGCATTTGTATTTCTTCTTTTGAGAAAATATATTTAATGGACTGTTTTTGAATGGGACATTGAATTCTTGTATATTCTGTATACTAGTCCTGTCTGGAGAGTACTTGGCAAAATTGTTTATTCTGAAGGTGGTCTTTTGTTTCTATTGGTTGTTTCTTTTGCCTTATGGAAGTTTTATAATTATAACAACTATTTCTTGTAATTTGTTGATTGTTGATGTTACTTTTTAGACAGTTGGGCTTCTATTCAGAAGGTCCTTGCCTTTACATATGCTTTTATCTTCAAGAGTTTTATTGCAAATTCCTACATGTCTCATTTTCATGTTATTTAGTTCATCTCCCCCCCCCCCCCGAACCAGGGATTGAACTCAGGCCCTTACACTTGCCAGGCAAGCGCTTATTCTACTGAGTCATCTCCCCAGCCCTATATTTTTTATATTTATATGTCCATTGGTTGATGGGCATCTGGGTTGTTTCTAGGATTTAGTGATGACAAATTGTGCTGCTATAATCATGGATGCACATATATCTCTGTGTTAGGAGATTTTCAGTTCTTCTGGAAGAATATCCAGGAGGGGAATAGCTGGCTTCATTGGAATCTCCAATCTGAGCTTTTTCAGTGGTCTCCACACTGATTTCCATAGTGGTTGTACCAGTCTGCACAAATTAGAGAGTACAAATTAGAATTAAAACAAAAAATTACAAATTATACAGATTTTCACTTAACAAGTAATATGAATTTCACAGTATTTATTGTACTACATAGTGTTGACTTCCAACCAGTTATTCATATTACCAGATATAAATGTAACAGAAGAAGAAAGAAAAAAAGAAAGTAATGTATAAGAAATTAAGACAAAAAGGAGAAACAACTGACAAGAGGAGGTGAAATAAATTAAAGCATTAACTGCTTCTTTCCATAGGCCAGCAGAAATGCACAGTCAAGTTGTCTAAACCATCCTGCTTACATATGTGGATAAATCTCTCCCCACCCCTCCTGTCCTTCTCCTAAACTCAGTAACTCTTTCCTTTTGAATAACTCATTCTCTTTTACCAGTGTCTATTGTACCCTTCAGATTCCATTTTTCTCTTTCAAGTTCTCACACTAAGGAGACAATTGATGTTTGTACACACGGGTCTGATTTATTTCACTTAAGAGTATGTTCTCTAGTTTCATCCATTTGCCTTTGCATATGCTTTCATTAAAAAGCTTTCAGTTTTTGCCCATTTAGTATGATGTTGGTTGTTAGCATCTCTTTTTTTTATGTTTACTTGCCATTTGTATTTCTTCTTCTAAGAAGTTTATGTTCATCTCAGATCGCCATTTTTGGATTGGGTCTTTGAATATGGGGGGCCTGATTTTTTTTTTTTTTAATTCTTTGTATGTTCTAGATAGAAGGTCTTTGTCTGAGGAACATACAGCTATAATTTTTTCCCAGTTTGTAGGTTTTCTTCTTACTCTGTTGGAGGTTTGCTTTGAAGTGCAGAGACTTTCCAAAACGATGAGAACCCAGTTGGTGGTTCCTTGAAATAATTCCCCTTGCAGTTTGGTTTTGGTTCATGAACTCTCTACCTACCCCTATGTCTTTTAAGATTTTTACCTACATTTTCCTCCACAAGGTTTAGTGTTTCTATTTTAATATTTAAATCTTTGATCCATTGGGACTACAGCTTTGTGCATGATGATAGGCATAGGTATAGTTTTAGCTTTCAGCCAGTGGAAAGCCAGTTTTTCCAGTACCATTTCTTAAAGAGGCTATCTTTCTTCCATTGAGCCTGCTTGGCTCCTTTATCAAAGATGAGGTAGTCCCATGTGTTTGCAGTTGTGTCTGCATCTTCTGATCTGTTCCACTAATCATCAGGTCTGTCTCTATGCCAGTACCATCCTGATTTTATCACAGTAGCTTTATAGTTTCAGGTCAGGGATTGTGATACCTCCTGCCTTTGCTTTGTTTCTCAGGATTGCTTTTGATATTCTGGGTCTCTGGTTCCAAATGAATTTGAGGAGAGTTTTCTCTAACTCTGTGAGGCATACCGATGGTATTTTCATCAAGATTGCATTGTAGGGGCCGGGGAGATGGCTCAGTGGAATAAATGCTTCCTTGGCAAGCGCAAGGGCCTGAGTTCAATCCCTGGCTCCGCAAAAAAAAAAAAAAAAAAAGATTGCATTGTATCTGTATAGCAGTTCCAGAAGTATGGCCATTTTAATGATGTTGTTTTTTCCTATCCAGAAGCATGGAATATTTTTCTATTTTCTCAAATCATCTTCCATGTCTTTTCTCAATGTACCATAATTTTCATTGTATAAATACTTTATTCCCTCAGTGAGATTGATTTCTAAGTTTTTCATTTTTTGGATGTTATTGTGAAAGGCATGGTTTCCCTAATATCTCTCTATGTTCACTTTTGTGTACAAAAATGCTAGTATGCTGACAAGGTAGCTCAATGGAGTAAGTGCCTAATTAAGGAAGTGCAGGGCCCGTGGTTCAATCTTTGGTACTACATACCATGCTGGCCCCACCCCTAGTCATGCTGAGCTGATGACTGAATCTGGGCATGGTAGTGCATGCCTGTAATTTCGTAATCCCATCTCTAGGAAGGCTGAAAACAGGAGGATCACTATGGGTCTGAGCTGTGTAGTGAGACCTTGTACCAAATACACAGAAAAAAATAAAATAAAAATGCTACTGATTTTTGGGTGCTGACTTTGTATCCTGCTATGTTGCTGAATTTGGTGGTTAATCTGTAAAATATTTGGTGGAGTTTTTTGGGTCTTCTATGTAGAGTATTATGTCATCTGCAAATAATGATAATTTCACTTCTTGTTCTCCAATTCTTCTTCCTTTTATGTCTCAGTCTTGTCTAATTGCTCTGGCTAATGTTTCCAGAACTATATTAAACAGGAGTGGAGACAGTGGACATCCTTGTCTTCTTCCTGATTTTAAAGTGAAAGCTTTCAGTTTTTGCCCATTTAGTATGATGTTGGGTGTTGGTATCTCATAGATGGCTTTTATCAGGTTGAGATATAGACCATGTATTCCAATTCTCTGTAGGGTTTTTTTTTTTTTTGAGTGTTGTGCTTTGTCAAAAGCTTTTTCTGGATCTCTTGAGATGATGATGTGGTTTTTGGTCTTGTTTCTATTGATGTGGTATATTAAATTTATAGATTTGTGTATATTGAAACATCCCTGTATTCCTGTAATGAATCAATCCCACTTTGTCATGATGTATAATTTTCTTGATGATTTGCTGCATTCTATTTGCTAGTATTTTTTATTTTTATTATTTATTTTTTTTTTGGTGGAACTGTGGATTGAACTCAGACCCTTGTATTGCCAGGGAAGCGCTTACTCTACTGAGCCAACTCCCCAGCCCTGTTAGTATTTTATTGAGGATTTTTGTATCTATATTCATTAGAGAGATTGGCCCGTAGTTCTCTTTTTCTGTTGGATTTTCTTTGGTTTTGGAATCAGAGTAATACTTGCCTCTAGGAATAAATTTGGGAGAATTGCTTCCCTTTCAATTTCATTGAAGAGTTTGAGAAAAGTTGGCATTAAATATTCTCTAGATTTCTTGTAGAATTCTGCTGTGAATCCATCAAGACCTGGAATTTTCTTTGTTGGTAGGTTTTTTTTTTTTTTTTTTTTTTTTTTTTTTTTTTTTTTTTTTTTTTACTACATTTTCAACTCTGCTTCTTGTTATTGGGTTATTTGGAGTTTGTATATCTTCTTGACTCAGCTTTGGCATTTCATATGTACCTAGGAAACTGTCCATTTCCTCTATGTTTTCTGTCCTGTGAGAGTAAAGATTTTGGAAATAGGTATTGATGATCTGAATTGTTGTAGAGTCTGTAGTGATTTTGCCCTTTTCATTATTCCATGAATTTTGGTTTTTTTCTTTACTTCTTTTGATTAGGTTGGCTAGGCGTTTATCAATTTTATTTATTCTTTCAAAGAACCAACTTTTTAATTCATTTATTCTTTGTATTGGTTTTTGTATTTTGGTACAGAGTCTACAGGGTCTCACTATGTAGATTGGACTCATAGTGATTCTATTTTCAGCTTCCCAAGCGCTGAGATTACAGGTGTATGCCACCATGACCAGTCTCTATTCTTTGTATTGTTTTCATCTCCAATGCATTAATTTCTGATCTAATCTTTATAATTTCCTGTCTTCTTTTGGCTTTGGTTCATATCTGTCTGTCTGTCTGTCTGTCTGTCTGTCTGGCTTTGGTTCATGTCTGTCTGTGTCTGTCTGTCTCTCTCTCTCTCTCTCTCTCTCTCTCTCTCTCTCTCTCTCTGACTCTCTCCTCTCACTCTCTTTGGTGAACTCATCTTGTAACCCAGGTTGGCCTTGAACTCTCAAGTGATTGTCCTGCCTTGAGTGCTGGTATTATAGGTATGTGCCACCACACCTGGCTCTGTTTGTGTCTTCTTATTCAAAGTAAATCTTAGTAAGTAAGTAAGTAAATATTCTCTCGATATTTTGTTTTGTTATCCTATCTGATGATCTTTACATTTTGATAGAAGTTTTTAATCCTTTTACAGTTAATACATCTGTTGATGTGGTTGTACAAAGGTCTTCTATTTTGTTATTTTCTTTTTGTTCAAAATCTGTTTATTTGTGTGCAGCATCTTTCCCACTCCTACTTCCTGCCTTTTATTTAGATACTCTATTTTAATTCTTTATTGACTTTTTAGGTATATATTTACATTTTCAAAAACTGGGTTACTCTAGGTTTCATAATTTCTGTATTAGAGGAGTCTAGCCCTATTGCCCAGGCTGACCTTAAATTTGCTTTCTTCGTGCTACCCTCTCAGTTAACTGGAATTTGGTACATACACCTGGACCTAGACACTATGCCTGTTTCCCTCAGGTTTATAATATGTATCTGAATCATAAAGTCATACTATTATACTTGGAATTAATGTTCAATTACATAGATTACTGATAGGAGCTTTTCAGTTTTATATTTACATTTACATATACACGTCCCCATCTTTATGTGTTACATTTTTGTTTTGATATAGTGGTCTTATCTTTACATACTATATTCTGTATCACTTCTACGTGTTATAAATTTACAAATGCATAGTTTTTTAATTGCCTTGTAACATTTTAAAAAAATTAAGAATAGAAGATATGTAGTCTAATATTTATCCTCACATTTACCTTTTCTGTCTTCCTTTCCTTTTTTTTTTTTTGTATTTTAGGGAAGGGTCTGCAGAGTGTTCAGGGTCTCACTTCTAGCTCTGACTCATAGTGATCTGCCTGTTTACAGCCTCCCAAGAGCTGGGATTACCAGTGCGCACCACCATGCCCAGTCTCAGTTGCCATCTCAGTGTATGCTGGGGGCGAGGCTGGCATGGCAGGCCCTGGGGATTGAACCCCCGGACCCTGCTTCTACTTGCAGGTGCTTTAATCCGTTGAGCTATTTGGCCAGCCCTAATTTTTTTGTTTTTTTTTAGTACCAGGGATTGAACTCAGAACCTTAGGTTTGCCAGACAGGTGCATAAGCCACTGAGCTATCTCCCCAGCCCATTTCTTTCCTTTCTGTACTCCATATTGGCATTTCCTTTTACACTGAAAAATTTCCTTAAATTCTTCTTACAGGATGGATCTGCTAGGGATGATTTTTCTAGGCTCTAATGTATCTGAACAGCATTTTCTTTGCATCGGATAGTTTGATTTTGTGTCTTTTGGTTTGTTTTTTTTTTTTTTTTTTTTTTTTTTTTTCCTTTTTTTGGGGGGGTGGGGATGGGGATTGCAGGGAGTACTAGGACTTCAAATCTGGACCTCAAGCTTGCCAGGCCAGCACTATATCACTGATTTCTTTTCTCAGGGAGAGCTTCATTGAATATAAAATTCTACGTTTAGATGTTTAAAAAATTACCAGCACTTTAGATATGTTTAGTACCTTCTTCTAAGTTTCTAAGCAAGAATAGTAACTTTGTTTTTTTGTAACATGTGATGTTTTCTAGTTGAATGCAGCATTTTCTTTGCATTGGATAGTTTGATCACAGTATATCTAGGAGTGAATTTCTTAATAGTTGACTTGCGTGGGATTTATTGAGCTTGCTGAATTTTTCAGTTAATTTTTTAAGCTAATTTTGGAGAGTCTTTGGTATTTAATTCTTCAGATAATTTGACCCCTTCCCTGTCATTTGCATTTTTACTGAAATGTTTCTTCTTAAATGTGTCTTGCAGAGTTTTCATGTTTATTCCTTTTTCCCCTCTCTCATTGTATAAAAGACAAAATGTTTGATTAACCTACCATCAAGTTCCATGAGTTTTTTCCAACCCTCAGCCTACTTTTGACCTACCTACCTCTTTTGTTTTATTTTTAAATTTGACATGTCTTTCTGCTATGGGTTTTACTGTGCAGTTCAGCCTGGTTTTGAACTCACTTTGTAAGCCAGGCTGACCTCAGACTTGTAGTGATCCTCCTGCCTCAGCCTCCCAAAAGCTGGGATTACAAGTGTGTGCCACCATGCCCAGTTTTTTTTTTATTTTGATAATCATCTTTTCAAACCTTATTTTCTTTCTGTCTTCTAATATCCCTGCCCCTTTGACATTTTCTTTTTGTGGATGCATTAATATCACATTTTTAAAAATTCTGTGAGCATGCTTTTAACAGCTACTTTTCTGTCTACTGAGGGCAACATCTGTGGCTGTGCTTGGAGTCAGCGTCTCTTAATTTTTATCCTAAACTTAATTCCACATTATTGTTTTTTTTTCTTGTTCAATTTTGTTGTCAAAACAATGCATTTTGAGCCATGGATATAGCTCAACTGCATAAGCACCTACCTGCAAGTGAAAGGTCATGAGTTTGATCCCTAGTGCTGGAAAAAAAAAAAAAGATTTTTTTTTTCTTTTTAAAAATATATTTAGTACAAGCTCAACAGGGTCTCACTACACAGATCAGACTTGTAATGATCCTCCTGTTTTCAGCCCCCCAAGTGCTGTATCACCATCTCCGAACACCCTGGGGGTGGGGCCTGCATGGCACAGGATTGAATCCCTGTACCTGTGACTGTGTAAGCAGGTGCTTTAGTCTGCTGAGCCAACCCTTTCAACAGTGAATTTTGAGAACCTCCTTAATAATATGGTATAGTGAATGGATTCTTTTTCATTGAAATTTGTTAGGAACTTTTAATTTTGAATTTAATTTCTGGTGTGTTTGTAAGTCACTTTTATGAAATCATAGACAGATTTGTAACTATAAGATTTAGAGTAACATTATCATCTTTTTATTGGGCCTGTATTTTCTAATCAAGGAATTACTTTCTTCAGTTTTACATGTTTTGAGTTTTGCAAATGAAAACCGTGATTATTTGGAGTTAATTCAGTATATGTCGGTGTAAATTATCATTTATTAAGCAGCTATAATGTGTAGTACTAAGCATTTTATATACCTCTCTGGATTAATCCCTACACTAACTTTAGCATCCACATTTTAGAAATTGAGAAAGTTGCTTTTAACACAAATTCTCATAGCAAAGATTTTGGAACTATTAAAGTGCAAAATATTCTTTT
Source organism: Octodon degus (assembly GCF_000260255.1). Taxonomy (NCBI): domain Eukaryota; kingdom Metazoa; phylum Chordata; class Mammalia; order Rodentia; family Octodontidae; genus Octodon; species Octodon degus. The sequence continues at coordinate 5,190,816 of NW_004524588.1, forward strand.
TTAACTTCAGAGTCCTATTTCTTTTGTTCTGCCTTATTTTTTTTGTTCACTGTTCTGCCATTTTATTTATTTATTTATTTTTATTTATTTATTTATTGCAGAACTGGGGATTGAACTCAGGGCCTTGTGTTTGCCAGGCAAGCGCTTATTCTACTGAGCCAGCTCCCTAGACCTTGTTCTGTCATTTTTAATATGTATTTTTTTAGAGTGGGGGGGTTCTTGATTAGATTTCTTTTTTTTCTTGATTAGATTTCAAGTTGACTTTGGTTAAAATTGATGTCCATTAATGGCTTATTATGTCATACTATACTACTTTTTTTAAGAGAGAAAGAGCAGAATTAGGTTCTTTTTGTAATCTGATTCTGTCTTGAAAGATTGCCTTTGACGTTTTGGTGAATTACTAATTGATCATGTAGAAATAACATTTCAAGTGTCAGAAAATGAAATATTCTTATAGTCGATCTGATAGCGTTTAAAACATCTAATCACTTCAGTACCTCTGTGAAAGTGCTTTTTTTTTTTTTTTTTTTTTTAACAGTCTAGAATTTCTTTTGAAAGTATTTGAAAGTTGTATTTTCATGGCAGAAGTTGAACTCCTGAATATCAAAACTGTTACATCACAAAAATCCATTTAGGGATCCACATTGAATGAGGATCCTCATTATTCCTCTTTTCTCTTGATATTACCACTCCTTTATATCTGCCAGTTTCCTTTGCAGAATACAGCTGTTTTGTTTTTCAGGGTGGGAAAGCCACTGGCAGTGATTCAGGTGGTGTCATCGATCTCACAATGGATGATGAAGAAAGTGGATCTTCACAAGGTACTCAAATAGTAATGGTATTAAGGAATACTGTGCTCTCATTTTTCCATATACTGAAGTATTCTGTGAAGGCAGATTTCTATAGCATTATGTTTAGTATATTTTTATCCAGTTTAAAATGAGAGTTTCTAAAATTGCAAATAAAAAGTAAAAATCAAATCTTGAAAAGGGTCTGCGCAAGGTATAAAGGAAAATAGGAAAGCAGTTAGAGAGCACTTTTCTGGTTTTGTGTATATTGTTTCATTTTGCCCTTGTACTTGTCATACTCCTTTTAGAGTTGAAGGAACTTAACAGTATTTAGAGATGATATGTCAGAATCATAAGGGGCCTAGTAATAAAATGTAGATCTTTTGACTCTTATATAAAAAGTTGTGTGTTTATATGTCTTCTGTAGATAATTCTAAATGTGTATGCATTTAATTTTTTTTTTTTTTTTTTTTTTTTGTGGAACCGGGGATTGAACTCAGGTCCTTGCGCTTGCCAGGGAAGCGCTTATTCCACTGAGCCATCTCCCCAGCTCTATGCATTTAATTTTGATTCTTTTAATTTCTTTAGCATTTTTTGAGTAAATATGACAGTATCTTGAACACTGAACAGTCTCAGTATTCTGAGTTATAGTATTTAGAAAATTACTAGGTAAATATTAAGCTCTACTCCAGTTATTCTTCTACATTATTAATAGTTTTTGTATTAAAAGCTCCATCATTAAATGGGAAATATTGAACTAAATTTCCGTGGGGATTTTTTCCTTAGACTTTTCTGAATCTCTATTGTACTGTAACACTTATAGTATGTCTTTAGTATGATTCAGGATATAAAGTATTTTACAAAATTGAGTATACAAAAATCACGGAAATATCAGTGAAACTATAGCAATCGTGATGCAGTCAGAAAAATCTAATAAGGTTAGATGGTAAGTTATCACCCCTAAAGATCATGGACTTTAAGAACCAAAAATGTTACAGTTCATATTTTAGTTTGTTCTGTGAAAGTTAATATCTATATAGTTGATTACTTAATAATAAAGTTGTTTCATTTTGATTTTGTAAATCAAGATGGGAAATTGGTAAGTGTATTTTATCCATTAGGATTGAACTCATACCGGTATGATTATTCTTTTAAGAGTTCCAAGTTACCTGTATTGCTTTATTATTTTCTTATGGGTATATTTCTCTAGTGAATCTCTAAAGAACAAAAATATATATAGGTTATTTTTGCAAGGACACAGACAGGACTGCTTCTGGATTAAGAAATAAAGTAAGCAAAGTTACTTTCATTGCTCTGGAGATTTCACTCTGTAGTGCCCAGGACTTCTGGTGCTCTTTCCATTGGCTGTCTTTGGATTTCTCTCTCAATTCTCCCATTTCAAAGGTACATTATTCTTCTCTAACACCAGTAGTATTAGTTGTTAAAGCCTTAGTTTTATTTTCGTTTTAGTGAGGAATTCCAAAAGACAGAATCCTATAAGCATTCATTTTAGATAGGCTTTTGGCTTCTACCATTTAGTGCTCTATAGTGGTTTCTTTCAGGAATTTCTCTTAAGACATATAAACATTTACTGGATAGGCATTTGAACACCTTTTCATAAGTCTAGACATTGTGTGTATATTTTACTTTAGAGACTAGATAGTAATGATAAAGTAGCTATTTGTGTTAGCAAACAAAACTCTACAACATTGAGTAGTTGAAATTCAAAACCTCAGTGAAAAACTTGTCAATTTACGGTATTTGTTTAGGAGGATGACTGATACAAGTATGTAGATAACATATTCAGGTAAGCAGCATAGCTAGTAGCATAGTATATTGAATCAAAACTAGTTTTCTTAATTAGAAGAATTCTTATAAATGTGAATTAGAATCCTTTAGAAGAAACAATGAAAATATTTAAATAGCTCCTGGCATGGATTTCAATTCAGAAAATGTGATATCTAAGTAGTGAGTAAAAATAAAATTCATCTATAAAGGAAAGACCTGTGTTTTCTAAAGTTTTCTATATCATTAATCATAATAGCTCACTTTTAATTAACAGACTCCAAAAAAATCAGTCACACTCCTGTATCAACTATGGGTTCTTCTCAGCCCATGCCTCGACCATTACAACCCATCCAACCAGCACCACCTCTTCAGCCATCTGGGGTACCAACAAGTGGACCATCTCAAACTACGATACACTTACTACCTACAGGTAAAATTTCTGAATCATGGACCAGGCTTTAGTTTTTCCTGCAGAGAATTGTGACTGGAATTGAGTGGAAAGATAAGACAAAAAAATTAAGAATAATTCTCATTGTTACTTGGAAGATCAAGTATGTCTCTTTGAATGTAATGTAACTTAGTTTTGCTGTCTTAAGTAGCAGTTCTGTAGAGAATTGCTACAAAGAAGATTTAACCTCTGTGTCTTTGTCATCTGCCACTGTGAAGAACAGAAATGATGGAGTTTCTCTGGAAGAGTTGGTTAAAATGATTTATTCTATGTACAACCAAGACATTATAATTGATCAAACAAGAATTATTTAAGTGAGTCTTATGTTGAATTTCCTTTAATTGGCCTAACACAATAAGGAAGTAAATGCTAATACTTTGTTACATTTCAAGAAATTATACATCAAACATTTTCAAAATAAAGCCTGTGTCACCAAAACTATTTAGAAGCCAATCAAGAAAGTTTGTTCTGCATATTAGCTTCTGCTTGGAGATGTATCTGCAAAGTATGCATGTAAGCACTCTTTTAATTAAGGAAAACATTCAGTTAAATGCGATTTACTTAGTGAAATTTCTACTTAGAATATCAGAATAACTTGTAGGAAAAGGATTATTTTCTAGTGACTTAATAAACTATTTGATAACTAGACTTTCAATTATGGAATTGATTTGGAGGCAGTAAATCCCTATGGTTTGGTGTAGTTTGTTCAATTTTAACATTCTAAGTGGTTATCCAGTATTTGTCATTTAAACCATATTTTACTTTATTGACACTGCAAAGCAAAACTGTGTGTATGACACCACTGTGGAACAGTTTTTGTATTGGTTTTCCTATTGAAATACTGTATTGAAATTCTGTCTGGGTAGGCAGTTACAATTAAATGTAACCTTCAGAGCACTGTACCTATTTCTTTGCATTCATATAAAGTTATGATGACAGTTGTCTTAGATATTTTAGAAGGAAATGTGGTAAAATACATGAGCATAATGGAGAGAGAATTGTTCTTTCTTGTATGCTTTCTTCCCTCTTCTGAAGGCTGACATTGAAACTTAAGAGATACAAAGGCTGAAGTATCTTTAGAGGCATTTATTTTTAATTTTCTGGTACTGGAGATCCACCCTGAGACCTAATACATGCTGGCAAGCATTCTACCACTAAACTACATCCCTAGACTGCAGGATCTTTTTAGTAAACAGAAGTTTTAATTATTTTATTATAGATTTCATTTTCTCTGTGAGGCATGATAGCTCATGCCTATAATCCAGACCCTCTGCAAGTCTGAGGACAGAGGTTCACAAGTTCAAGCCCAGCCTGGGCAGCTTAGTGAGGTATTCTGTTTTAAAATAAAAAATAAAAAAGGCTGGGCATGCAGCTTTGTCCTGAGTTGGGTTCAATCCCAAGTATTGGGGGGGGGGGGAATGTGTGTAAAAATACGTAGTAAATTTTTATGACATAATTATCTATGAAACGTAATTCTGATTTAGAGTTACTGACAAGAAAATATTAACTCTTAAAAGTCACTTTTATTGCTGGGCATGGTGGCACATGCCTGTAATCCCAGTACTTGGGAGGCTGAGGCAGGAGAATTTTCACAAGTTCAAGGCCAGCCTGGACTACATAGTGAATTCAAGGCCAACCTGAGCTAACTAATGAGACTGTGTCTCAAAAAAAGCCTCCCCACCACCAAAAAAAAAAAGGTCATTGCAATTGTCAGGCCTGGGAGCCCTTACCTAGAGTCCTCTCTATTTGGGAGGTTAATACTGGAGGATCACTTGAGCATAGGAGCTTGAGACCACTCTAGGCAACAGACTCCCATCTCTTAAAACAAATCAGAAATATCATAGTTTTGTTTTTTTTTTTTAAGATGGGTCTTGCTATGTAGTTCAATCTGACTATAAACTTATTTGGTAGCCCATGCTGCTCTCAAACTCATGTCCTTCTAGCTCAGCCTTTCAAAATGCTCTAATTACAGGCATGCACTGTTACACCCAAAATTATATATATATATTAATTCCATATTGTAAGTAAATGTTTAGGACTCAGTTGTTAAAAATAAATATGTTAACATTACTCCAAGTATGCTCTCTGGAACATAGATACAAAGAATGCTGAAACAAGGGAGAGGCAGACAAAATATGAATACATTAGGCAACAAAAGACATAGGTTGGGGGGTGCAAACATATTAATTGAAGTAACCAGCCACTTTCATGGTCTGTGGGAATGACAATATAATTTTAGATTTATATGTCCTTGGGAAAAGGCCCAGATAGCCAGTAATTCTTCCCTACTAAGAGCACTTCAAAATTGAAGAGGAAAAAGTTACTTTTTTAAGTCACTCTTAAAGCAGGTTTTTTGTTTGTTTGTTTGTTTTGTTTTGTTTTTGTATTTTAGGGAAGGGTCTGCAGGGTGTTCAGGGTCTCACTACTAGATTGGATTCGTAATGATCCACCTGTTTACAGCCTCCCAAGCAGTTATATTCTTAAATTTAGGTCCTTTTTAAAAAATGTTCACATGATTGTCATCTAGCCAAATTGGTGAGTTAGAAGAGAATTAGATATGATTGAGGTACTTTTTTTTTTTTTCTGAAGCTTGGATTTTAATACTGTTAATTTTGTCAGCTCTATCATTCTTCCTTACAAAATTACAAAGGAAACTGAAAGCTCTCTTTCCCTGTTGTAGTTAATTAGACTTTATACAGGGATAACTACCATTTAATACTATTTGCTTAACATAATATCTACTACATCCTTAATATATTTTTCTGCTTACCACTAGCTCCAACCACAGTGAATGTAACACATCGTCCAGTAACTCAGGTGACCACAAGACTCCCTGTACCAAGAGCTCCTGCAAACCATCAAGTGGTTTATACCACTCTGCCAACACCAACAGCTCAGGCCCCACTACGAGGAACTGTTATGCAGGCTCCTGCTGTTCGACAGGTCAATCCTCAAAATAGTAAGAGACTTTTTTCTTATACATGGTTCTGAAGTATAGTAGTTCTCTTAAGCATTTATTTGAAGTAGCTTGTATTAGTATTAGATTTTACAAAAAGTTATTCAATATGTGAAACACTTACTATATAAGTTTAGACCTATTATAGAACATTGTTTTACAGCATAGTTAGTAACAGTGAATTGTGTACTTAAAAGTTGGTAATGTATACATTAATTAGCTTGATTCAGCCATTACACATATTCAAAACATAATGTTGGATATCATGAATGTATGGTTTTCTCAAATATAATTTTTAAAAGTAGTCCACAAAATCCTGTTATTAATTCACTTTTCTCCTCTTTAGAAAGTTGAAGTGGATAAAATTGAACACGTGTGCTATATGTTTAACTTTATGGACTGTGCTATTTGATGTTGGGATGTACTTTACTGTGTTAAGAAACACCCTATCTAATTAGGAATAATCAAATGTTGCTTGGCCCATATGATAAAAATCATGGTAAAGTATAACTTCCAAGGGAAGAAAGTCTTAAAGATATAAAAGGTGGAAAAGAAATGAAAATATTAGAGAAACTTTGTAGTTTCTTACATATTTTTTCTATTAGTTGTACATGTGTGTATGCATGCATGTATATAGGTAATATGTTACATATATGTTGTAATATATGATATCCTTATATACACTGTATATGTAAATATAATGTATGTAAATATATATTAGTAAAATGTATAAATACAAGTTTATGTAAAAGCTGTATTTAAAGTTTAAAGAGAAATGATAAAACAAACGGCCTATGAACTCTCTGCGAGGTTTAGAAATAGAACTTCGTCCATAGTCTCTAAGCATCCTACTCTAATCTTCTTACTGAGCCTTTTCCCTTTACTTTCTGCTGTTTTTCTCTATTTTCATTCTTCACAGTTATATCACCAATATGCATATATCCCCCAAAAACCCATGTATATAAATGTACACGTGTGTGTGTGTGTGTGAGTGAGAGAGAGAGAGAGAGAGAGAGAGAGAGAGAGAGATCTGAAAAATTTGATAGGACAAATCTAGCTATATAAAGAAATTATAATAATATTAGATGATAGTTTCCAGGAGAAATTAATCTGTGTCTCTGGATTAAGAATATAGCTTGTTAATGATTGTGAATGAGTTCTGGGGAATGCAGCACAGTCAGATGCTGAGTATATGGCTGAAACTGTAGATCACTCTAAGTCTTCTACTTGTGTAACTGTGAGTATTTCACAACAGTTTTTGGTGGTATGAAATGAACATCTTTAGTGGATCAGCAGAGCATGAAAAGAAAGAAAAAAAACCATAGTGATGTAAGGAAACAGTAACTTTTTTGAGCTTTCTGGCCTCATGCAAAGTGTGAGTCAGGAGGGGTCTTTATAAAGACCACTTCCATTTGTCTCTTGAGTCACAGTGCTCCTTCTGGCTTGTTTGACGTCTGCATAGGTTGTGCAAGTGTTGTGGGACTTTTATTTGTATCTCTCCTAGTAGGGATACATATATTTTTTTCTGTATAGAACTCTGTACTTACATTTCATATTTTCCCTCTTCATTTTTTTTCTCATATAAGTGGCACATATTCTCCAGTGGTTACCTGAGAAAAGGGTTCATGGACTTTTTTTAAGAACATATTTTCAAAAACCTACATGCAGGCTGGAGAGATGGCTCAGTGGTCTAAAGCACCTACTTAGAACAAGCTTAGCAAAGCACAGGGACCACGGTTCAATCCCCCAGCACCACATGCCAGCCAGTCCCGCCCCCTGGTGGACTGAGCTGGACACACACACACACACACACACACACACACACACACACACAAATAAATAAATGTAAAAAAAAAACAAAAACCTACATGCATGCATGTGCACATGCACGCGTGCGCACACACTCACACATACACACAGTACTGCATATGTAAATATTCTTTGTCCTCACACATAAATGATACTTTGGTCCAGTGTAGACATCTAAGTTGGAAAAATGTTTTCCTTTTTGGTTTTAAATATATTGCTTCACTGATACTAAGTGTTTAGTCAGTGTTCCACCAGATTTACAGTAAAATTCTGATGGTTATTCCTTAATTCTCCTTTGTAGGTGTTACTGTTCGAGTGCCTCAAACAACCACGTATGTTGTAAATAATGGACTAACCCTGGGATCAGCAGGACCTCAGCTCACAGTGCATCACCGACCACCACAAGCGCATACTGTAAATGTTGGTGCTTGCTTTACAAAATTCTGGACTATAAAAACTGTGAAATAACTTTTAAATTAATTTTATTGATATTATTTTGATATACATGAAAGTCACATTCATTACAAGGAATTCATACTTGTACATAATATATCTTGATGCTTTTTTCCCATTCCCCCTCTTCTGTTCAAATTTTTTTCCCTTCACTATTTATAAAAGCTTTGTTTCTGTTTTTTTTCCTTCTATTTTTTTCCTCTTTCCTTTTCCCTCCCTCCTCCCTTGTTCCCTTTCCCACTTTTGCAGTTTCTTCCTACTTGCCAGTATCTATCATTCATTTTGGTCTTCATTTGCACTTTCAGTTTCCTCAAACAAGAGAAACAGTGAAGCAATTAAATGTATGTCTGATTTATTTCACTTAAAAGCGTGGTCTCAGGGTCAACCAGATAGCTCAGTGGACTAAAGCACCTGCTTAGGCAGATGCAGGGACCAAGGTTCGATCCCCAGTGTGCCGTGCCATCCCCACCCCCAGGGGAGCGCTGAGGTGATTGAGACTGGGCATGGTGGTACACACCTATAATCCCAGCACTTGGGAGGCTGAAAACAGGAGAATCACTGTGGGTCCGATGTATGTAATAAGACCCTGTAGATCCTTTACTAAATACATTAAAAAACAAAAATGGTCTCAAGTTGCTTCTATTTTCATAAAAATGTCTCAAGACTGTCCTTTATAGTAGAGTAGTACTCTATTGACATAAAGCCACATATATTTTTTTCTTTATCCATTCATTTGATGATGAGCATCTGGGCTATTTCCAAAATTTGGCTATTAGAATTGTGCTGCTATAAACATGGTTGTACATACGTTGCTGTGATATGAAGCTTTTAACTCTTGCAGGAATACACCAAGAGGAGGAATAGCTAGGTCAGATGGAATTGCTAGTTTTAGTTTCCTGAATCTTTATACTGATTTTCATATTTTTTCATATTAATAATACCAATTTATATTCTAACCAACAATGGAGAAGAGTTCCTTTTCTCCCACAGCCTTGCTAACATTTATTATTGGTTGATATCTTCATGTGTTTATTCTTTGTGGAGTGAGATGAAATCTCACTGTTGTCTTAATTTGCATTCCTCTAATGACTACTGATACTGAGTGCTATATGTACTTTTTCATTTGAGAAGTCTATTCATTTCCATTGTCCATTTTTTGGTTGGGTCTGTAAGTTGGAGTGCAGGGTTTGATTTTTTTGCATTCTTTATATATTCTACATATTACTTCTTTGAAGACTAGCTGATAAAAAATGTTTTCCTTTCTGTTAGTTGTGTCTTTACTGTGTTGGGGATTTCTTTTGTTATACAAAAGTTCTCAATATGATGAGATTCCAGTTGTTGCTTCTTTAGGAGTCTTTCTTATTTTATCTTCCAGCAGATAGTTGATTTCTGTTTTAATAGTTAGATCTTTGATTCATTTTGATTTTAATTTAGTATTATCTAAGTTTAATCTTGGGCACTTAGAAAGCCAGTTTTCTTATCATCATTTATTAAAGAAGCTATCTTTCTTCTAGTGAAGGTATTTGTTCCCTTTATCCATGATAAAGTTGCTGAGGGGAAGTGGAGTTATTTCTGAATCTTCTAATCTGTTGCATTAATTCTCATGTGTGTATTTTTTTCAAGAAGCACAGTTTTAATCATGGAAACTTTTTGGTATAATTTCAAGTCAATTATTATGCTACCTTCTTGCTTTAGTTACCTAGAATTGCTTTTGCTATTGTAGGTCTCTTCTGGTTCCAAGTGAATTTAGCATGTAGTCTACTTTGGAGAATGTCCCATGTGTCCCTGAGAAGAATGAGTATTCTGTTATGGGTTGGAACAATCTGTAGGTATATACTAAGTCTATTTATTCAAAGATTGACTTCTGTAGTGGTATTTCTTTGTTGATTTTTTTTTTTTTTTTTTTTTTTTTTTTTTTTTTTTTGTCTAGTTGATTTATTTGTGACACTAGGGAATTGAGCTTCCTTCTTACAGTTTTATTAGGGTTTATTTGCTTTTTTATGTCCATTAATGTTTGTGTTTATATTGCTGGGTTTGCTTGCATTTGGTGCTTAAATGTTTGTGAATGTTAGCTCTTCCTCTTGGATTGTTGCCTTGACAAAGATGTCGTAACCTTCTTTGTTTTTTCTGGTCAATCTAGCTCAGCGGATTAAAGCACCTGCATAAGCACACTCGGGGATGGGGGTTTCATCCCTGGTGTGCTGTGCAGGCCCCACCTCTGGGACATCCTGAGACAGGGTGTGGTGGCATGCACCTGTACTCCCAGTGCTTGGGAGGCTGTAAACAGGAGGATCACTATGAGTCTAATCTGTGTAGTGAGACCCGTAGACCCTGTACTAAATACATTTTAAAATTTAAAAAAATCGATTGTCTTACTTTTTCTCCTTGTTGAGACAAAATACCTGACTCCCAAAGTTAAAGAGGGAAAAGTTTGTTTTAGCTCACAGTTTGTAAAGATTTCAGTGTATAACTAGCTGGCTCCTAAAGATAAGAGCGTACCTAGCATAAGGGGCAGTGGTTCATTGTGGCAGAAAACAGCAAAAGCATGGGGTGGGGGGGACAAAAAGACAGATAGACAGATCGACCATAACATCTACGTTGTCTCCAAATAGAATAGCTACCCCGACTTTTTTTGTGGGTTCCTGTCACATGAAGTGTAGTTTTCCATCCTTTGTTTTTCAATCTATGATTTTTTTTTTAATTAAGTGAGTTTCTTGTCCACATCAAATTGTTGGATCTTGTATCTTGATTCATTCTGACAGTCTGTTTCATTTGATTGGTGAATTGAGACCTTTTTACATTGATGGATTTCTGTAGAATCCATTGTGATTTCGTCCTTTTCATTCCTAATTGCATGGACTTGAGGGTTTTTTTTTTTTTTTTTTTTTTTTAATAAGATTAGCTAAGGGTTTTTCAAATTCACAGTACTAACTCTTTGATTCATTGATTCTTTGTATTGTTTTCTTAGTCTCCCTTATCTGAATTTTTGTTCTGCTATTTGTAACTTCCTCAGGTGAGCTTTGGGCCTGACCTGCTCTTCTTTTTCTAGCAGCTTGAGTTTCAACATTAAGTTATATATTTGAGCTTGCTATGACTTTCTGATACAAGAATTCACCTCTATGACCTATGCAGGTAGTGTTTTGGGAGGATGTCCCTTGTGCAGCTGAAAAAAATGTGTATGCAAATGTTTTGGTATGGAACATTGTAGACATCTACTGAGCACATTTGTTTAAAAGTTTAGTTCAGTTATATTTTATTGCTGATTTTTTTTTAAGTGTGTGTGTGTATGTGTGTGTGTGTGGTAGTTTACCTATTTGTGACAATGGGGTATTATGGTCCTCCAATACAATTATATTAGTGCCTATTTGACTTTTCACGTCCATTAATATTTGTTTTGTAGGGGCTGGGGAGATAGCTTAGAGATATAAGCACCTACCTGGCAAGATCCTGAGTTCGATCTCTGGCCCCAGAGCCCTGGGTGTGCCATACTATGCCCTGGAATCAGGTGTAGTGGGCACACCTGTAGTCCCAGTGTCCAGGAAGTTGAGACAGGAAGATTGTTGCAAGTTGGGGCTACAACTGGCCTGGAGGTTACAAAAGTAAGCACAAGGCTGGCCTGAACTGCATAGTGAGACCCTTTCTCCAGAAAAAAAAAAAAAAAAAATTGTTTTATATAGTTAAGTGCACTAGTATTTGTTAAATGTATATTTATGATTGTTAAGTCTTCCTCATGTATTCTTCCCTTTATAAGGCTGTAGTGACCTTCTGTGTCTCTTGAAATCTACTTTGTCTACAAATAGAATAGCAACCCTTGATTTTGTTTGAGTTCTTGCCACACAGAGTATTGTTCTTTAACCTTTGATTTTCAGTCTTTGAATTTCTTTTTGTATTAAATGTGTTTCTTGGGTGCAGCATATTGTTGGATCTTGCTTCTTGATCCATTCTGCCAGTCTGTGTCTTTTGATTTTTGAATTGAGACCATTAACATTAATGGTTACAACTGATATATATTATTTATCCTTTTCATGTCATTTTTCTCTTTTTGGTTACCTCCTTCCACTCCTCTGTGTTTGTCTTGCCTGGTGGAGGTCCTTCTGTTGGGGTTCATAGAATTGTAGTTCTTGTTATCTGTAGAATGTCCTTCAGCATATTCTGGAGTGCTGCTTTGGTATTCATGAATTTCCTCAGATGTTCTTTGCCATGGAAGTATCTTCTTTCTCCAACAGTTTTGAAACATAATTTTCTGGGGTATATCAATCTGAGTCAGAGATTGTTTTCTTTTAGGGATTGAAATGCTTCACCCTAAGTTCACCTTGACCTGAGGGTTTGAGAAATCAATGTGATTCTGATGGGCTTTCCTGTATAAGTGGTTTCTTTCTTTTTTCCTAACAGGTTTTTTTTTTTTTTTTTTTTTCTCTTCTAAAACCAAGGATTGAACTCAGGCCCTTGGACTTGCCAGGCAAACACTTATTCTACTGAGTCATCTCCCCAGCCCCTCCTAACAGCTTTTAATATTCTGTTCTTGTGTTGAATTTCTGAAATCTTGAGTCATTAATTTATATGATTTGCTGTAGTCTTTTTTTTTTTTAAATCATGGCTAATTGGAGTTCTATATGCCTCACTTATGTGTGTCAAGTTCTTTTTCCCTGCCAGGAAAGTTTTCTGCTATGACATCTGTGAATAGGTTTTATTTAGTCATTCATTTATTTAATATCACTTTTGCTGTTTCCTGCTGTTTTCATTGACTCCAGTCAATCAATCCTATATTATTTTTCTTTGTATCATTTAGTAGTTGCTGGATTTTTTTTTTTTTCCTTTTTTTTTTTTTTTT
>NW_004524588.1:5203988-5216336 GCF_000260255.1 Octodon degus
GGTCTATTTAAGACAGTGCTTTACTATGTATTTTTTTGGTTGTTGTTGTTTTTCTTTTCTTTCTTTTTTTTTTTTTTTTTTGGTCGAACCGGGGATTGAACTCAGGCCCTTGCACTTGCCAGGGAAGTGCTTATTCTACTGAGCTGTCTCCCCAGCCCTACTATGCAGTTTAGACAGGCTTTGAACTCACTTTGTAGTCCAGGCTGGTCTTCAACTTGGGACAATTCTCCTGCCTTAGCCTCGTAAGTACTGGGATTACTTTTTTTTTTTCTGGTACCAGGGATTGAACTCAGGGCCTTGCACTTGCCAGGCATGTGCTTATTCTACTGAGCTATCTCCCTGGCCCCCTGTACTGGGATTACAGGGTGTGCTACCACACCTGGCTCTTTTTGCTATTTTTAAGAAATCTTTCTTTTCATGATTGCTAATTACCAGCTTGTTTTCTGTATCTGAGAATTTTATCCTCACGTTGGTTTATTCTGCCATGTATACTTTTAGTGGAATGTTTAATCTTCTGGATATTTGCTTGAGTTTGTTTTATGGATTCCATTTCTTTTCTGTGTTGGGTATTTAAGTCTGTTGCAAGATTCTGCCTCTTTAATTTATTAGTGATGAGGAGTTGCTGCCTATTTGGCCTAGCATCTGCTTCTTTGCTTTTGAACTATGGTGTGGTTTATTACCTTCAGACAGTTTTAGTATTGTTATACAATGAAGAACAGTTATTCATAACTGTGTCACCTTGGGTAAAGTAGTGCAATCAGTAAGAACAGCAGTATCAAGTACAGTCTAGAAAATGACAAACTGTGGGGAGTGTTAATTTGCCACCTTAAACTGTGGATCCAAGATATTATAGTTATATAGCAAAATCTAAAATAACCCAGAAATTACATCCATTGATCCAACTGCTCAATGGAGGAGCTTTAACTTCAAGAGAGAACATTTCAAAGTGTAAGAGGAAAAAGTAGAGAAATAATAGAAGAGAAAGTGATTAGAAAGAAACAAGACTGGCAAAGGTAGATCATCCAGGCTCTGAGAGACTGATGAACACAGGAGGGAAATAAAGAAAGAAAAGACAAAAAGAAGATCTAATTATGACCCACAATACTAAAACAATGTTCACACCCATGAAGAAGTAGAAACAAACAATGAAGACAAAAATAGAGGAGGAAAAAAAGATTTCTCTGTGATTTTAGGCCTGTAGTTATCTTCTGGGGTCTGAAGTTTTGTGATACCACCCAATTCAGGGCCTATCTCTGCTGTCTGATAGAGAGAGAAGGCCAGAACTGTGATCTGTCCTGGATGATCCCAGCAAGCCTGCAGTAGGATCAAGGCGGAGCACCAATTTTGTTGCTTTTAACTCCACAGAAGTTCAAGCTGGTCCCAGCCTGATTGTGGAGCAGGGCCTCAATTGTTCAGCCTGTAACACTAGGTTATCTCTTGCCTGCCTAACCTGTGCTCCCTGACCCTAGATATGTCCTGTGGTGTGCCTGGGAACAGTTACTAGGGGACCTGAGAGGAAGTCAACCCAGGGACTGTTCTCAGTTCCAGTTTCATCTTAATGAATACTTGCTGAAATGGCCTCTGGCCAAGCTCCCTCCTTCTCCGGAGGACAGTTAGCCTAAAATCGATTCATCAGCCATTGTGGTTCACAGCATCTACTGCTCTGTTCTGTAAGTGTATTTCTTAGTGAGTCCTCTTGAAGTCACCTACCTTCCCTGTGTCTGTAGATTCAAGCCTCTTCTCTCACTGGGCGTCAGGGAGAAAGTGTAGTTTGCCACCTCCTTTTTCTTCATTGACGCCTGTCTGTTCATTTTCCCTGTGGGCTCTAGTTCTCCTTTCAGATCCTTCCTGGATCCCAGGGATGTATCCTCCCCCTTGCTTCTGCAAGTTGTTACATTCCAGTATTGGATTCAGAATCCCAAATAGGTGGCCTACTGTTGCTTACTGCTTCACCATCTGCCCAGAAGTTCTGTCAAATATTTTTTTTGTAATTAATATTTTTCTTTACCATAATAATATCAAAGGGAAATGATAGGTGTTTGTTTTTCTAGTATAAATTTATTTATAAAAATGAGTATTATCATTATGAATAAATATTCCTAAGGATGGTAATTGTTTATTTGACAGTGCTATATCATACAGAAATAAGTCCGCATCTGGGCAAATAAAGTGAAATAGGTATTTTCTAGCCCATGCTTACATTTGTATTTCTTATTTTTCCATGTTACATTATTATTCTTCAGAGTCTTAAACCAGTTTTAACTGTTATATTGTTTAAGTGGCCCACTGATACAGTTCGTTTTTTAAAACAGAACAGATCAAACCAAAAGTTTGCCCTTATAATTATTTTCCAAAGGGATGTCATGTTAGCGTGACATGATTATGACAATATTTGATTGTTATGAACTGTCTTGTAAAGGAAAATGCTGACTTATGACAGGGAAGATAGGTAGTCGAGGCTATTATTGTCTAATAAAGCAAATTTTAGTACTTATAATGATGTCTAGCAGTCATTGTTTACTATGTTCCAATTATTGCTCATATACTTGGTGCTTACACAGAATCCTTGTAGACTTCTTTAAAACATAGTAATAGTGACAAGCCAGTCATGGTGGTGCACAACTATAATCCCAGCACTCTGGAGGCTGAGGCAGGAGGATCTTTGTGAATTCAAGACCAGCCTGGGCTGCAAATTGAGCTCAAGGCCAGTCGGAACTGCATAGCAAGACCTTGTCTCAAAAAGACAAAAAATAAATAACTGGTAGTGGCAGCTAAACTTCAGAGAGATTGGATAATCAACATAAGGCCATATCTCACAAGAACCTAGGCATTCTACCTCCAAAAGCCTATGCTTTTTAACAGTTGCTATTTTTGTTATTCCACTGCAGTGAAATAAAGTTGTATTATTAGTACTTACTGTGTAGTAGTTACTCTCAAGTACTTAGTGTTACAAAGATATTAAGTGGTGATTGTTATTAACTGAAGCTGGTGTGAGACCCAGAGCCATTTAAAGATCATGTAGTATGATTTCAGTATATCCACAGCGCTCCAACCCACAGTATGTGGCAAATAGTAATGCACATTACTATTGGAGTTTCTGTTGTTTTTTGGTGCTTCAAATATGTTTTTATTCATTATTTTTTCAAAACCTATTGTAGCAAAACTGCTTATAATGTATTTCTATAAATTTATCACCCTTGTAGCCTATAAAAATTTATCTTCTTTTAACTTTATTTTTGTAATTAAAAACCTTTTAAATGGATATTTTTAAACCTATTTAAAAGAGTAGTATGGTCATTCTTACATATTCACAGCCCAGTTTTAACATTTATCAACACATAAGCAATCTTACTTTGTCCTGCCACCTACTGTTCCCACAACCCTAGTATATAATGGATTATTTTATGTTATATTTGATGTCATATTGTTTTATGTATAAAACTTAAATAAAAAGCTCAACACAAAAATTCATGTGACTTAACTAGAAGCAGATTCCAGATCATAAAAATGTAACAGAAAAGACATCACATCTCCATTTAAGCAAAGCTCTCATGCTACTCCCAAAGTTTGTGGCTTCAGCCGTGTTCTCTTAGATCTTGTTTACTGTTTTAAAATATTGAAGTGATTTGTCATTTTAGAAAACAGAATATTTTGAGAAATGAGGCGCAGTAATTTGTCCAGAACTGTATTTCCATAGCCTTCCTACTCTCTAATAATTATGAATCTATAATGTTTGTACATTTTAAAGCAGTTTTATGTTTTCAAAGGACCAACTATTTATTTTGGTCTCTATCATTTCTTTCTGTTCTGGGCCCTCTTCCCTACTAATTTCCTGCTGTTTGAAGTCACTGAGGTTTTTCGTTTGTTTGTTTTTAATCATTTTATTATTTGTTCTATTGATGAAAGTAGTCAGAATCCCCTACTATTTTGTTAGAGCCTGTATCTATCCTAGTAGGTCCTCTGGTTTGTTTTGTAAAGTGGAGTGTTGTGGCCTCAGGTATGTGTAAATTCATAATTTTTATAACTTCTTGTTCAATTTATCCCAATTATGTAGTGACTTCTTTGCTTTTTATACAGATTAGTCATAAATCCTTTTTCATTAGCTGTAAGTACAGTTACTCCTGCCCACTTTGGGCTTCCAAATCCTTGAAATACCATTTTCTGTCCTCTGATTTTTGATGTGTGTATCTTTTGGTGGAGTGAGTCTCTTTTTCATCCTCTGGCCTACCTGTCAAACTTATTTAAATATTACCTTTTTCATGCAGACTAACCAAGAACATAATACACATTCAGCATTAAATGTGGTTAGTTGCAAGTATTTTGAATTTATAATACAAAAGTTTTAAAATGAAAGTACATTTGTACACTCATTCATGTGATAGACTGCCACACATAACTTTTTTGTTAGAGATATAGGGCCAGTGAGATAGCTCAGTGAACTAAGCACCTGCTTTGGCTAGTGCAGGGACCAGGGTTCCATGCCACTCTGGTCCTGCATGCCATGCCATCCCTGCTGGGTATGGTGGTGCACACCTGTAATCCCAGCACTGGGGAGGCTGAAAACAGTAGGATCATCAAGAGTCCGAGCCGCATAGTGAGACCGTGTACCAAATACATAAAAGGGGGGAGGGGACCCGTTTAATCAACAAAGGCTTTTTTTCTTGGCAATAAAATACTAGCATTTCAAGTCTCGAAAGTTAGTAGGTATAGCCACAGCGCACTACTGTTGTTGACATAGTTGGGTACAAATCACCAGTTCATAATTGTTGTGGTATTTAGTATTTTCCAGAATTCTTAAATGTAACATGGTATGTATGTCTGTATGACCACTAAGGTATCTTAATTCTGGCATGCTAATACAGTTTTTTCTGTGATCACAATAAATCAAAATGGTTCTTCTTTTGTTAGGAGCCCCCACGCCCTGTGCACCCAGCACCCTTGCCAGAAGCCCCACAGCCACAGCGGCTGCCCCCAGAAGCTGCCAGCACATCTCTGCCTCAGAAGCCACACTTGAAGTTAGCCCGAGTTCAGAGTCAGAATGGCATTGTACTGTCATGGAGTGTCCTGGAGGTGGATCGAAGCTGCGCTGCTGTTGATAGTTATCACCTCTATGCCTACCACGAGGAGCCCAGTGCCACCGTGCCCTCACAGTGGAAAAAGATTGGGGAGGTGAAGGCCCTGCCCCTGCCCATGGCATGCACTCTTACCCAGTTTGTGTCTGGCAGCAAGTACTACTTCGCAGTCCGAGCCAAGGATATTTATGGACGTTTTGGACCTTTCTGTGATCCACAGTCAACTGATGTGATCTCTTCTTCCCAGAGCAGTTAAACCTTGGAGCCTTTATCTTTTCCTGTTTCAGAAGTTCCACTTTTTAGTCTTGTTTTTAATCTTGTGCATGATATCCAATGTAAAATTCACATTGTGCAAGATTTCTTGGACTGATGTGTGTATACACTACATTTGTTTATAACCAGAAGCAAAATAAATTCAGCCTATAATGCAACAATCTTTCCTGGACAATTCAAGCTTCAGGGTTTTGAAATATAAATGTGTATCATCTTTTAGTTATGAGTCTGGGGAATATGTATGGGTGTTTTATGGTTTTTTTGTTGCTGTTTTTTGTTTGTTTGGTTTTCCTATTTTTGTGTTTAGTGCAGTGGAATCTCCCATTTTCATTCTCAAATTTATCTCTCTCTTCAGTATGAAATGAATAGATCAAAGAATCTGAGGTGTATAACAGGCGTGATTCTGATAAGGCTTTTATAGAATCATGATTAAGTGATTCAAACTGAATCTAAATAAAACCCAAAGAACTAACTGAAAAGCAAAATGGATAGCTTAAAATAAGTTAATCTGAACACAGGAAAGGAGCTAATCATTTTTTTCTGTTATTTCTTCTCCTGGGTGTTAGGTGAAAATCAATCTGCACAACCCTTCCCCCATCTTCCCTTAATCTGGCTTTTAAATTTATTTGTGCCTTAAAGGTTAACTCCAGAAATAAACATGGCCATACACTGTTGTTTACTCTTCCCTTCTAGCTTCTCTACCTTAATTTCTCTTTTCACTTCCACCATATTTGGCACATACCTCTCTAGTCATTTTTAAACCAAGGCCTTTATATATACTCTACCCCAAATCTGTGCTACCCACTGCATTTGACTTGCCATTTTCTTCTTAAGTGTATAGATGACTTTCACTTTTGTTCAGCAATCCATAAAATGGACAAGTGGACCAAGAGAAAACCGTATTGTGTATAAAAAGTTTCCATCAAACCAGTTTCTGCGTCCATGTTGCACACTGCATTAGATTTCTAAAGCACTTGTTGTTTACACTGTCATCCATAATGTAGTAGTCTTTCAAAGGAAGAAAATAGTAAAAGTTCACAAATACAGTGAGCTAATGTATCAAAGAGAAAGCTGTGTTTCCTCTTTATTCTCATGTTAATCCTGTTTTTAATCTTTTATCTTGGTTTTGATTGTGCCAAATTGAGCCTGATTTAGCCTTTATCTGCTTTGGACTACATTTAAAGTAGCTCTGTGGGGTCCTTTCATATAGCAATTAGACATAACCACTCGTGTATCTCCATTCCTCTTCAAGAAATAAAATTCAGTCATATTTTCATTATTGGATGCAAGCTATCTGGTTATCAGGTAGGAATTTTCAGTGTAGGTAATTTAGGACAGGAGGGCTGGGTTAAGTTTTAGGGATGAGTGTGGTTGAGAAAATTTTGAAAGGTATTCATGGAGTTTGTGAAATAACTTTTCAAGTTCCTTCCCTTGGTGTTTTGAATTTATATTTCTGCTTCTCTAAATATATTATTTTTTCCTGGGATTATAGGTGGGAGCTATTCCTTTTATTAGTTTACAACTTGATAGCTTCTAATAGGAAATACTATTCTAGATGTAAAAATATCTTTAGATACTTTTTTACTGGTCATTGTAATGTTATCTTAGGTGTGAAGTTTGATTAGTAATAGAGGATGACAACAGTTGCCAGGATGTAAACTCTCTAAACCTTCATTTTACTCTGAAAACTTTGAGACAATGAGAATTACTTTTCCATGAATTAAATTTCCCAACCATGTAGATACTGCTAATTTTGGGACAAATCATGAGATGTTCCCACTATTACAAGAATGAAAATTTCAAAAGGAGAAAATTGACATTACAATATGTATGAATACCTATCAATATATGCATGTATACATGTTTTTACCTGCAATGGTTGTAATGTTGATTATGTGATAAAGATCATTCTGGTCTACAGAATGGAAAGCTCATATTCACAATAGTTTATTGGCTGATTTCATGGTCAAGTTGTAAAGATTTGTTTACCTAGTCTACAAAAATTTCCCTTGTTGAATGTTTTTAATATTCACTACATTAATCTTGTTTTTAAAAATGTAATTGCACATATCATCAGATGAAGAAAGCCCAGTAGAATGAATATTTTGTATTATTTTAGCCTGTGTTGGCTGTTTTCTGTCAAAAAAAAGGAACTCTAAAAATACATTTATTCCAGAAAATAATTATGTAAAAACTTTTATTGCAGACTGTGGAAAGCAGAAAGAGATTGTAATTATTTAAGAACAAAAGCATATTATTGGTTGATATTATCAAGTTAACCTAACATGAGTTTATGGGCAATATATATGTTGAATTTACTGAGGTACTAGACCAGAATGCTGAACTTTTTTTTGGAGGGGTTAGATTTAATGTTGACGAATGTTAGCTTTTTTAATTGGTTTCTTTGGGAGAGAGAATGAAGGACTCAGACTTTTTAGTAGCATTTCACACTCCATGGTTATCTTTTTTATTTTTAATTTCATGGTATGTTTTTACAGAATATTACCAGTAAGCTCAATGATCCCATTTTGGGAATGCAAGTTTGCTACGTATTTAGCCTGACAGTACTTGTGTAGGTATTGTCTTATTGGAAATCCTGGAAACTTCTGGTATTTCATTCTGAAATAAAGAATGTTTATATGGCATTTAAAGATAACAGTAACATTTGATACTACTTTGCACTATGTCAGAGTAATTTTCACCCTGTTTTAAGTGTGAGTAACCTTTAAAATTTTGTTCTTGCTAGTAACATTTAAAATGACATATAATGGCAGTATCTGTTAATAGTTTTCCTTATGAAGTAACTATATTCTTCTGTTTCTCTGGACTTTTAAAAATATGCAGAATACTTTATACTGTTTCACACAGTATATATATCTTCATGAGAGAAGTAGAGAGCTTCCTTGAAGTGAGTATTTGTTGAGACATCATTTGCCTCCCAGAGAGGTGCTCCTTTCTCCCCATCCTCATTATCTGACAATGAATACCCTGAGTGAAATGACCTGAAAGAAGGAGCTTAGGAACTTACCTCAGTGCATCTCTCTCCAGAACTTTCTCTTACAGCATTGAGTAAGTGTTAACTTAATTTTTGTTACTTGGTCTTTTGCTTTCAATATTTTCCAAGTTACTATACAGCAAGGTTAGTGTTAATGTTGCATGATGCACATGTATCTTTTCCCAGGGTTTCCAGTACTGTATTAGTATCGGAAAGCAATGCCTGTGTCTTCTCATCTCACTTTTATAGTCAGTACTGTGAGCTTAGCACAGTACGGTACTGCAGAAACCTTCCAAGTATTCTCGCTGACTTTGCTTCTTGGGTCACTTAGGTAGCCTCAGTATATCATGATTATTTGTTTTTGTTACTGTTACTGACCTGTGGCTGGCCTGTTTCATTCTTATTTTTGCAAAAACTATGTCTTAGTTTCTAGATTATTACAAATAACTGTCTAAAACCAATAAATGGTTCTTCTTTCCTTAACTATTACTGGGAAAAAAAATTATTTGTTTTGGGATTTTGAAGTACATAGTCAGCAATTCTTACGGAAGTTAGTGTGGCAGACTAATTGCTGAAAGTGTCATCCCCTGGGTCCCCCAAAGGAAGGCATATGTTAGTACAAACACATTTTATATTCTCATCTTCAAATAATGTCACATTAAATAAGCTTTTCTTTATTTTTTTATTTGTAGAGTCAACCAAGTACTTATTTATATTTAAATACTTTTTTTCCCTTGTAAATACAGAAACTGGGCAATCATACACCTTTGAGTATCTTGATTTTAGTATTTTATCAGTAATTTCAAAACTAAATATAAAAATAAACTCTTTGTAGGAAACTTGCATCCTGATTTTTTTGTTCATTGCAGTTCAAAGTGTAAATAAGACAATTTAATGTCTAATATTAACCAGGCTGTAGCAAGTTGCCCTGTTTTTATTCAGTTTTAAAGAATTTTGTTTTCTTTCCCTCCCTCCACTCTTTCCTTCCTTCCCTTCCTCCTTCCCTGTACAGTATAGTAATATCTATGTAAGTGTTAATTGTAGTGGGGTTTTGTCCAGTAAGCCTAAAATTTATACTTTGAAATAAACAAATGGGTTTTTAACATTCTGAGTACTCCCGATTCATTCTGTGTTTTTTCAGCTGTTGTATTTTTTCTTTTGAAAATCTCCTACATTGCTCGGGATCACCACTATATATTGTATAGTATGGTTTAAATAATCTGTTTGGTAGTTCGATGGTGCTTCAACCACATGGAATTCCCTAGTTTTAAAAGAAAAATTGCTGTGCAGGAGTGCTGCCACATTGGATATGGGACTTTTACCTGATGGGAAACAACAGGAAGGTTTACTGTGTTGTTCGTCCAGGCTGCACCGCAGAGGCTCGACTGATAACTGTCTGTTGATGACCAGAAAAATCACTAACTGCTTTCTCTTAGAGATTGCATAGAAAGGATAGTTCTACAGTCCATAAGTGTTTTATTATTAAACATGTCTAGCCAGAGGAAGGAGAGAAAAAAATGGAAAGAACACAGGTTCTTATGGTCCTTGAAGTGGTACTAATCTCCAGTAACACTGGTGAGAATTCAGTCTCATGGAAAAGCTACCTAGGTGACCTTGGGTGGTATGATCTTTGCATTCAGAAGACGAGAATAATGGGTTTGGGTAAATGAGTTCCTGCTGTAGCCCTCTGATTTAGCTTGCATGCTGAACCCTAGCATTGTTACATATTATACATAATATTGTCCTGTAGAAAAAAACAGTGAATGGAATAGAATCAGAAATTGAAAGTGACAAACTGATTTTATTCTAATGAAAAAAAAACGTAGTGGAAGTAAATGTCTTTGGTATCTTTATAGCCATTTCTATTCCCTCATCTCCCTTCTTCATTTTATATTAGGTTTCAGAATTGGTTTCATGGTAATAAAATCAAAGTCATACACTTCCGGCATGCCCTGATGGAGAGTTCTGTTGAAACGCTTCCAGCGAAAAGCAGGGAGGCCACCTTGGACGGTGGGAGCACTGATGGCGTGGGCTGTGTATTCTGATGCTAGATAGATATCTGCCACCTGCAAAGAGAAGTGAGAGTGTGTTTTTGGAAACCTTGATTAAATCTATGACCTTTAACTCCCTGCCCCCCTGCCCCTAGTATTTCACACTGTTAGCCTCCTGTAAAACAAAATTGTCCTGCAAGGTGTGCCTTTCCATTAACTGCTCTTCTGTCTCCATTTGGCATTCAGATGTCAGTTGACTTTCAGAAGTGGATTCGTAGTGTTTGTTACCAGATGTGAGAGCTGCCGTCTGATAAAAGCATACACAACTAAATTCCAGCCCCAAAGCTGCAATATCACTTAGCCCCTCTATGATTATTTTCTCCTAGAATAGCTATGAGAACTAAGGGAAGCAGTGCTTATAGCAGTGCCTAGACTATGTAAGTCTTCCACAAAAGTTACTCGTTGGTACTGTAATGAGTTTTAAAGGAGGAGGTATCAAAAAGGCCATGGTTCTCAAAAACAACAACTGCATAGCCGACCGTAAACTTATAGAGGACAAAAATATCTTTCATTTAAAATGGCTCTAAAAAGATATTTTTGACATACATTCCTTCAACAAAGTTTGACAGATGAACTTGGGTTCTTCAGGCAAGAAAGCAGAGGTGTATTCTAGGATGAATAGAATTTTGTAGGTACTTGGTCAAATACAAGAATGAAAAAGAAACTACCACAAGTTTTGTAGGCTTTATGGGTGCTGGGTTCTCTACAACTACTTGTTTAAAAAAATTGGACACATTGAGCATCATGTAGACTAAAACTTTCCTATCGTATATCTGAAAAAGTTGTCCTGCTAAACTCTCTTATTTCGGTGTTAGGTTGATAAGAAAAGTGTCAGTGGTGGTGTCAGCCCTGCTGTTTTCTGAGCTAAAGAAGAGTTTACTTCTTTAAAGTTTCTTCCAGAATTTAGGACAGGGAATACAAATGATGAGGTACATGTTCAAGCCAAAGCAAAGGAAGTGATAGAAGAATTTCACCAACCAATAGATAACTTGGGACACCTGAAGTCCAGGGATATGCAGGTAAACTTATCGACTAATTCTCTGATGAAAGAAAGGACCCTGATTTGTAATGTTTGCTGATTTCCATGTTGTACGTCCTCCCACCGTGGCTGTTTTAAGCTATTAGCAGTGTCAACTGAGTTCATATGAGCCAGCTTTAGCACACCACTGCACACCTATTTTACATAGGACACAACAACACTTAGCAATTCTAATGTGAGGAAGCTTAGTGCTTTGGACTCCTGATCCAGTACTCTGTAAAGCTAATTTGAACTCATGATTAGCTTGAAATCACATGATTCTCAGTAATGTCCTTCAAATTTTGGCAGATTTTATCAGTCATCATACAAGTACTATTCTAAACATAGATATTAATAAGTTTATTCCTCACTGTGTAAGCTAAGTACTATTTCCATTCACAGATAAGGAAATTGAAACATTCAGAATTATAGGACCAAAAGCAGGAGAGAGGAACCTACTACCCAAATCTCTGAAAGAGCTCATTTGTTGTTTATGGTAAGAGACATCCTTGTGCCTTACACCAAGAAATGTAGCAGTGCTTGTGACCTAGTTGCTGATTGAAATGAAGTTCAAAACCCAATAGCCTGACATGGTGGTGCACACCTGTAAATGCAATACTCCAGTAACTAAGGCAGAAGGATCATGAGTTCAAGGCCAACCTAGGCTAAGTAGCTAGTTCAATGCCAGCCTGTACTTACTATGTAGTGAAACTCTCAAAAAAAAAAAAAAAAAAAAGGACCAGAACATAGCTCAGAGACACAGCACCTGCCTGGCAAACATAAGATGGTGAGTTTGATTTCTGGTACCAAAAAAAAAGGAAAACCTCAGTAGCACGTTACCTTCGTGTCATAACAGCCCACAGGACTTGGGTTAGCTGAGTTCAGGTCTTCACGGCAGCAGATAGTACTGCAAGGATCACCCTTACTGTACTGGTCCTT
>NW_004524588.1:5217076-5250982 GCF_000260255.1 Octodon degus
TGTTGTACCGCATGATACGTTTCATGGACTCCATGTCGGTCACTTTTCCTTGGTCACGCCGGAAGATTTTGGCTCGTGGAGCTAAGTCGTAAGAGTAGTCCAAACCCAGCTTCTGAACCAAGAGCTGGTAGCCACTCCAGTTGTAGATTTTTTCATGGAAAGGAACATTGTAGGAAGGCCAGTATCCTGATTTGGAATGGAAGAGATGGAAGAGTGAGATGGATAGGAACACAAGAGATAGAACAAAAGAAGTTATTGGTAGTGCATTTTGAAAATTGTGTGTGTAATTGCACAATGAAATTGCATAGAAATGAAACTTTAGATCCTATTCAGGAGTCTAGTTTTTGTTCTTTAGAAAACGAGAATTTTTGACAAGACAGAATGAAGGTGAGAGAGACGAGACCAATCGGAGACTACTGCAATAGATGGCGTGATAGGAACCAAATCACAATGAAATGTGGGCCTTATCCTGTTTTCCAGGTCTTTGCGTTGATTTTGCAATGACCTCTGGATAAGGCATCTCAGCACAGAGAATCTTGCTGTGTGCATCCAATTAAATGCACACAGCACTTGATGTATCAGACTTTTGTAGGGTGGGAGTCACAGCTGTCAACCAGTTCATATCCACAGAATAGAAAAATCTACTTTCTTGTAGAAAAATTCATCTGAGAAGCCAAATGATTGGGTGTTTACTTGGTTAGCATAGCAGTTAAAATCTGAGAACTTTGCTGTCTGACCTTTAAGGTTGGTCCAGTCAGCTGCTAAGATTCTAATACTAACAGTGTGCCTTAAGAGAGAGATGCTTACTAGTAGCTGCTGCCTGTCTCTACTGATTCATGACTGTCTTGGTCACTTTTCTCCTTGCTGAGAATTAATACCTGACACCCAAAGTTAAAGGAAGAAAGATTTATTTTGGCTCACAGTTTGTAGAGGTGTCAGTTTCAATCAGCTAGCTCCAAGCAGGCTAGCATGGCAGAGGGCATCCCAGAAGAGAAACAGTTCATGGCAGACAGAAAACAGCCAGAACAGCAAGTGACCAGCAGCAAGAGACAAGACCACAGCTCTTTCTGTCCCTTATATCTTACCCAGGCTACCTGGCGTCAGCGTAGGTGGCACTCACCCTCCTAACCCCAGCATCACACAGTGAATTAATCCCAGCATCACTTTTTTTTTTTTTTTTTTTTTTTGCAGAACCGGGGATTGAACTCAGGCCCTTGCGCTTGCCAGGGAAGCGCTTATTCCACTGAGCCATCTCCCCAGCCCCGCAGCATCACTTCTTGATCCCAATAGCACAAGCCCTAGATCCAGCCACCTCTGAAAAGCCCCACCTGTGACTGCATGATGCTTTGGGGGGGGGGAACATCTAGATTCAAGCCATAACAATGACCATCCTATGAAATTATATAGATCCACTTTTCCAGGTCCAAAAATTCCTGGAAGAGCTGGGGAGATACCTCAGAATAACCGCTTGCCTGGCAAGTGCAGGGTCCTGAGTTCAATCTCCAGTACTGCCAAAAAAAAAAAAAAAAAAAAAAAGCAAAAATTCCTGGAAACAAAGAATTTCAAACTTTAGGGATTTTTTAGATTTTAATAATAGCAATGGAATAGGTATGTTACAATATACTATGTTCTCTGTGGGGAATATCTCATATGCCTCAACCTAAGCCTAATGTATGAATTGTATCTTTAAGAGGAAAAAGAGTAATCTGAATTCATTTGGGGCCATTTTCAGCAATATTTGCTCCAAGTAAGTGCAGGGTGTATTTTGTGTCCAAGTCATTTAGA
Organism: Octodon degus; assembly: GCF_000260255.1. Taxonomy (NCBI): domain Eukaryota; kingdom Metazoa; phylum Chordata; class Mammalia; order Rodentia; family Octodontidae; genus Octodon; species Octodon degus. The sequence continues at coordinate 5,218,862 of NW_004524588.1, forward strand.
ACTGAAACAATTTTTGGTTTACATACAGTTTGGGATTTTTTTTTTTTTTTTTTTTTTTTTTTTTTTTTACATTTTTTTTTTTTTTAAATGGGATTTTTTTTTTTTTTTTTTTTTTTTTTTTTTTTTTTCAGTACAGGGGTGCTTGCCAGGAGGATTTTTGTCTTTTAACAGGAGTGTTGGCTCAGGCTGGCCTCAAACTTTCAGTTCTCCTGCTTCAGCCTCCCAAATATCTGGGATTAAAGCATGTGCTGCAGTGGCAAGCAGAAACACTGAAACAACACCCAAGACTTGGAAGTGGATGTCTTTGCGTTGATGGGCACAAATGGGGATCATTGCAGAATATCAGACCCTGATCTCTGGTGGTCTAGGGCTGCCATGGAATAGGTAGGAAGTACAGAGGCAGGATGGCTTATCCACTGGGGACTGGTTTATACAGTGTGCATCATAGTGACCAGCTATGGGTCACAGTGACCAGCTGCATAGGAGATAGAAGCAACTAGAACTGGAACAGGAACTGATACCTGGGAAACTGACGTTTACGGGCTGGTGGGGGAGGCACTTTTCGGTTACAGTGCCACTACACTCAGTTTACGCTTTTGGGATTTCAAAATGGCAAATAAGAGATCCTATTCTACAAGTGAAGAAAGTAAGATCTGGAAAGGTTGAATAATTTGCCTCGGTTTTAAGGAACGGAGATTCAAATCCAGACAGTGTGATTCCAGGGCATCAGGTATCTGAGCTGTTCCCTTACTCCTCAGATTTATCCTTTCTGATAAATCCCATTAACCACCAAGTGCCAGCATGCAGGCCTGTCCTTGCTTTTCTGCCCCTGAGCCAGAATAGCATTATATAAATATTTGTTGACTTAAACTTAAAAGTTCTGACTAAGAACCGAAGAGAGAATGCAGTATTAGATACAAGAGAAATTAACATGTCCATTTACATATGATCTCTACAGTATCTGAGGTGTAAGCTCACATGTGCTGGCCCAGGTGATTCTTTCCCTGCATGGCTAGTGATGGCACCCTGTGTTTTTCTCCGCATTATGCCCTCCCTTATCATCCATTCCCCCATCACCACCCCCGCAGCACACATATGCACAGACTCATTAGACTTCCAGACATAGCATGAAGACAGTACCTTTTCGAAGAACATCAGTTTGTTCAGAATATTCTACATATGTAGGAATTTGCTCCACAACATATAGTGTGCCTCTGTCAAGACTCTTATTCAGCTTCACCTTCTTCAAGTCCAGAACCATGTATTGATTATTATAGGTGCCTGAAATATTGAGAGACACAAAAGCATAGCATGGGTGTGGCTCTACAGGTTAACTCAAAAGGTAAATATATGCACCTGCCTACAATGACTTACCAGAGTTGTATTTTGAAAAGATATCTGCCCAGCTCTTGCCGTCAGCTGCCATCATATTGGCCACACGAACTCTTTGCCAAGCCAAGAGAGATTCCGGCATCACCAGCTTCAGTAGAGTTTTATTATATACACTATTTGTGGTCTGCAACAGTATCAAACCACTGCTAAGAATATAAAAGTCATCCAGGGACTCCAGAAACCCTACAGGAAAGACAATGCACAGATTATCACAGATAAGCATGGAATACTGAACCGTCATTATTATTAGCACAGAGCTTCATATACATGCTGCATTTTGCAAATATTAGTTATTGTCCTCCTTGATTTGCAACAGCCTCTCCCAGCTTTAGATTACCTGTGTGGTAGCTCCCAAACTGTTTCAGGTAACCTCTACCCTGGATCCAACATTGAAAAATTAACTTTATGACTTGAGATTCAAAAATGTATCAATCAGAAATATTAAACACAACCAGACCCTAACATTTTGCAGAACTTTTTAATTAGGGTGGGTTTGAGCAGGCTTTATTGTTAGACAATTAAGAATATGATGTCTTCCACTTTTTCTTTCTGATGGTCTCAGTTGGACAAATTTTATATAAGAATATATGAGTTTTATAAATGGGAAACATCTCCATGTAAGAATGGACATGGTTTTAAAATTAGGACCTTTTAGGGCTGGCCAGATAGCTCAGCGGATTAAAACGCCCAGGCAGACACAAGGGCCGGGGGTTCAATTCCTGGCCTGTTATGCCAGCCCCACCCCTAGGGTGCACTGAGCAGGCAATTGAGACTGGGCATGGAAGCATGGTCCTGTGATCCCAGTGCTTGGGAGGCTGAAAAACAGGAAGGACATTATGAGTTCCATCTGTGTAGTGAGACCCTGTAAACCCTGTAGACTCTGTACTAAATACATTAAAAAAAAAAAAAAATCTAGGACCTTTTCCTTGGCTCCAGTGTTGGAGGCAACATAGCAAAATCAGTGGAGACAGTTTTTTTGTTAGGCCTATTTTGTAGTTTACACTGGGGTGAGTGTGAAGGAGAGAGATCAGATACATGTATAACAAGAAGAGAGGCTATACTGTCATTAGAAATAACAGTGATAGACAAATGGGTATAAAAAAATGAAAGGAATAAAAAATAAAAATATAAAATAAAATAAAAGACATTACTGGGATAAATGACAAAATGTGAATAAAGTCTATGGCCTTATAGTATGTATCAATGTTTTCTTGATTTGGATAATTATACTATAGTGATATATGACAATATCTTTTGTAATATATAAATATTCAGAAATGCATCATGCTTGTTATTTTCAAAAGAATAAGGGTGTATACATAAACCAAATAAGAAAATTGTTAAAATATTTTGGTAAATCCAGGAATTCTTTGCCTTTTGTAAAGTTTCTATGAGTATACTGTATCAAAATAAAAAATTTAAATGTCTATTTGTATATGTACAGAAAAAATGAAGAGAGCTTTTCTGTTATATTGATGGTCACAAAGAATTTGCTTGAATTTATAAAACTGAAAATATATCCTCTGATTTAAAAAAAAAAAATGAAAGGAAAGGCCCCCAGTAAGAGTTAGAAGGGACCAAAATGACAAACTCCTATGGAACATCCTAATGAATTTAATTAATGGCTTAATGGCCATATGAGAGAAGCCCCAGGGAGCCAGCTAGCCCTTTCCATTGTGTGAGGACACAGCAGAGGATGCTGCTATTGGAAGGGGTCCTCACCGGACCCAGGATGACTGGCACCTTTACCCTGGACTTCACAGCCTCCATACCTGGGGTAAATGTTTATTAGTTATAAATTACTCAGTTTAAGGTGCTATATCAGAATAGACTGAAATAGTCTCAGACCTCTACTGTATACCACTCTCATCATTTTTGTTATATCTGAGTACTATCTATTCACTTAGATTTAAATTAAAAAGTGAGAGTTGTATATATTTGTCATATACAGCATAATTTAATAAATATACATATAGTATCTAGCTAAATCAAGCTCGTGAATACATGTATTACTTAATAGTTTTCTTTAAGCTCCTTCTCAAACTTAAAATATTTATCATATACATCAATGTCTAAGGAACTGTGAGTTTAATGGTTTACTTTCTCCCCAAATGAAACACATTGAAACAAAGACTTTTCTACTAATGTACAAAAAAAAAAAAAAAAAAAAAAAAAAATTGTCCATGAACCACTAAATGTCCCTCCAGTACTATCTATGCTATTGTTCACCTACTTTATAGTGGGAATGGAAAGGCAGGGTGGGGTCCAATAAAGAGGTCACTTTGTACTACAAACTTTGGACCACGGATTGGGAACAAGAAGGCCTACTCCCCCACATTACTCTATCAGCTCTCATCCTGCCTCTTGATTTCTACTTCTTTTCTCTCACAACCTGGGATTAAGTGAGGTCTTTAAACTCTAGTGATCTAAATTTAATTTCTAAGGGCCTGCCAAATAGCTCAGGGGATTAAAGCACCTATTTAGGCAGACGCAAGGGGCGGGGAAGTTCAATTCCCTGGCCTGCCCCATGCTGGCCCCTCCCCTGGGGCTCTCTGAGATGGTGATTGAGACTGGGCATGGTGGCGTGAGCCTGTAATCCTAGCTCTTGGGAGGCTGTAAACAGGAGGATCACTACGAGTCCGATCTATGCAGTGAGACCCTGTACACCCTGTCCTAAATACAAAATCAATAAATTTAATTTCTGGAAATTTCTGAGTAGGTAAGTTACCTTTCACAAGCTTCTTCTCCACAAGCTGATGTTAGGGTCTACAGGAGTTTTAATAAACTACAGATGGAGGCTCTAGGTGTTACAAGGCTTGATGCCATTTTGCTCACCCCTTACTGTAGCCTCTCTGGACACAAGAGGGCAGCATTCTTTAGCATGAAAGCGACTACTACTCATATTTAAGAAGTAGGTTCATTGTAGAGCAAGAGTCTATATTAGAAACCCTGGAAGATGGAAAAACTATATGTTTCCCAGAGATATGGAACTAAACACATGCGTTGATTTGCAGAAACTACATTTGAGGCTATTTCTACATTTTAGAATTTAAGAAAATAAAGAAAAAGCCTAGAGATGGAACAAGGTCCTCTGTTAAAAGCCATTCACATTACCATTAGCTGTGGAAGGCACACTGTGTGGCAGCAAGGGAAAGCAAAGCACTCCAGCCTTTAAGGAATGCCAACCAGCGTGCCAATCACTGCTTATGGCAATGTTTTTGCTGAATTTAACTGAAAACTAAGAGAACACTTTCAGTTAATAAAGCACATTTTAAAAACACTGGTATTGCAAAAACAAACAGTAACCACTAACCCTTGATACCACTTAGACCTAAAGCTTAGTACAACTCAGAAAAGTTTACTCTAATTGTTCTATAAGTACATTTATAACATGCCTACTAGCACACTGCAGGCGTTGGCACTTCCAAAATCCAGAAGTGCAAATCAAACACACTCCTTCCTTCTAGAAAAGTGGACTGTGTTGACCAAGAACATAAATAACTACAGCACCTCCCTTAGATCTTTGGATTTATTTTCCAAGTTTTGATTACCTATGGTCAACTGCAGTCTGAGAACACTAATTGAAAAATTCTAAGAATAAACAGCTTATCACTTTACAAGGACCAGTCTCTCTAGCCACATGCTGGAGAGTTTGTCCAAGGTCAGTTGTGCTGTCTTCCAATCCACAGACAAACTGGACATGTGAATGCACTCAGAGGTCCAGAAAGAACCATGAGGCTAACCTATGGTCTCAAAAGTAACAGTCACACATTGCTTTCAGCTGCTAAGATCTGAATGTGACGTTTTTATGCAGCCATACTGAATTGACACAGTGATAGTAACTCAACTGTACACTACATTGTGCTTTGAACTGCCTTGCTGCCGGATGATGTGACACTTTGGAAGCTCTTTTCTTACAACCGTGATGATTTTGCACCATAGCCTTTCTGCTCAACTTCTTCCCACTGCTGAGGATGGGCAATATCGTTTCTCAGAACTACAGAAAACACTACTCTGCTCTCAGCCGTCTCATTTCTTTAACTCAGTCTGACCATACAGTGCTTCCCAGCACAGTGGCTGTATCAGAGTTCTCTAAGAGCTTTTTCCAAAGGCTCCTGCTGGGCACGCATCCCTGCCTCCCTCTGTTCTCTCTGTGTATCCATCAGAACCCCTGCTCTAAGGTCGTGTCTACAATGAGAAAATACCCTCCTTACTCATTCCCACAAAAGGAAGCCCATGGGCTCCTTGCTACGTTAGGATAGGAAGTCCTACAACCCTTTATTTTGCCTACTTCAGGATGGATGTGGCCTTCCTGCCTTACACAATACAGCTTAAATGCCTCCTGGCCTGCAAAGTCCTAATTGATAAAAATCAATTTCTCCTTTTCCTTCCAGTGATTATTCTTGAATCAAGTAAGTAGTTACTGGGCACATTTCAAACCAGTCCTGAGTAGAAATGTGGTCAGTAGAGGATTCAGCTGCTGCATCTTCAAGCCCTTAAGGTGGCGCCACAGTATCCTGCAGTGTCCACATCAAGGAATTAGGTCTCTTTATGGTTTCATATTCAAGTGAAATATAAGTATAAAGGAAGTAGGTTTGCATTTAATCAGTATTTCATTATTATCATCCACATCAAAATGAAACATGTTTTTAATCTAATCAGAATTACATTATCTTAATCAATTCTATAATTTATTTACTTTTTCCTTTTCTACCTACCCCATACCAAGTGAGCCCCATACCATACCAAGGTGTTTGTTCAACATCAAATAAAGGGTTTGATACACAGAAAGGTTCAATAAATAACTCTGAACTCTGAGGAAGAGAAAGAAGATGGCAGTAACTAATGTTCTTTGTGCACCTTGTACATACCAGATACCTTGCTTTAGAAGGATACCTTCTAAAAGGTATCCTTTTACGTCTCTGAACGCATGCCTTTTCCACTTACCACACACCTGTCAGATGTGCTGGGAACAGCTCTGTAGGCATGAAGACAGTGGCTTCACTGAGTCTCCTTAAATAATGGAACAAGTACAGTAGAAACAATTAAGGACAGTGAGTCAAGAGAGGAGTTGCATGTTTAGACAGGGTGGAGTAGGGGAAACCACCTTCTAACCAGTTAATCCAGAAAAGTATGGAAAATAGGGTGAGATTTCTGCAAGAATAGAGGGGAGGAAGCTCTCTGAGCTAGACAGTAAAAGATGATTAGGACAGATATGAATGGTGGAAGCCATCAATGTCCTGGGTTGGTGCCAAAGGGAAGGTTAAAAACAAACAAAAAGTACTTAACAAAGCAAAAATTAAGAGCTATGAAATTTATAATCTTTTGGAATACATGCCTTAGTTCTACTATTCTTCCCATGCATCTAGTTTTTTAAAGTAGAGGACATGGATTTTGGTCTGTACTCAACTTGTGGAACATCTGGAAACATTTCACATTTATGGTCAATGTCTTTAAGATCAAAGAGATAAAATGAAATTAATAAAAGTATTTGTAGTATATCAAAGATGTTCACAACATCCATTTATCAAATACACAATTTTATACTCTACAAAAGGAATCACATTCTGGACTAGGAGAACATGACTGCAATTTCCTGGGGCTTTACCCTTATTTTCTTTATCTTTTATCCTTTCAAAAATACAAACTTCAAATAGGAAAAGTCTGAAAAAAGTTTCTACCACATGGACCACACGCGTTGCCACAGTTTCAAAGGATGGACTGTGCACCTACTTGTAGAATCACACACACAGGTGCCTGATACAAATGCCTCAGCCTTTGACTTTTTAGTGAGCGCCACTGGTGAAGGTAAGCAACGTTAAAGTTGAAGAGGTACATATAGGTGTGTGTGTGGGTGTGACAGGACACCTGAGAACAATATAAAGGAGACCACAAATGCTTGGGAAAACACACCATATAAGTTCCAGAGAGCTCCACTTACAGATAATTGAGCTTGAAGCCTCACCCTCATCAGTACTGGAATCCTCATTTAAAAGCACTTTGGATAGGTTCCAGTTTTCGTTCCCATGCAAGAGTTGCCACCCACCTGGCATGCCTTTGAGGTCCCTTGAGTTCATGGCTCTTTCAATTTGAACCACTTAAATGTAAACTAAATCATCTCTGAAAAGGTAAATGAAAACTTATAGTAAGAAAAATTCCGTTTTAATATTATCTTCAGAGTTGTGTGACCTATTTAACTTCCCTGAACCAACCTACCTACCTACCTTCCTTCCTTTCTTTGTTTCTTTCTTTCTTTTTCTTTCTTTTTCTTTCCTCTCTCTCTCTCTCTCTCTCTCTCTCTCTCTCTCTCTCTCTCTCTCTCTCTCTCTCTGTCTCTCTCTCTGTCTCTCTGTCTCTGTCTCTCTTTCCTTCTTTCTTTTTAGAACATCCCCTTGTTAGGGTTTTCTGACAACTAAATACAACAACACATTTCAAAATTAGCAGGTGTTAGGATAGAGGAAGAAACATGGTAGGGCATTATGAACTCAATTAGAGGTTTTTGTCTTCCTTTTTCCTTTGTAACAACTTGAACACAAATTTATAGTTATTTATTTAAAACTAGTGTGTCCATTTAAAAAAAGAAGTTTGGGGCTGGCCAGATAGCTCAGTGGATTAAAGTGCCTGCTTAGGCAGACACAAAAACCAGGGTTTGATCCCCAGTGTGCTGTGCTGGCCCCACCCCTGGGGTGCGCTAAGATGTTAAGACCAGGCGTGGTGACGCATGCCCGTAATCCCAGCACTTGAGTAGCCAAAAACAGGAGGATCACTGTGAGTCTGATCTGTATAGTGAGACCCTGTACTAAATACATAAAAATAATAAAATGAAACTTGCATGTCATCTAATACCTAAAAAAAATAAAAAACCCAGCTTCCAACCACATTTAATCATCAGACTGGCTACAAAAGATTGGATTTAAGATACAACTCTTGTTCTGAGCACATGGATTTCCATTGGGAATTCCTTGCTAATAACTCCTGAATGTTTCAGATTCTGGTTTTAAATCAAAGATATAGAAGAGAGGGCAATATAAAGAGCCACCAGTGAAGTCACAGTACAAGCTCTACACTCCATATATACAGTACTCTGTACAGTACAAGCTGTGATCTCTGAGGCAGCCATTACCCCTTCTCTCCCTTACATTTTCTCTCCCTCCCACCATGTCCAGAACACAGTGAATTACCCACATCTGTCTGACTCTTTCCTGTTATGGTCTGGTATGGTTTGTTGCTTAGAGATTCATATACCAGTATCTTGGTCCCCACTGTAGGAGTGTTGAAAGGTGGTAGGACTTGCAAAAGGTGGTCCTAGGTGATGTAAGTGGGTCATGATTACTCTTGTGTGCTCTGAATGCTGGTCTTGTAGAGTTGGTTAGATCTCACAGGAATGGATTACGGAGCAAGCTTTTATACAAGAGTGAGTCTGGTCCCTAAGGCTTCTTCTTCTCTCACCATATGACCTCTCTCTTGCACATGCTCCTGAAATGTGATGCATCTACCATTCAGCCCTCACCAGAAGCCCATGTTGGTACTGTGTTCTTGTACCTCCAGAGGTCTCTTTTCTTTTTTCTTTCTTTCTTTTTTTTGGCCTAGCTCAAGATGCCTTCAAGGCAGGTCTGGTAAGGCCTGAGGAACATGAGGATTGAACCACAACATCCTGAGACTCAAGGCTCTGATTCAGAGGGCCCTGAACAACTCAGGTAATGGGCAGTCCCCCTTCTTTTCTTTATAAAGCACCTAGTTTCCGTTATTTTGTTACAGCAACACAGAACATAGCATTTCTCCATTTCTTTCCTCCTTCTTTCCACAAATATTTACTTAATAATTACACTGTGCAACACTCCGTGCTTTCCTTGGGGATACAAATACAACAATGAACCATAGACTAAGAAAAAGTTATGTACAAGGCAGCTGTAAAGTTTAAAAGAAGGATAAACTACCAGAGAAGTGCATACTTCCATGCATGAAATGTCATGTAAGGATACGGTGAGAAGGTGGCCACCTGCAAGCCAAAGAGAGGCTTCAGAGAAAGCAAGCCAATCCTGACCTGGGACCTCCAGTCTCTAGAACCATGGAGAATTAATTTCTGATATTTGAGTTACCAATCTGGGCACTTTGTTATAGCAGCATTATCTATCTACTACATTCATTCATCATCCATTCTAGCTGTGGAAAACTATAGCCATACTGACTTAAGATGTAAAAGATCAATGTTCAGTGTCACAGAACAGCTGGGAATTCAAAGGGGATTCTCTTGGTTACTTTTTACTCCATGCTGGGACAAAATACCCAACACCCAAAATGAAGGAAGGAAAGGTTTAGTTAGCTCAGAGTTTGTGGAGGTGTCAGTCTATACTTGGCTGGCTCCTAGGGAGAGTGGCACATGGCAGAGAGCAGCAGTTCATGGCAACAAAGAACAGCAAAGAGCAAAGTGAAGGGCATCAGCTGAGACTTCTAGCAAGCCTCTCTCCCCTCCTTATATTGTAAAAAAAGCTACCCTGGGTCTGGGAGTGTAGAACTCCCACAATATCTATTGCCCTCCCCTTGCACAGGATGACAAAATTACAAAATAAAAATCCTGGCTCTATGCTGAGTCACTTAATTCACTTCTAAACTTCTCAAGTTGACACAATGTATCAACCACTACAATCCACCCCTTGTCAAATTGGCAACCAGACATTTCCTTAAACCAGTTTCCAGGTACATAAACACAATTATTAACATTTCACAACTTTAACATTGTATTACATTACAATCATGACATTTTGCCCTGGGCACCCCCCTCCCACAAAGACTCATGTACATCCTGTCATGCAAAAGGTATTTTAGTCCATCTCTAAGAGTTGCCAAAGTCGTAACAGTTTTAGCAATGCTGAAAAGCCCAAATCCCAAGTCTCCTACAAAATCTAAGGCAAACTCTTAGCTGGGAGCCCCTGTACAAATGAAAAGTTAAACATTCCCAACATTCAAAGACACAAGATAAACATTACCATTCCAAAAGGTATACACAGGATACAAATAATTGGGACCAAAACAAGCCCAAAATCCAGAAGGACAAACAGTGAGTCCTGTAGTTCCATATGGAACATCTGATGCAACCTGTAAGGAGTTGTGAGCTCCAAAAGCCTTACGTGGCTCCACCCCTCCAGCACTCCTGCTGGTAGCTCTCACCACTTCTCTCTGGGGCCAGCTTTGCTCTCTCCTTGCATTTTCTTCACACAATCCATGTTCCTGGCTTTTTAAAACTTCTGAGGTTTCCACTGAATGGGCTTCTCACTCACAGCTTCACACACTGCCCTCTCAGGGGCACACCGACTGGCCTCCCAGGCCTTCTTCTGAAATCTAGGTGGAAGCCTTCTTGACCTCAGAATTCCTGCATTCTGAATGTCTCTAAAACCAACACCAGTGTATGAAAACCTAGCTAGTACTCCAGCTGGCACTAGCCAGGAGCTGCTGCCAGCTGGAGCACTAGCCAGGTTTTCCTATCTTTTGGCTGTAGGGGTCCAGTGCCTGGATCGCTGAGCACTCCAAGCCTGATTCCAAAGAACAAATTACCTATGCCAGCACCATTCTGGGGCCTGGTGTGGCCACTGCCTCCATTCTGGAACATGGGGCTCTGCAGCTTTCCCCTCAAGTCCCTCTCCCTTGCAATTCTAAGGATGCAAAGGGTGGAGACCTGCTGCCTCCTGTGATGCCCTCAGGACACCTTTTCTATTCTCCTGTTCTTTCTTGGCCATGGAGATCCTCTCAGCTCTATTACTGCATTCCACAGCTTTATTGGAGCTTCCAGGGGAGGGGGAGACAGCTCAGTGGAATAAGTGCTTGCCTGGCAAGTGCAAGGTCCTGAGTTCAATCCCTGCTACCACACACACACACAAAAAAAATTATTGGAGCTTCCTTTCTGGCCAGACTCACATTTTAAATCTTTTGGGCTCTTTGCTCTTGATTCTCAAAATAAATCTGGCTAAAAGCCCCCAAAATAGCCAGTTACCACTGCCTTGAGATTTCTTTTGCAAGATTCACTAGTCCACTGTGCTTATTTCAGTCTCAGGCAAAGTCTCTGGACATGAGCAAAATGCAGATAAACTTTCTGCCAAGCCATAACATGAATCATCTGGAGTCCAAACACCAATGCAGTCCTTCTTCCCTGCAGAAACCTCTCCCTTGGTCTTTATAGGCAGGCTATTAGTCTTCTGATCTTCTGAGCTCTGACCAGAATCTCCCAAACAGAGCAGCCGAAGACGTTCCAGTTCTTCGCAAGTAGGTGGCATCTCTAAACCTCTCCTATCTCTTCCCATAAGCCATTCCCAAAAGCTTGTAATTCACATGGTCAGGTTTAGTCAGAGCAATGACCCCATTCCTCTGGTGCCAAATTATGTCTTGGTTATGTTTTACTCATTGCTGGGATAAAATACCCAACACCCAAAATGAAGGAAGGAAAGGTTTAGTTAGCTCACAGTTTGTGGAGGTTTCAGTCTATACTCAGCTGGCTCCCAGTAGAGTGGCACATGGCAGAGTGCAGCAGTTCAGAAAACAGAAAAGAGCACAGGGAAGGGACCAGCTGCAGGCTCTAGCCAGCCTCTCTCCCCTCCTTATATTGTAAAACAAGCTACTCTGGGGCTGGGGGTGTAGAACTCCCACAATGTCCATGCCCTCCACTTGCACAGGATGACGATGTTTACAATGTAAGAATCCTGGCTCTCTGCTGGGTCACTTAATTAAACTTGTAAACTTCTCAAGTTGACACAGTGCATCAACCAGTACAAGGATGTTTGGAACAAGCAACCTATGGAAGCTCAGAGACCCAAAGTCTAAATACAAACTGTGCTCAAGTTCTTGGCTCCCTGTCCCTGAGTGTGGGAGATTCTAAGGAACTCAGAGTAAAAAATAGAAAGAAATAAGATACTTCTTTTTAAGACAGAATTTTTCCTGGTGGGTAAGAAGTGTGTTTGTTGTAGTCTTTACTGAGGGTGCTCCCAACACATACTGCTAAATCTAGATAAAAGGGCAGCTTTCTGGAGGTTAAGTTGAAGAGACAGCTGGAAAAACAACACTGACCACACACATTGGCTGGTGTTCATGGCAAGGGAGACATATTTTGAAGTTTGAGTACAAGTGAGGCAATTTCCTACTATTAAAAAAATAATTAAAAAAGTTAAGTTCCAGAATTCTTTAATGTCCAAGTTTCAATTAAAAATTAATTGGCAGTAAAAGAAACAAGAAGGCATTAACACAGGAACAGCCTAGATCGACGAGAAAACCAGGTAAGGCAAGACTGACCCATTGACCTACTTTCGTCTTGAGACCTCCTACTAGCCCACTGCTTCACCTGCTCCTGTGGTTAAAAAGTTGTTTCTTGCTAGGCATGGTGGCACACACATGTTATTCCAGCACTCAGGAGGCTGAGGCAGGAGGGTCATTGTGAGTGTGAGACCAGCCTGATCTACAATGTAAGCTCAAGGCCAAGCCTGAACTGAATAGCAAGGTCCTGTCTCAAAAAGACAGAAAAGAAAAAAATGAAAAAAAAAAAAAGAGTTGTTTCTCCTGCAGTTGAAGAGCCTGATGACAAGGCCACTGTACCTAGAGCAGGGAAAGTTCCCAGATATGCTTAGACATACCTCAACTGAGCCCTTATGCATCGGGATTATATCTCATGACTCTAAACACAATGGCACCAGGGGAGAAAACATGTGCAGAACCCAAAATATGCAAAAGAGAGCTATCCATCACTCCCTAGAGGGCCTGAGACTTCCCCACTGTGGAAGGAGCAAAATAAGAAACTAGAAGACCACACCACCTTGAACATGTTGTGGCATGCCTTCTTTCACTGGCACTTGCCTGCTCAACCTCTGTAAGTGTACTTTTGCTTTTAATAAGCTTCTGCTTTTGCAATCTAACTTGGAGGCTAGCTTCCAGTTCCATGTTGGTGATACAAAGAACCTGAAAATGAGGGCCTCACAGACTCCTAGATAGTAACAGGATAACTCAGAAAGATCCCCAGAAATTGTCTCTGAGTAGGCTTGCATATTGGACTCAGCCAAAACGTGAAGATTTTAAGCAGCTTTAAAAAGAGAAATATGATGACTAAGAGTTGCCAGAGAGATAATTTCAACAGAGGAATGGAAACTAAAAACCAAAATGGAAATACTAGATCTGAAAATTATAATAACTAAAATGAAAAATTCATTGTATGATTCAAAAGGAAATTTTGGATAGTGGAAGAACAAAAGGATCAGCAAATGTAAGAATAGGCCAATGGAAAGCATACAATCTGAAGAACAGAGAAAAAGAGATTGAAGAAAAATTAACAAAGCATTTGACAAATAAGTAATTGGAATTCCAGGAGAGGACAGAGTACAGGAGATGGAAAGTTTAACTGCAGAAAAACTCTTTTGAGTTTCATGGAAAATATTAATTTATAAATCTTATAAAATTAGCAAATCCCAAAGTAGAACAAGCACAAAGAAAACAAGAGTTATCAATCATGAAGTTAAATACTTCACATATATGCTTGATGTATATATAGAACATACAACATATTTATCATTCTAATTTGCTTAGAAGAAAAAAAAATGTTTAAATAAAATTATAGAACTATATTAGCAGATTGATCTATCTATCTATCTATCTATCTATCTATCTATCTATTGATCTATCTATCTGATGTATATATGTTTGACAACAATACCATAAAGAGTGAGGGACAATAAATGGGACTATTATGATTGCAAGATACCTGTATTTTCCAGTAGATATAATAATTAACTTTATCTAACTTGTCATAAGTTAAAGATGCATATTATAATCCCAACAGTAAGCAACAACAAAACAAAATAAACAGCTAGAAAACCAACAGAGGTATTAAACAATACACTTTTTTAGACTACTGTGTTTTTAACACAAAAGGCAAGAAAACAAAAAAAGAGAAATATGAAAATTAAAAATTAAGAGAACTAAGTAGCAAAACATTAGACTTAAATCCAAATATATACATTTACATTAAATGTAAATGGATCAAACACATCCATCAAAAAGCTAGAGATTGTCAAGTATGATTTAAAAGAAGAGGGCTGGGGATATGGCTCAGTGGTACAAGCACCTGCCTGGCAAGTGCAAGGTCTTGAGTTTGATTACCAATATAAAAAAAATAATAATAAAAGAAAACAAGAAGGAGGAGGACATATAGGAGGAGGAGAGTAACATGTGGGAAGTGAAATTTTGCAAGTCATATCATTAGTGATAAAGAGCTACAATAATTTAATTTTTCATATTAAATTGTGCATTTTGGAAGCAAGTAGCCATAAAATACACACACTAACATATTTTCAACTAGGGTGGGACAGTGGAATTTATGTGAATATTAGGTAAAGCAATGAAGTCAAAGTTTCCCAAGACATTACTAATGAGGTCAAATCTCCTTGCTTCTAATCATGATTGTTTTCCTGAGAGATGAGTATATACAACACCAACAACACTGCACACAAGGCCGGGATCGACTGCTTCTGCCTAGTCCAGCTAGGTTGGGTCAGAAAAACCAAGGCCTGGGTCTTTCCATCTGGCATTTGGTATGTGGTCCGGGAAGTTTTATGTAAGAATGGGAAATCTCCAATAATCTAATGGGTTTAGGAAAGTTTTTATGGGCAGTTTTCTGATCCCAAAACAGAACTGCTTAACTGCTAATTACTTTGAGTCAAGACCAGAACTTTGCTCTGCCCCGAGCTACATATCTCAAGATAGACATGGGACTTTTCTTTGACGATATTAATTTAAATTTATGCATTTGTGTCAGAAAGCTTCATTTACAACTTTGAGGGCTCTCTTTCAAATTGTATAATTTGCTTTGAGAAGTAAACACTGTGATTTTTTTATGACTTACATCTGTGGACAAAACAAATAGTGGTTTTAAAAAACAGCACCTTGGCTGAACAGATTTTAAAAATTAATACACTGAAAAATGCTTGAAAGCTTACTTGTATTTTTTTTAAACTTACTTGTATTTAAATTGCATCACTAAAACACTCAACATAAAAAAAGACTACCTGTCTACAAGAGAGAACACAAAAGCAAACAGGTTCAAAGTAAATGGTTAGAGAAAGTATAAGATGCAACCAGTAAATGTAAGAATGCTAGAGTGGCTGAATTAATACCGGACAATCTAGATTTTTAAAGTTATACTAAAGAAAAGGTTCAATGTTTTTAAAAAGGAATATATGACACGTGTACGAATGGATGACAGTATCAAAATACATGAAACAAAACTTTCATAAATAGAGTGAGAAGTAGATAAATTAACCATTATAGAAGAAGTATAAACTTTCTTCTTTCACAAAGTGATAGAGCAACTAGACCAGGAAATCATTATGGATATAGGAGACTTGTGCTGCACCCTTAATGAACCTGATCCGACTGGAATTTACAGAACCCAATACCCAGGAATTAATTTTATCCCTCTAAAAATAGAATATTCAGTAGGCTTCAAAGTTAAAAATTTTGGAATTATACAGAGTATGCATTCTGATCACAATGAATTGGATTAGAAAATGAAATTAAATTAGAAAACAATAACAGCTATCTGAAAAATCTCCGATTTTTTCAGAAATTAAATAAAACCCTTCAAAGTAATGAATGTATTAGAGAAATAATGTGGAAAATTTGACAGTATTCTAAATTGAGTGAAAATAAAAAATTAAATTTTGTGAAATAAAGTTTATAGTTTCATTTACCAGAAACTTCAAATCCATTGTCTAACTTTCCACTGTAACAGCTAAAAAGTGCAAATTAATTGGGAAGTAAATAGAAGAAAAAATGATAAAAATAGAAATCAATGAAGAAAGAATATTGAAATGTAATAGAAATAAATCATTGGAACCAAAATTTCATTTATTTATTTATTTATTTTTTTTTGGAACCAAGGACCAAACTCAGGCCCTTGCGCTTGCCAGGGAAGCACTTATTCTATGGAGCCATCTCCCCGGCCCCAAAAGGTGACAGGGTGCCAAAATTTCATTCTTGGTAAATATCACTAAAGTTCATGTAATTCTAACTGAAATGACCAAGAAAAAAGGATGGAGACACCCTTTATTGTGAATGATAAAGAAGATTCAATTATGGACCTTACAAACAATAACAGAGTAAGAAAAATTAAACAACTTCATGTTGAAAATACAAAACAAAACATAGTTTAGACTAATGGGACAAATTCCTAGAAAGACAGAATTTTAAAACTGATACAAGAATTAGAACACTAGACCCTATACTAATGAAGAAATTACATTACTTATTAAGAAATTCCCGGGGCCGGGGAGATGGCTCAATGGAATAAGCGCTTCCCTGGCAAGCGCAAGGGCCTGAGTTCAATCCCCAGTTCCACCAAAAAATAAAAAAAAAATAAAAAAATTAGTAGATTGAGTTACCAGATATAAACATACAAAATTGGTTCAAAAAGTACAGAGAAAAAGAAATTCCCAATAAGTAAAACCCCACGCCCAGAGGTTTCACTAGGGATTTCTATTAAATACTTAAGGGAGACAATAAATTGGGTAGGGTGGTACGTGTCTGTAATTCCAGCTACACATGAGGCCAAAGTAGAAAGATTGCAAGTTTGAGGCCATCCTGGGTAATGTAATGAGGCTTTGATTCGAAATAAAAAAGGGCTGGGTATATAGCTCACTAGTAGGCTTGCCTACCATGCCTACCGCGAGTGAGACCTTGAGCTCAATCCCCAGTATCACAGAGCAAAATAGAACAAAAGACAAGAGGGGGTAGTAATACAACCAGAAAACTTAAATAATTTAATATTGAGGATATAAACTTATCCCAATACCGAAACCATCATAAGGAAACAAAACAAAAATCAACTATAGACCAGTATCTCACCTAAATGTAGATGTACAAAAATTCTTAACAAAATAGCAAATAGTAAATAGTAAATAGAGTCACAAGAATAAAAAGAATAATGTGTCATGACAAAGTGAGGGCTAACCCAAGCATGCCAAATTAGTTCAATACACATTTGAAAATCAATCAATGTAACTCACCCTATTAATACAGAGAATCATGTACTCCTTTCACAATGCTGAGGAAGAATTTGGAAAAATTCAGTAACTACTTCTTGATAAAGATGGTTAAGCAAAGTATGACATGAGAATGGGCCTGCTCGACATATGAAGGGCATGTATAAGGAGCTGCCCTAATACCACACTTAAAGCTCAAACTGAACCCTTTTGGCCTAAGGTCAAGAGTATGGCCATGAGCCCCAGGTTGGCCACTTGAAGTCTCAATCATCCTCGAAGTTCCATTGCACTCACAATAAAGTCATCAAAGCTCATGCAAAAACAGGAAGGAAAAACGCTTGCTTCATTCAGATGTGACATTAGTGTATTATTATAAAAAAATTCCAAGGCATCTGAAAAAACAGCTATTAGAAATGCTAAATTAACTTAGCAAAATCTCAAGATAATAAATACACAAAAATCTTCCTGTTGTGTGGTGGTTTTTACATTTCCACAAATCCTTTGGTACTATTTTCTTTAAGAGATGGATCTTCATTATTTTTTCTTGAACATGGGTTAATCATAAGACCTTGGAATACTCATAGTATTTCTTATATTTTTGAAGCACATACAGTATTCAGTAACATTATCATCTCACCTTTATCGTACAGGCCTTCCAGATTACAGAGGAAGGATTATAAGCCTACATATCATTCATCCACTGACTTAGCAAACACGTGTTAAGTGTGAGGTGCCACACACTGGGCTAAGTGCTACGGTGGGGGCACAGTGCAAAAACAGAAAACTTACAGATACATTATAACAAAAGTTAAAAATCAGTTAATAGCCTATAGCTATGTCCCTGCTGCTTGTCACGTCCCTAGCTTGCTAAAAATTCTGTCAGCCTTGACTGTCTGCATCCAGCTGCTTCTCTTTGATAATGCCCTGGGCCAACTTGACTGTATCCAGCTTGTTTTTCCTTATTTAGAAAAACATATATTGTTTCCAACTTGCTTCAAGGACTTCATGTCTGGAACAGACGAGCCCAGTCAAGGGCCCATTTAACTCTACTTGCTCTGCTGGCACTCCCTCCTCTCCTTCCCAGAATGTTGCTCAACCTTATGATAAATAGTTCCTTCTAAGCAAATCTATTTGCTTGACAATATGTGACACAATGCATATAACCAACCATGTAATAACCCGCTATCAGCCTTATCCTTCCTGCTTACGAACTGCACTTAAGCTCAACTCTAAGCTGATTCGTGGGCTAGTGATTTGGAACTGATTCCCACAAGCCCACTGGTGTAACAAAAGTTGTCTTCTAGCTCTTCCGTGCAAAGAATATCCATTTGATTTGCTACTTGCTTTTCTGCAACACTGGAAATACTGAATAGGAGAAATGGAGCACATGCTCTGGAAAACACTGAGTGAAGGCTCTGTCCGGCTTCTCTTGCTCCTGCTGCAAAGCCAAGGAAAGCATCTTGCTTTGATGAAGCAAATTTAGATACATCCACTTACATTCACAGTGTTTTCTACTTGACAATTCTATTAGCCGAGCTGATGTCATTCTATTAAACAAAATTGGTAGAGCTATATCTCCCCAAAAGGAGTTCTAAAAGTCAAAATGTACACCGGCCGCAAGACATGCCTTCATCCTTGTCCAGTTAACTCCGAATCACCAAGATTTTATCTTGAAAAAGTACTCAGATGTTCCTCTACATTTATTTACCTGGGTAACTGCTGAAAGAGAGGCGGCTACTACTGGTGTCTTTATCTTTGACGTTGAAGTCCCAGTGTTTATAGATCCTGAGCATGGCCGCGTATGTGTACCAGCTTGAGTGAGCAAAATAGATGTTCTCAAATCCAGGGAGGACCTGTAGCCAGAAGCATAGAGAGTGACACAGAGGCATAGATGTCGGCTGCAATATTCAGTGGCGGTAACATGAGATCAATTCAGGGGCTTTTTTTTCTTCTTTTTTATTGGAACATACGACTAAAGGGTCCAACAGTAGCCTCTGATGTCCACCGTTCTTCTGCCATGCAGATTGGAAGATTCTGAAAGGTGACAGTGGCAGGTGTATGCAGCACAGTGACATGCTAGAAGAAATGCAGGCGTGCTTCCAGTGCCCTCTCTTAAAGTGTGTCCCAGGACTTCACTTCAACCACAGATGCATTCATGAACAACTGCCACACAGCCACACACAGTGGGGATGAGGTACTGCCACGTCTGAGTGACACATACAAAGACTATGTGCACCAGAAAACACAGAGGAGCTACTACTGCTATCTTACCTTAATCAGAGCAGAGCAATGTCCCATGTCCCATCTCTTAGAAAACTTCATGCTGGTGTCTTTTTTGGAAGAGAAAGAGGGAATCAGATCCAGCAGGTCTCCAACTGCATTCAGGAACTGAATCTGAAACATGCTCATGGGCTGGGGAAGGACACAGACTGCACTAAGTGTTGATTTGTAACACAGGTCATTTTCTAGCCTTTCTCTTGTTAAGTTTCTATTAGATTATTTTCATTTACTGAAACAGATGCACTAGATTTTATTGTACCTTACAAAATAATGTTATAGCTTTTTGTAATTTGGAAGAGCTGTCTCAGTGCATTTTGATAAACCACAGACTCTCAAAGTGGCTCCTTAGAGAATAACCCAGATGGTTTTATTATACCAAGAATTGACTTAGACCTCGTGCTTGCCAGGCAGGCAGATTTTTTTATTTGCATTCCTCTGCAGCTCCTCATTTCACCCTTGACCCTCTTTGTATTTCGAGCCAGGTAATTCTTTCTTTCAGGGCCCTGTGCACTGTGCGCTTTGGGGTGTTCAATGGCATCCCTGGCTCCTACCCTGCAAACATCGGTAGCAAACTTCCCCTTTTGACAACTAAAACTGTTTCCTCCAGGCACTGGTTGGGAAATCACCCTGACAAGAAAGTTTCATCTCAGATGCTTCTGATGTTGACGGTGTATGTCAGCAACTGTCAGATACCTGAACGTGAGCTTCATACTAACTCAAAGCTGCACTCTAAGGATTCAACCCATCAGAGTAGCTTCGGGCGTCTTATAAACTGATTATTTAGTAGGAGTAGGGTGACGAATAGAGATGACATTTTAAGCAAAATGCAAAAATAATAGCAAAACCCCCTGCCACATAACTTACTCGTGCAAATATTCTCTTGGTTTTTGGAAGGCAGCTATGCTCATCACTATAGCACCAACGCAGATTCTCTTGGTTTTTGGATAAATAATATATTTATTATTCTTTTTAAAATTTTTATTTGTTATTTGGCATAGGGTCTCGCTATGCAGTGATCCTCCTGTTTCAGCCTCCCCAGCACTGGGATTACAGGCATGTGCCACCACGCCCAGTTTGGGGGTGGCATGGTGTGCCCGGGGTTCCAGGGCCCGCATGGCATGCAGTACCAGAAATCGAACTCAGGTCCTTGCACTTGCCAAGCAGGTGCTTAGACTGCTAAACTATCTCCTCAGCCCATATTTATTATTCAAGATTTTTTAAAAATTACATTAAGATCTTTATTGGGCACACCTCTTCCTCTTCTTCTCCATCTGCCTGTGACTCCTCCATGTTACCACTTTTAACTGGTTTCTCGTCTATACCTCTAGAACTTTTAAAGTGCCATATATATTTGTGAAGACAAATATTATTGTGAAGTTTTATGCCCATGGAGCCCACGTACAAGCACGTCTCTGAGTGGAATTGCTAGCCTGCAGAATACATGCTCTCTTTAAATATTACATGCAATTCCCATCTTTTTCTCAAAGTGATTGTAATAATTTACTCCCTTCAGAGTGAATGAGGATTCCCCACTCTGCTGTGTGATATGACCTCTTTGAGGTTCTTATGTGCATGTCCTTGAAATGAAAAATTTCTTCATATTCATGAACAACCATTTATAAAATTTCTGTTAATTTCTTTGTTCATTTTTTCCTGAGTATTTTCTATTTTGAAAATTTGTTTCTTGGCATCTTAGATATAAAATCCATATTAGTTAAATATATTGGAAATATCTCCTCTTGGTTGTAGCTTATCTTTTCACTTCCTATATACTGTCTTTTTAAAATTCATTCATTCATTTATTTGGCACATGGTCTCACTATGCAGCTCCAACTCATACTGGTCCTCCTGTCTCAGCCTCCCCACCACTGGGATTACAGGCATGTGCCACCTCACCCAGTTTCAGTAGTTGGCATGGCACAGGGCTGGTGTGACATGTGGTATTGGGGATCGAACCGGGTCCTTGTGTTTGCCAGTCAGGCACTTAGACCACCGAGCTATCTCCCCAGCCCAGTATCTTTTGGTAATAATAAATCCTTTAGGGGCCGGGGAGATGGCTCAGTGGAATAAGCACTTCCCTGGCAAGCCCAAGGGCCTGAGTTCAATCCCTGTTCCACCAGAAATTAAAAAAAAAAAATCCTTTATTGTAATTGAAGGATTATTATTATTACTATTATTTGTTTTGGAGATCAAACTGAGGACCTTGAGCTTAGCAGGCAGGCACTTACACTGCTGAGCTATCTCCCCAGTGAAGGATTATAGTGTAATTGAAGGATTGGTAATAATAAATCCTTCATTAACTGATTTTATTAATTTTTATTCATGGTCAGTATTTTTGTATTTGAAGACATTGTTTATATTGTCACATTCTGCCAGAAAATAATCAGTGTTACTAGGTTCTCATCATTTTGAATTTCTTTTTCAGAGAACAAGACAGGAAAACATTTATTTTTTAAAAGGAAGCTAAAGGGCTGGCCAAATAGCTCAGCAGATTAAAGTGCCTGCTTAGGTAGATATAGGGGCCGGAGTTCGATCCCCGATGGGTCATGCTGGCCCCGACCTTGGGACGCGCTGAGACCGGTGTTTGAGACTGGGCACGGTGGTGCGTGCCTGTAATCCCAGCACTTGGGAGGCTGAACATAGGCGGATCACTACGAATCCGATCTACGTAGTGAGACCTTGTAGATCCTGTAGACCCTTACTAAAAAAATACTAAGTAAACAAATAAAAATAAAAGGAAGCTAAAAATATTTTCCTACCTATATTTCCAGTCTAAAAACCACAGGGTCAGGCTGGCCAAATAACTCAGCGGATTAAAGTGCCTGAAAGCAGGTTCAGGGGCCAGGGGTTCGATCCCCGGGCCTGCTCTGCTGGCCCCATACCCAAGGCAAGCTGAGTCAACAATTGAGACTGATTGAGACTGAGTGTGGTGGCTTGCGCCTATAATCCCAGCTCTTGGGAGGCTGTAAACAGGCGGATCACTACAAGTACAGTCTAACAGTGAGACCCTGAACACCCTGTAGACCCTTCCCTAAAATACAAAAAAAAAAAAAAAAAAAAAAAAAAAAAAAAAAAAAATACCAAAACACAAAAACAAAAACAAAACCATAGGGTCTTTACTTCATCAAGTTTTTTCCTGTGTTGAAAAATCATTTGGCATAATCACTTACTTGCTTTATTTTTCCTTTATCCATCCTTCCAAGTTTCTCTATCAAATTCCAAAATACTAGTACCTCCATATTATTACTGTGAGATTACTGCACACGCTTTCAGGGAGCTTTTGCTTGGTGGTGGTGGTGCTGCTGTTTGTTTTGGGGGTGGTGGGGCTCATCCCCAGGGTCTCTGGCACTAGGGCTGTTCAGCAGCAACTGTTTCTGTGTCACTGGGAATAGCAGCTTTTAGTGGGGGGCAAAGCAATGCATTCCAAAGTTAGATATATTCATTTTCAGTTTTTAGAGATTTCAGTTATTCTTTATAATTAAATTATGTTTTTAAAAATTATTAACAACACTTGCATGGTTCTGCAACCTATACTGCAATGTACACTTGGAGAAATGCAGCTTTCCTTCCTCTTTTCTTCCTTCCTTCCTAGTGAACCACTTTAGTTTTTTAGTTTTAGGTGGTTTTGTTATCCACTGCTGTTTCTCCCAGAAGCGATAAGCAAATCTATCTATACTTCCTTATTTCTCTTTCTTACATAAAAGGTAGCCATTTGAAATGACATTGGAATATCATTTCAAAAACCACTTTCAATTTAAATTCTGTGTCTGACAATGAAACACGTTACTTTTTATCTTGCTTTTGGACATTGAATGAAAAACTCTAAAGGCCGCTCCCTGACTGCCCTGGAGAGCCACCTCAGTTCTGCTTACAGCTGCGTCATTTCTGCTCCCAGTCCCCAGTGCATTTGGCTGCTTTGTTCTTGAAACCTTTGGTAATGAACAGGCTCTCACACCTGCTATGTCGCATCTTGGCCATGTGCCGTTGTGATAATACTAGGACGAGGTTGGCTGGGTCTAAGGGCCAACAAGTGCGTGCGTGGAGCACAAAGCTCCAGAACGCCTGTTCATAACAGCATTTTGCCAGTATTTTAGGCGATGGCCTTTTCTATTCCCACAGCTCTGCCAACAGAGAGAATTTTCACACCCTGGAATTTTTGTCAAACTGGGAAGAAAATATTTATCACTTTGGTTTTAAATTGTGTTTATAATATTAAGAGCAAGGTTGAACTCATATTATTAATAATTATGTGTAACATTTTCTATGAAATTTTTGCATATCTTTTTTTGTGTATATATGTATATATTTGTGTATATACCAACATATCACCTCAAGAGGCAAAAGTACCTATAATTTTGGAAATATATCATATAATATCTTAAAACCCTTGATGATTCAATAGACCTTCCCCCAAATTAATGTGTGTTTCTGTGAATGTTCTGGAATTTGGGAAACAAAACCTGTACACTTAGACATCTTTCCTTAAGGAGGTCATAGACCAAAATACTGAAATCTTTCCAGGTTAGTTAAAAAGACAATATGTTCATGCCAGTCTTTTAAAGCTTATCCCGAGCATAGTACTATGAAAGACTGAAAAAACACAGAAACATTTTTTATTTGTGTTTTGAATTCAAATTCTGTGTCTTTGCTCCCCTCTATGGAGAAAGGGGTTTTTGAAATGACATTTCAATTTAGGAACAGATCAACCTAGGATGATAGTCTATTCCTTGAGACAAATAGTGCTGCATTTATTGCATCGTAACACCTTACTCACTTTCAGTATCTTAGCCATATAAAGTCTGCGCAGCCTCTTCAAAATCGTTCTGTGGTAGGGTCCCTCCCAAGTGTGAGTTTGGAAACTTTTTACAGCATGGCCGTATCAGCCTCTGTGTACCCATGAGCAGTTCTGATGTAAGTGGGACATAAATCATACAGAACCGGACTCAGAATGTTAGCGTATACCCAACCAGACTGTGTGCCCACACAGGGGAGCAAAGACACAAAAACTGTACGAAGGGCGCAGCTACTCCACGCTTGGCACTCAGCCCTTGGGTATGATTCGCTGAGTTAGCACCAGCCCAAATAAAGCTGCTTCTGGAAAAAAGGCCTCCGTGCCCCGTCTCTTTAGACGAAAGTCCTGCAGCATTACCTTTATCTTTTCTGCTGCAGCCCTCCGCGTGGCTCCTACATGAAGCCCATCTAACTGTGCCATAACATAGCCAGTGTGCCTCCAAAATGAGTCATTCTTGTGCTCTCCAATGTTTTGCCGAGTCCACTTGTCTTGCTTTCTGAAAGAGAAATTAGGTTGGTACTAGAGGGCTCAAGGGCTGTTCACCTACAGCTAAATCAAACTAGGCGTTTAGAGACTATATACTCAAAAGATCTAGGTTGGTGTGGCTTAAATTCTAGAGCTGAGGACATTCTAGTTACTTAAAAGAATTTCAGGGCATGCCTTAAATGATTTTAATTTCCTTGGACGCTACACATACTCTTTTATAGTTTCTTTTGAGCTCTATCAAGAACCAAAATACAAGTGTCATATTAACCTATCTGTGACATCAAGACCTAAGAAAATCAAGCACAACCTGTTCATATGCATTTCACATAAAACTACAACACTTCAGTAAGTAGTTGACTACTTTTGTATGTTGCCACAGTAACGTCAAACAGCAGGAGAAAAGCCTCTTGAGGACACGACGGTTTATATGCTTCTCTCACAGGTCACTTCCATAGCTTATGGCTTGTTCCATTTCAGTTATTTTTTTTTCAGTTGTTATTAATAACTGCCTCCATGTCTCTGTCTTAGCATACGTAGCAAAAAAGTATGTTTTTTTTTAATGGCTCTTTCATTCTCTTTTCTCCTAGTTTTCTGTAATTCACAGGGGATGATTTGCTATAACCTTATATACAGAAAGCTATTTCTGATTCGCTCAGGCCATCTCTAGATCAGTCTTAGAACAATACAGTGCTGTGCTGCATGAGATTGAGCCCACCGTTTTTAAGTGAGTCTTGGCAGAGCCGTTAGTATTTCTGGAGAAGTTGCTTAGTATATGATTTCAAAGGTTAAATCGAGAGCCCTTCTGTTAATCTCCTGTCATCATTCTATAAATATAATATTTAAAATTTTGTTCTTTTGAAAACTTTCTTAAAATTGAAGTATTCTCAAAAGATGTCAAGAATTATGACTGCAGATAACACCTGAGACTAGCCAGTTACTAGACAGGTCCAAAAAAGGGAAGCACCATAAGCCCCGGGACCAGTGGCCCCATCCCTTACTAAACAGAGAACTGTATAGTACAATCTTTAAATTTCAGAAAGATAGATCATTGGCCTCATATGTGACAAAGAAACTGGTACTCCTGATGTCACCTTTTCACCATGATAGGAATACTGATAGGGAAACCTTGACAAAATGGAAGCCTGAAATGGAAACTTTCAATGACAAAACTGAACATGTTGGTGAGTTATGCAGCAAATATGATGTCACTCGAAACACAAAGCATTGGCCAATGGTTGTGTTTCGCTCAATCCTAAATATATGTGGCATACATAGTTTGATAGTTTACAAAGAAAATAATAAATGCAAAATATCATAGAGAAATTTTCTGGAGAGGATTGGGAATGGAGCTCATAAGAGTTCATTTATAGCTGAGGAAAAACAAAATGTTTCCACCAGAGAACTATGCAAAGAATTGTGGAGCACACTGGTGAGCCAACAGGTAGACAGGTAGGTGCAGCAACACAATGACCTAGTATGACAACAGGAAAACAGGATGTCAGTGGTGCTGAACACAAAAGTACAGGAAAACAAAACATGCATACTATCATATCAGTGCAAGCGGTGCTTGTGTATGGGACACGAAGTTGTCATGTGTGAAGACTGCCTTGGTTGTGTCCTTTGAGGAAAAGCTTCTTTCTAAGGTAGACTTTTGGATGCGTTTACAGTGTAATTCACATAGGTTCTTATATTTTATGTTATCTTTTAGGTTTTGTAATCAAGTAAACAGCTGATGTGAAAATGTTGATGTCTGTTTAAGCATTCATTGCAAAAGTGATATTTTAGTTTATTGACATCTTATTTCCCGAAATGCATATCGTATAGTATATAGTCTGCTCCTAACAAATCAAAAAGAGAAGTGATGAGACTGCAATATGGGAAAGGAAAACTAAACACACATGTTGTCAGTGTGAGACAGGCATGTGGAATTTGCTGTTGTCATGCATGCTTAACTGTAATAACTGAAGTAAAGATTTTTTTTTTTGTAGAGCGCTATTAGCATTTTCATTGCAATTCATGTGTGTGTTTATTTCTGATGTTATTTTTGGGTTTTGTAAGGAAGTGCACAGTTCAAGTATAAATGTTGATGTTTATTCTATACACAATACATCTTAAGAATTTAATATTTTATTTTACTGGTATTTTGTTCTGTTAACTACACACTGTATAATATAATATAATAAAATCCCCTGACAAAACAGAAAGCCCACTGAGATGTCAAGTGTATCTTACAAAAAGGTCAAGAACGCAAAAGACGTGCGCTGTCCGAGTAAGCACTGCACGTGCATGGAACGTGCTGCTGCCTGTGTTCAGACTGCCTTACATGTAATAATTGAAATAAAGAGTATTTTTAAAAATATTTATTTATTTTAGGGAAGGATCTACAGGGTGTTCAGGGTGTCACTACTAGATTGGACTCACAGTGACCCACCTGTTTACAGCCTCCCAACAGCTGGGATTATAGACATGCGCCACCACACCCAGTCTCAATTGCCATTTCAGCACACCCTGGGGGCAGGGTCAGCACAGCAGGACCGGGGATTGAACTCCCAGCCCCTGAGTCTACTTGCAGGCGCTTTAATCCGCTGAGCTATTGGCTGGCTGTGAGTTTTTTTTGTTTTTGTTTTTGGTAGACTGCTATTAGTATTTTCATTACTGTTCATACAGGAGTTTATTTCTGATGTTCTATTTTGGACACTCTACACCAAAAACTAATTGATGTGGATGCTTTGTTATAAACTATAAATATGAAAGACTCCTTAATTTTGTGACCTTTTTCCTTTGAAGTGCTCACTACTTAATATAACAAAACTCATGAAATTAAAATTAATAATTTATCAATGGAAATAGTCTAAGGGAGAAAGGTGGGTCTCCTAGACCACATTTATATACCTTGATGACAAAATCAGTCTTATGCTTCAAGGGCTAGAGAGAGAGAAAAGACATCACTATGAGAAGAGGAAGGACACCCTGAGGGAGAGATTCAGGCCTCTGTCTTGTCCGCTGTCCTCTGGCAGTGTCTTCTGTGTTAGCAACTGAGAAGGTGAAATTCAGCTTGACGTCTGAAGGAGCTAAATCAGAGGATGTATCTACCACCAATTGTCATTCTGTGACCAAAAAAATGCTACACCCTCAACTTTACGGTTCTGCTAAACAGATAAAAAATAAAAATTGGAAAAGGAATAATTCCTAAAGTTACACATGTAGGCTTTAGCAGCCTTAAGAAGAGGAAAGTTTTTATACTTACATCATAAAATCTTGCACTCGATCGATGATAGAAGGGATTTTGATCACCTGGGGGTAGAGGTTTGTGAAGTGGTCCTTCATGTGTCTGAAATGATAAATGGAAATCGTTACAGTCCTATTTTTCTTCTTGGATTTATCTATCATAGTAACTTACCCCATATTATATTTTGGCTAATAAGTAGGTGGCCAATTGCAAACCTTCTCTACTATTTTTTTTTTTTAATGTATTTGGTACAGGGTCTCACTATGCAGCTTGGACTCGTAGTGATCCTCCTGTTTTCTGCCTCCCAGCGCTGGTATTACAGGTGTGCACCACCATGCCCAGTTTCGGTGGCTGGCTCAGTGTGGCCTGGGGGTGGGGCTGGCATGGCATGTGGTACCAGGATCAAATCCCGGCCCTGCACTTGCCAAAGCAGGAGCTTAGTCTGCTGAGCTATTCTGCTGGCCCTCTACTAATTTTTTAGGTAAGTAAAATTCACACTGAAAATTAATATTTTTCAATATAAAAAAGTACAAAATTAGACAAACTCCAAAGTATCTACTACTTAAGTTTATGAAATCATTATATTTTTCATACTTGTCACATATGTTTAAACACATAGAACAAAATATTAGAGTTAACATCCTTTTGCACAGTTTCTTGACACTAATTTAACATGCTTTTAAAAGAAACATGTTACCATTTGCAGTTTAAATCTTTTCAGCTTGTGATACTATTTCACAGTATGACTATATAGCAATTTATATATGTACTCCAATGGCAGCTATATTACTGGTTTTAAATTGTTTGTTATCATAAACTATCATAACTAGTTTATTCCTTGTATATATATGAAATTGAAAAATATTTTCAGCATGAATAAAAGCATAGAATATAGTAAACACCCAAAGTAGTAGATACTACTTAATTTTATTGAATTATAGATATAAAATTTTATAATATAAATACATAATAAAATTTTTATATAAATAAATATATAAAATTTAGATATAATATAAATACATAATATAAAACTTTACATTATATATGCTTTCTGAGGTTAATTCATATGTAAATATATATAAATGTGTTTTTTTCTAAATATTGCCAAATTATTCTCCATAATGATACAGTAAGTCCCCAGTTTATTAACAAGTTATTTCTGTTCTGGGAGAATGTTTATAAATTGGACTTAATCCAACAAAGTGAATCTTACACAGTACACCTGTGAAAATATACAACTTGAATGTTCTTAAATTGGGGACTTCTTGTAGCAGTAATTTACATTTCCAGCTTTGCCAACAGATGTCATCGTCAGATTTTATAGTTTCCAACAATTTTGTGGATTTAAATAGTTTCTTCATTAATTTTTACTCCTCATAAGATTATTGGGTATTTGGGTTTTTTTATTCTAAAAAGTGAAAGAGTTATACAATCTGAAGAGAAACCAGAATACAGGCACTCTATTTTAAAACTTAAAAGACCAAAAATTTCTTATCTATGTTCTAGGGAATATTTTTATTTGATAAAATGATCCATTTACATTTACTGTAATTTTAATAATTTTGAAAATTTGTTCTATATCTTGTTTTTTATTTACTATCCTTTTTGTCCCTGTTTTCATGTTTTATTTCAATATACTTTTTCATTTACTAATTTAGAAATTATAGAACAAACCTATTATTTTAATGATCATATTTTCTTTTGAAGTCTAAATGAATGATAATTATCTTTTGCTCCAGACATAAAGTGTATTTTAGCAAGCATTACCCATGGACATTCCCCATCATGTTATGGTTCAGTAAAACTTTTCTTCTTATCCTGATTATTGCTCTTTGACACAAGGACTATTCTGAAGTTTCCTACCTGTTAGTCTTACTAAAGTATATCCTTTAATCACTTAATAGAAGTCTGTGGGTGTTAAATAGTTTTAACTGATACATATAAAAATATAGTATCCTTATTTTGCCCATACTTGGGCAAAATTAAATAACTATACAATTCTAGTTAGATATTTTTCCTTGGTGCCTTTAAAGTATTGCCTTGATATTGTCTGACTCTGTGGTTGGTGACGAGAAGCGTGCTGTCTAGCTAAGACTTCTTTGAAGTTCATGTCTCTTTCAAGATTATTCTCATCTTTAATTTTCTGTAGTTTCATTCACAGTTGTAGCAATTATATGGGCCATATATTCCAGTAAGGAATTCATGACTTTTTTTCAATTTTGGTAAAATTATCACTTACCTCCCTAGCTATTATTTATTATCTGCAATTTCCTCCGGTCTCTTTTTCTGGAATTCTTAATTGGCCTATGTCAGAGTTTTAATCTAACCACTATATTTAATCACAACCCTTTCATTATTGTTAATCTTTTAGTTCTTTAGCCTTATGCATTTTATAAATCCTTCAAAACTGATACTGGATTCAAATTCTTTGTCTAATTATGTCCAGTCTAGGATTTGTCTATAAAATGCTAAAAATTACTATAATTTTATAATTGTCTCATAGTATTTCTAACAGGTAGTTTTTGAAGAGATATGTCTTCTAGTTTATTTTTTTTTTCATACAAAGTCCCACAAATTTTCTTTCATTTATAATGTAAAGCACCAATTAAATTAAAGTCTTTGTTAAATAGTTATAAAATTAGGTTGGAGTGTATTCATGATGTCCTGCTTGATTTAGCTAACTAATTTTCTGAGTGAGAGCAAGAGCGATTTTTAAGCTCTGGTGTGCTAAGATTTTCATCTATTTATGTGTACATTTTTCTCCGCTTCCATCTGAGTCCTGGAGTTCCAACCTGTGGAATGTTGCAGATACATCTGGGAATAAGTCACCACGGGAATGATTTTTTTACCCCCCTCCAGCTTGTCTACATATCCAAATTGCTAAGTTCCTATAATCTAGGATGCTGCCCCGGTTGGGATGAGTTCTCTCCCAAGGTCCACGTAGTTTTCCCAGGGCAGCAGTACTGTGAGATACTATAAGCCTTTTGGAGATGGAATGTCTTGGAGAAGCCCTTAGGCCATTGTACTTGGGCCTTAAAAGGGACTCCAGCACCCTATCTTCTTTGTTCTCTTTCCTGTTCTTCCCCCTCTGTCTTCCATTCTTCCTCATTCAAGATGTGACATCGCTGTAACTCATGCTCCTCTACAGCGGCACCATCCTAAAAGCCCCCTGCCCAGTGGTGCACCCTAACCTTAGACTTGCGCCCACAGAACATAAATCCAAATGAACTTCTCTTTATGCCACACGTACCCTCTACCAGGTATTTCATTATAGTGATGCGAGACTGAGCGAGACAGAGGCCCATCAACAGACATCGTTGGTAGTTTCCTAGTCTATAAAGTTAAAGGAAATGAAGTCACTTCTCTCCCCAACCTTGGCTCAGCCCTCCTCAGCAGGGACAACCTTGCCTGCCTCCGACTCACGGGCAGGACAGCCATAGTGGGTCACTTTTTTTCTATTCCATTTTTACTTCAAGAGACACATCTTTTTTGGGGGGAGTGAGGTGGGTAGCAGAAATCCAATTTAGGATTGCCAGGCAGGCATCGTGCCACTGAGACACATATTTCTGGCCCCCAGGAGACGCTTATCTTGCTTGGGGTGCTGTTATATCACCATGATGTCTTCTTTATATATTTAATCCATCACTTGACATAATTTTAAAGCAGAGTTTGCATATCAGACTGTGAGCCCTCTATACCTGAAGGCTTACCTAAGACAGAGAGTTTTCCTAACGCCCTAGTTTGTATTTTATTTTGATGTCTTTCACTGATTCAAGGAGCTCAGAATTGTAAGCAAGAGACCACCCAAGACTGGGCGTGGTGGCATGTGCCTGTCATCCCAGCTCTTGGGAGGCTGTAAACAGGCGGATCACTATGAGTCCAATCTAGTAGTGAGACCCTGAACACCCTGTAGACCCTTCCCTAAAATACCA
>NW_004524588.1:5251082-5266876 GCF_000260255.1 Octodon degus
AAAAAAGAAAAAAAGAAAAAAAAAGAAGAAGAGAGAGAGAGACAACCCAGATCATAAGAGCAGGAATTTGTCTCCATATCCTTCAAAACCTTATCGTTTATCTATTTTCAGAAATGAAACTAATAAAATAAAAACAGGGTTTTATTGTTAGTAAGGCAAACACATTTTTCATGCCTATATCTTGTAATATAGGCAAATATTTTGGAGATATATAATGTATTAATACTTGTTTCTCTCCTTCAATCTTTTTTTTTTTTTTTTTTTTTTTGTATTGTGGTTTGAACTCAGAACCTTGCTCTTGCCAGGCAGATGTTTATTCTACTGAGTTATATCCCTAGCTTCTTTGTTTTGAAATTTTATACCATTGTTTTTCTTTAAAATGAAAAAAAATTATGTGGCCCTTGAATTAAAAAAGAAAAAAAAAAAAAAACCAAAAAACCTTTACCTCATGAGAGTTTGTCCTTTAAGTTATTTGCATGCGTTTTAAAATTGAATCATTAGGCTGGGGAGATGGCTCGACGGTCTAAGCACCTGCCTGGCCAGCTCAAGGACCTGAGTTCGTTCACAGGTACTACATGCTGTGCTGGCCCTGTGCCGAGCGGGCCACCGAAACCGGGCGTGGAGGCGCACGCCTGTAACAGGAGGATCACTACGAGTCTGAGCTGCGTAGTGAGGCCCTGTACCAAATACATAAAAGATTTAAAAAACCGAATCATCATATTTAACTTTTACTTACGCTTTAGTATGCCTTCACATCTTTTCTACTCTCAAAGTTGGTCACTTTTTCCTTTCTACTGCCATTGCAAACGAGGGAAAGAACAGAACTAAAGCACACAGGTACGCAAGGGACCAGAAGCGCGCGCTCTGTCCCAGCGTCCCAGTTCAGGCGAGTGACGCCCCTACAGCTCTCTTCCGCAGGGTCTCCTAAGGGCGCATGTGTTAAACCTTGCTTCCTGGTCCGCAGTGCTACTGGGAGGCTGACTCTAGGAGGCAGGGCCTACTGGAAAGAGCGTCGCTAGGCACGTGCGCTTGAAGGGGTTGTTGGGACCCCTTTTCTAACCCCACACCCAGTCCATGAGGTACTACACTGAGGCATGCTCGAAGCCCCTGGACCACATCACCACGGACTGAAACCTCTGAAAGTGTGAGTCTACATTAACCTTTTTTTTCTTTTAAATGGACCGTCTCAGGTATTTTGTTATAGTAGTGGAAAGCGGGCTAACACAGAGCGCCAGGTGAGTTTGATAATTTGAGCTAGGTGCTGAGGGAGGCCACGGCCCTGCCGCTTCCCACTCCAAGAGCTCGCGGGGAAGCAGGATGGACTGGCTGCGCCCCCAAGCCAAGCGCGGCACCTTCTGCCCTCCCGTGAAGCTGCGGAAGCAGCACAAATGTTTCTTATGTGGTCTAGGGTGGGCAGCAAGCAGATATTGGGAGCCCAGGGATCTGCCATGGTCGCGGGACTTACACGAGTGATGACTATTAAACCTCAGATGGCAAAGATTATGCAGCCAGCGACCAGGGAGACATGGAAGTCCACCAGGTGTCCGATGAGGTTGTCCTACTTCAGTAGATGCCAGGAGAGGGTGGAAGAAAATCACTGATTACACACGATGAGACATTCTGTGCTGACTGTTTAAATGACAGATTTTTTTTTTTAAATCTTTTATTCATGTATTTATTTGGTATAGGGGCTCACTACTCAGTTTAGACTCATAGTGGCTCTCCTGTCACAGCCTCCCCAGACATGGGATTGCAGATGTGTGTCACCACACCCGGTTTCAGTGACCAGCACGGTGGTATGGCATGCAGAACCAGGGATTGAACCCAGATCCTCAAGCTTGCTAGGCAGGCACTTAGACTGCTGAACTATCTCTCCAGCCTAGCTTTTTATTTTTATAAATGTAGAAATCACTATTCTAATTTCAGCTAGAGGAAGACCTTAGGATTAGAACAAGTTACATGAAAATAAAGCATTATTTCTTGGAAAAAATAATTATGGGCTATTGATATACAATGGTCCCTTAAAATAGGAGACAAAAAAAAATTCAAGAATCCAAATTCAAAAATTCAAATTCAAAAATTGCCAAAGTCTTTATCATTGACACCAGCCTACTCCATCCAGATTTTAATGTGTTTCAAAACAAGGTAAATGTTCTCAAAATTACTGTAGTAATTTTGCCCACTGGGAAGCATTTCTGGAAATATATATATATATATATATATATATATATATATATTTAATTTTAAAGGGAAAACAAAAAAAACAAAAAAAGAGAAAGACAAAACAATAAATAATAAAAATGATACAGAACTTCAAAACAAGATAATAGGAAATTAACAATGGTTGTTATTGTACATATTTTATCTTCAAAGTAGTTGCCCAGATTACCAAGTATACAAGACTGAGTGTCATACTGACTTCAGTAAGGAACTGGCCAAATAGCTCAGTGGATTAAAGCACATGTAAGCAGATGCAGGGGCTGGGGGCTTGATCTGGGGACCTGTCATGCTGGCCCCACCCCCGGGGTGCACTGAGAGGGCAATTGAAACTGGGCATGGTGGCACACCTGTAATCCCAGCTCTTGGAAGGCTGTAAAGAGGCGGATCACTACAACTCAGATCTAGTAGTGAGACCCTGAACACCTTGTAGACCCTTCCCTAAAATACAAAAACAAAACAAAAAACAAACAAAAAACAAAACAACAATAAAAAAAAAAAAAAACCAACAACACTGACTTCAGTAAGATAGAAAGCCGGTATCCAGTGTGCAGAGGGCAAAGTTGTTATTAAATGCCCCACAATCCATATTCTGTATCATTTCTGCTTTTTTTGTTTGTTTTTGCTATTTTTTTATTCTCTTTAAAGAAATTAATAAAACCTTTTAAAAAGAAAAAGAAAATCCAACCCAGAATGTCAGTATTGCAGGGCCAGTGATATAGTTCAGCAGCATAGGTACCTGCCTGACAAGTACAAGGTTCTGAGTTCAATCCCTGGTACCAAAAAAAAAGTTAGAAAAACCCTGAAGCAGGGGAACACTAATCTTGGCTTGGGAGTGGCTGCTGAGGCTGTTTATCCAAGAATAGGGAAGACGGATGGAAAATCAAAGAGTAGGACGTGGAGGC
The DNA here is from genome assembly GCF_000260255.1 of Octodon degus. NCBI lineage: Eukaryota > Metazoa > Chordata > Mammalia > Rodentia > Octodontidae > Octodon > Octodon degus. The sequence continues at coordinate 5,254,205 of NW_004524588.1, forward strand.
CTCCAAACTCCTGCCACCTTCAGGCTCTGAGGAGCGGAGGCACTTGCAGCCTCCCTGGGTGGAAGGTCTTCCTGATCCCAGCCTGAGACCCGACATTCTGCGTGGTGGAGTCATTGCGAGGCAAGCGCTCTCCTGCTGAACTACTGAAGGGCTCAGGCTTGCACTCTGATGAGCTCCACTGCAGTCCTGGGTTCTCTGATCAAAAACAGGGTTTCTGACTTTCCCACGTCCACATCTCTCATTGGACAGAGATGACACTTCATGAGTGTATTAGATTTAGTTTGAGCTCCTGCAGGGTGCAAAGCCAGCAAGTTCCTTCCTAAGTTGGACAAGACTTGCCCCCTCTTATTCCATCACTCTTGTTTGTGTATTGAGACTCATGAAGACACTGGTCTGTTCACCTTTTCTTACATCTCTGGGTATTATATTAATACCAAGCCAGTCACTGCTTATCATTTTTTATTTATGTATTTATTTTTATGTATTTAGTACAGGGTCTCACTACACAGATCAGACTCGTAGTGATCCTCCCGTTTTCAGCCTCCCAAGTGCTGGGATTACAAGTACGTACCACCATGCCCAGCCTCATTCGATGTCTCAGTGTGCCCTGAAGGAAGGGCTGGCACAGTAGGCCAGGGATCGAAGCCCTGGCTCCTGCGTCTGCCTAAGCAGAGTGTGTATTATTTATTGTCTCCTTCTCCATTTGGGTGACCACAGTGGAACTTCAGTATTTTATTATTTATTTTCCCCAGGACTGGGGATTGAACCCAGGGCTCTGCGCATGCTAGGCAAGTGCTCTACTGCTGAGCTTCATCCCCACCCTAGCTTTAGTATCTTAACTAGTGATTAACCCATTTGTGTGTTTGCATGAGTGGGCAAACTCCATAGCTAACCAACCTACTTTCCAATCCTGAATCTGCCTTACCTGCTTGGTGAGTCTCAGCTCAATTTCTCTGTGCCCAAGTTCTCACATTGCTAATATGAAAAGAAATAATGATGCATACCTCGGAGTATTGTGGATCAAATAATTTAACATACGTAAGATCCTTTAAGCAATTTCTGGCACACTGTCAGATGCTGGCTGTCATCATTATCATCCTCCTCATTATCATTGTCATTAAATAATTATTGTCAAGAAAATTACTATTTAATAAGCCATTAGACATTTTTCAAGGTGGAGCTATGTATTAATTATCTTTGCCTGGCTCACAGCTTTGACCTGCAAGCATAGTCAGATTCTAACATCAAAACAGTAAGTTGAAGCTTGGAGAAGTAGCAGGTGCCTCTAATCCCAGCACTTAGGGAGGCTGAGGCAGAAAGATCACAGATTTGAGTTCCACTGAAAAGCTTAGTGAGACCTGGCCTCAGAAAAAGGAGGGGGGAGGAGTTGAGGATGTAGTTCACTGGAAGAACATTCCTGAATTTGATCCTTAGTACCACTCTCAAAAAAGAGTAAATTGAAGTGGAGGAGCTTGTTGTTGTTTGTTTGTTGGTTGGTTGGTTGGTTGGTTACAGTACTGGGGATTGAACACAGCGTCTTCACATTGAACTTTTCTCACTTCTCTTTCTCTCCCTCCCTATCTCTGTCTTTGTCTTTGTCTCTGTCTGTCTTCTCTCACTCTCTTTCTCTCTCTGTCTCTCTGTCTGTCTGTCTCTCTGTCTGTCTATCTCTCTTGTCCAAGCAGGGCTTGAACTTGGAATTCTCCTGCCTCAGCTTGCCAGAGTGCTGGAATTAAAGGCATGTGTCACCATACCCAGCTTGGAGGAGATTCTTGAGACTTTTTTTTGGCGATAGACCAAATACTAAACAAATGCAATGTTTGGCTGCTTTTTCTGTTTGTGCCACTGTTTTGCTAGAACTTGCATTTGTCATCGGCTCAGCAATGTCATCTCAATCTAACAATTTAAAGAGACCCGGTAATGGTTGATACATTCTGTTAATGTGAGTTTGTAAGTTTCATTCAGCAAGGGAACAGGGTCCTCACTTTGTAAACACCGTCATCCTGTGCAAGAGGACGACATGGAGACAGTGTGAATGCCACACCCACCCTGGGAGGGAGTAGCCTGTTTATAATATAAAGGAGGAAAAGAGCTTATTCTCCACTTTTTGTTGCTTTTACTGTCTTCTGCCACATTGAACAGCTGCCCTTGTGCCGTGCCACCTTGCCTTGAAGCCATTAGACATTTTTCAAGGTGGGGCTATGTATTAATTATCTTTGCCTGGCTCATAGCTTTGACCTGCAAGCATAGTCAGATTCTAACATCAAAACAGTAAGTTGAAGCTTGGAGAAGTAGCAGGTGCCTCTAATCCCAGCACTTAGGGAGGCTGAGGCAGAAAGATCACAGATTTGAGTTTGAAACTGTGGGGAGTGTAACACTGTGCCAGGTGTCTGGAGTATATGACTGTGACTAAGATAGGGACCCGACCTTCAAGGCATTATGGGTTGGAACCTCTACAAACCTTGAGCTAAGTAAACCTTTCCTTCCTTAACTTTGCATGTTGGGGATTTTGTCTCAGCAGTGAGAGAAAAGGAACTGAGTCAGCCCGCTTTGCAGAATGCACTCAGGAACGAGCTCTCCTCCCTTCCTTTCTCTTTATCTGCAGAGTCTGGCACAGAATAGGCAAAACAAGGGCTTGTGTCATTGAACTGATTGGTTCAATCTGAGAAATTTGTGGAGGCGGTGCCAGCAGCTGCCTCGGCAGCAAAGGAGATCAGCACGCTTTGTTACAACCACAGCAGATCACGTCCCCACACCCTTAGCACTCTTCTTTCCCAAACAGTTTTGTGGCCCATTTTATTAAACATTAAGTCAAGATTATCCATTCACTTTGATGTCATCAGAAGCTGAATTTGCAACTCTTTGGGAGCCAAGAAAAACAAAGGAAGAAGCTCAGTTTGGCCATGGCTGCTGCCCTACCACATTAAATGAAAATATGTTCCTCACTCTTCTGAGTCATTCCTAACAGAAGTGCAGTAACAGCTGGATTTAATGAACTCAAAAAACATGTAGTTAAGAAACTGTGGGGAGTGTAACACTGTGCCAGGTGTCTGGAGTATATGACTGTGACTAAGATAGGGACCCGACCCTCAAGGCATAAACAGATCCAGGAGGGTAGAGACAGAGCTCTAATCCAGTGGAAGTCCAGAATGGAATCATGCAAAGCTTTATGAAGAAGACAATCTCTGAGATGGGTGTCAAAGGCTTAGCAGTTTTTCAACAAGTGGAGGAGATGGAGAGAGCGTGTGGGTGTCAGGAATCTCGGTTCTCAGAGAAAGTAGGAAAGAGGATGTAGGAAAGGTGTGGGGATAGAGCTGTCCCTACTCTGTGGCTGTCTGGGGACAAAGGAGGCTCGCACCACAGCTCAGGAGCCCATATGAGGGGGATGTCTGTTTCCATAACAAGAGCAACATCCCGCAGTGACTACTTCCTGGGAGAGAATGGTAGAAGAAGAGGGTGGAAGGAAGGCCCAGCAAGGACAAAGAAAAGAGTGAAAGCACCTACCGCCCACTCCCAGCTGTGTCCCAGGCAGCTCTGGTTGCTGCTGTTGGGGACAATGAGATTTTTCACAGGGACCGTTCTGGACAGCTGACCTTCAGAATCATGGTGAACTATACAGGGTTGGACCCAGGACCCAAATGCCACCTGGGAAGTGCTGTAACTATTCAAAGAGGCAAAAAAAAAATGATCGAATACTTCCAGGAAAACACTTAGGGGGATTTGAAGCAATTTCCTTTTACATTTACACTTGATGTGTCAAGTATTCTAAAAGCTGCCAGGAGCAAATGATAGTTTCCAAGGTGGTAAAACCAATTTTTCTATTGGAGCATCTCAGTCGTTCATCCCACAAAATCCATCCTCTCACACACCTTCTGTCCCTGAGATGAAGGAGGACAGTAAGGTAGTAAGCAAGACAGAAATTAACAGACAGGGAGCCAGGGCTGGGCCTTCCAGGGGTCAGTGCAAAAGATGAGAACACATGACAATTGTGGCTGCAGGCACATCTGCCGTGAGCCAGATCTTAAGATAACGATGCTGTAACCAGACCTACATGTCTACCTGAGGGATAAACTTACGACTGTGCTATGAGTGGTATCACCCGGTCCACTGAAGTCCAGATAGACATATGTCACCTGGGTGTCTGAGGAGAGTATCCAGACCAATCCCTTCCCCAAATGCCTTTGTTCATGCCATGTTCCCTTGCATTAATGTCAGCTAAGTGGCTGTACTTATAAGCTTAATTGGTTGATTGTAGTTTGACTGTGTTGTACTCACAGTTGTGAGTTTGCTGTAGACATCGTCCCTGACAAAAGGCCTTGGTAGCCACCCTCTCTCTGAGGAACTATTTTTTTTTTTTTTGGCGGGACTGGGGATTGAACTCATGCCCTCGCGCTTGCCACAGAAGCGTTTATTCTACTGAGCCATCTCTCCGGCTTCCTGGGAACTATCTCTTAATAAACCTTTCCTATTCTTAACCTCCTTTGTCCTTTGAAATTCATTCTTCAATTTCAGGGGACACAAATTTGACACATTTGACATCTAGTGGGCTGGGAGTTATATTTCTCCTGTATCAGAATGATATATTTATTTATTTAGTATTTAGTATGAGGTCTACAGGGTCTTACTACACAGATCAGACTCATAGTGATTCTCCTGTTTTTAGCCTCCCAAGTGCTGGGATTACAGGCATGTACCACCATATCCAGTCTCAGGTGTCCTCTCAGTGTGCCCTGGTGGTGGGGCTGGCACGGCACTCTGGGGATTGAACCCTGGTCCCTGCACTGCCTAAGCAGGTCCTTTAGTCTGCTGAGCTATCTGGATGGCCCTCAGAATGGTATTTTAAAAGTGATGGTGGGGTAAAGAGTGGCAGCCCTAAACTTATCACCACTCATGACTATTGCGAGAAGAAGACAGCAAGAGAGGGCTCTTTGGGCCTCTAGTGTGAACTCACCTTCAGCCCAGTCTCAGACACACTTTCCCGGGGGTTGTGTCTTTGTGTGTGAGAGCCTCCCTTGCAAAGCAGCCTCCAGCAGTTGATAAATGATGTCTGCGTGTGAAGATGCCACAGCTTTTGAGACCGCTTCCCATGTGTACCTCCTCACTTGGGCCTGGGTATGCCTTTGCCACGTTGGTTTGTGGCTATTGTTACAGCTTCCAGATGGTTGGCGTTTAAACTCTTGTGCTTTGCTTCAAAGAGCTGGGAGACTTTGCTTGAGAACAGTGGAGAGTGGGTTGAGTGCTGACGCTGTCAGTCCTCGAGGATGCCTTTGGTCTGGGGGTTGCAGTCCTGTGAATCTTGCTAGTTTTCCCCTGCATTGTGCCTTACTGCAGGACCTCCGACCTTTGTGAGTCTAGTTTCTCTACTCCATCAATTATACTCCTTTTTTTCAAAGTGGCTCCTGGATATTAGAATGTGTAATGTCTTCTCCAGGACCCCAGCAGGAGAAGGGACAGAAAAGGACAATCCTTCCATTTCTCAAACATTGCCAGGAATCTATTTTAATGCTTTGTCATTAGTGGGTTCTCCCATTGTTCCTAGCTTTGAGCCAGCCACAAAGCAGGTCCTTTAAGTGCATGATGATTCACATATTCCCTTTCTATATTTGCATTTCAGCAATTAGAAAGATGGTCTCTGAGCAGCTGCTTATAGCATAGCAGACAATTTTGATTGTTTTCATTCCTCTTTCTTCTTTTTTGCCCCTCCTTCCTTCCTTCTTTTCCTCCTTCCTTCCATCCCGTTCCCTTTTCTACTGCCCTTTGCTTTGCTTATGCCATCTATACCCCATGAAATGTTTCTTCATGATGTTCTAGAATCCAAGTCTCTGCAGAACAAAGGCCCTCTGACACTCTTGGGACCTCATACATGGGAAACTCGTCTCCTTGGGAAGCTAGGGAGCATTAGCACATTCACAAACACTAGACAGAGGTGGATGAGAGCTCATCTTTCACATGTCAGAAGCCTTCTCAGTATTCACTTGAAGCTGAAAATGCTAACCACTGAAAGGGCAGCCCCTCCTAAGACTTCACACTGCGGCCCTCCCACCTTTGTAAAGGCGGTTCACAGAGCACCTGCTCCCTGCTCATTGTCAGTGCAGCCCACTCATTTCAGGCTCCTTGACCTCTTTCCATACTGTTTTGTTACCTCTGCCTAAAATGACTTTGTTGCCCTTCCCAGTCAAAAATGGTCTTCATGACCAAGCCCAGGCCTTGCAACTCACTTGCCTTGCAAAGTCTCTCTGCCTACTTCGGCCACTGCGCTGCTACAACTCTGTGGTATGCATGGGGTTGTTCTCTGCAGCAAAGATTCTGTGAGAAGGTTTCCCTCTCCCTTCAGGACTCTGTTAGGCTGCGACTACCAGCCACATCTCTTTCTCCCTCCTGACCTTTCACCCTTGGGCTGCTAACTTTTGTGCAAACGGAGGGCTCTCAGACTTCAACAGGGGCAAGAATTAGTAGCAGTGCTTTTGTTGTTGTTGTTAAGTCTTTATACAAAGCAAACTAACATGAAAATTGTTACTGAATAGTATTTGTCCTTTTTAAGAATAAGATTTAAGTACAAAAATGTTATAGTTGTTGATGAAATGCTATAAAATGCTACTTTCTTCAATGAATGTTTTTGGAAATGGATAAAGTTACCCAAAGATAAATGATTTACTTGAAAAATGAAGGCCATTCATACTTGAAAGTACTTGAAAAATAAAGCCATTCTGAACAGTGGCTGCCATGAGATTCTAAAAATACTTCTAAAAATACATAACAATATCAGAAATGTCACCGTTGACAGGATCTCTGTCAAACCCCATGAGCTCTCCTGCACAGTGATACCAGGAATATCCAAGGAGGACATGCTGATCCTCAAAGAAGAACTATTGATTAGAGCTGCTCCTTCATAGCTCAGCAGATTAAAGTGCTTGCTTAGGAAGATTTGGGGGTCAGGGGTTCAATCCCCTGGGGTACACTGAGACAGTGATTGATACTTGGCACGGTGGTACATGCCTATAATCCCAGCACTTGGAGGCTGAAAAACAGGAGGATCACTACGAGTCTGATCTGGGCAGTGAGACCCTGTAGGTACTGTACTAAATATATTTTAAAAAATCACATTCCCTCATGACCCACTGTATGTCACTGATGAGTTTAATCTAGTTTTACATATAGCATACAACTTCCACGTGAACTGTTTCTCCAAACTTGCAACACCAATTAAGTAACAGTCAGAACTCACTGGATACAGAAGTAGATAAAAGATTTAGAGGGAAAGATAAGACATTCAGGTTCTTACATATGTAATATGGTTTTAAACATGTTTTAACATCATCAGTGACAACATTTTATACATCTCTGAGTCGTTCACTGTAAAGGGAATTTTTACAGTAGAAGCATCAAAAATTGAGCATAGGAATAAACAAAGGAATTTTCAGACTAAATAAAAAAGAATTGTGAGCGCTCCATAACTAGTCATTCAACACTAGTTATAATTTTAGTCACTCTGAAATAGAGGAAGATCAGCCACCTCACTATGACTAAAATGACAGTGGCATGGTTAAACTGCACTTAACAACTTAGGCTGAAGAGAATAAAAGAAATAGCCACGTCCTAAAGAAGGGAAGGAGGGAGGAGGCTTGAGTTAAGTGAGTTACAGCTTTCTCCCCTTACACGTCTTTCCTCTAAAAACCACGTATCTTGATTGCATTATTAACTCTAGACTTGTTATTTTTACAAGACACTGGAATCAAGTAACAGTAGAACTGGAAGGAGCATTTAGAGCACACTCATTAAAGCTTCAATTTAAATGTTGCTGCTCACTGGGAAGTGTTGTTTCAAGATGGTTGAAAAGCAGTTCTTTCACTCCTTATTTCTAATTAGTCTTCGCAGCTTGGTCTTTTAAAAAGTTACTCCACCTCTTACCTGCTTTCCACCAAACAGCATATGACTAGCAGCATGAAAAAAAGTCACTATCTTTTAAAACTAGTTCCATGGGAAGGAAAGAACTGTGGCCATCGAGGAGGGCCACCGCCCCTTGAAGGCAGGCACCGTTATGGACACAGATGTAATTCTGATGACTTCTCCCACCTGCAGAGGACTCAGCTAGTTTTTAGGCTGACACAAAATACCAGAAAGACAAGACCACCTGGTGAACAAAGAAAAGCACAGAGGGGGTCAGGCAGTTGCTCCATGACTGGGGTACTTACAAGGCAGTGAGATAACCTTCCAAAAAGCCAGCCACAAACATGATGATCTCATTGCTCAGGTCCTGAGAGCCATACCCAGCATTGATCTCCAGGACGCCCCAGCCAGTGCTCTCTACAGAGTTATTGTAATAGCCATATGCATCCCCGTTCTTGTCCAGGACATCTTTGACATCTACTGTATTTGTATTGGGTACCCAGTACGCAGTTGCATAGTGAACTCCTGCAAGACAAAGGAATGATGATAATGAGACACTTGCCAGAGTTGCTGATGAATTTTTGTTTCTATGTAACCAACAATTCCATCATATTAGCTTTTGAAGATTTTCATCCTACTGGAATAGAGTTTGTCTGCATTATAAGACAGGGACAACCTGAACCTTAAGAGGGGATGAGCTCAAAGCACAAAGACCCTGGTCATAGACAAGGGGGCATTTTCAGCACCACAGAGGTGGGCTTGAGGGTTTCAGGCTTGGGGGCAGGACTCTGGCGGAGCTAGAGCTGGCGTTCATGCCCAGTTCTCCATTCACCCAGTGATGGAGTTCTTAGCGCTAGTTGTTAACTTTCCTGTTCCCTTCAGGAGCTGGACCACTTGCATCCCCTGCTTATTTCTGCTTAACTCTTCACACATGAAATTTGTTTCCTATCTTAGAGCAAAGTTATAAGCTATCATCTGTGGCCTTCTCAAGATCTGGGTAAGTGTGCGGGTCACCCTCACACCCTTGGTGCTTACGCCGTCTCTCCCTTCTTGCGCACCTCACTTTTCCTGCTGTGCATTGCTCTTGCGCACCTCACTTTTCCTGCTGTGCATCACTGTCTTTTCACCTTGCCAAGAGCTTTGTCCTACCTTAGGCTTTCTTGCTCCTGTTCCCTGAAGCTCACTCTCTGCAAGGCCTCCCTCCCTGTTAGCAGAGTTAACATCCCCATTACTTCACCTTGCAGGGCATCCGAGACTACTAAATGTCAGCGATGGTTATTGATGCTCCTGCCACAGTCTGAGCTTGTGTTTCTGGAAGGAAATATGCCTTCATGCGGTTCACTGCTTTGTCCTCCTCACCCATTTAAGCCTGCTACAGTTTCCTTTGCACCCCTCTCTGTCACCAACATCCATTCTGCCTGGCTCACAAATGAAATCTCTGGATCTTTTTTTTTTTCTTTCTTTTTTTAATGTATTTGGTACAGGGTCTCACTATGCAGCTTGGACTCATAGTGATCCTCCTGTTTTCAGCCTCCCCAGTGCAGGGATTACAGGCATGTGCCAGCATGCCTAGACTCATTCATTGGCGCAGTGCATCCTGAGGGCGGGCCCAGCACGGCATGTGGGATGTGGGACCGAACCCCTGGTCCCTGCCCTTGCCAAAGCAGGCACTTAGTCTGCTAAGCTATCTTGCCAGCCCAAAATCTCTGTATCTTAATGTGACATGAACTTCTCAAAGCAGTTGACTGTGATGGTCACTTATAGTTATCCCATAGTATGTGTGGGATTGGTTCCAGGACATTCCACACATATCATATAGCCAGGGAGGCGCAAGTACCTTATATAAAATAGTATTTGTATGTAAGCTGCACAATCGCGTGTTTTAAGTCAGGAATCTCCACTGAACTGAACCACACACAGGAGGTAAGTGGCAAGTGGACAAGTCTTCATCTGTAGTTATAGCTGCTCTCTATCACACCTATTTATTGCCTGAGTTCTACTTCCTGTCAGATCAGTAGTGACGCTGGATTCTCATGGACTAAGAACTCTACCGTGAGGTGGAGCTGAAGCTGTAAAGCTAGCACTGGGGAGCAGCTGCAAATGCAAATTAATATTAACAGACAGGTTTGATGGCACCTAGCAAATCAACTGCTCGCAGATTCATGTTAAAACCTATCAGTGAGATGCAAGTGACAAGTAACTCGCATCTAGTGGCCGGATTTATTGTGGCCTGCGAGCTAAAGGGATAGCATGTAAAAAATTAAAATGTGTTATATACATACACGAAGTCCCCATTATAAATGTAATTATTACATACTGCAAAAACTTAATAAAATTAAAAATAGAAAGTAAAAGCAAAAATGAAAGGATTTACAGTGGCAAGTGAGCTGAAGTTCTTCAGTTGGATGGCTACATCTGGCGGCTGGCTTCAAGTCAGAATCTGACACTTGCTGCAGTCCTTTCATGGTATGCCCATCATTTTCCTTCCCATTCCCCCCTGGGCTTCTTTCCTGCACTTCACACTTGTCTTGGTCACATAGTTTTAGTAAACACAGCAGCTAGCTCTTGCCAGACCAAGTAAGACACAAACACCACCAGAAAGTATCTTTAAAAAGAAGGAATGAGGCAGCAGAAGACTCTAAGACTGCCAACAAGAAGGAAGCTGCACCTAAAAAGCTGCAAGAGTCCCGCTTAAATAGCAGGTTCATTGCAACAGATGATTCACGTGCTTCAAGCCACTGTGAATACTGCACTATCCAACGAGGCCAAGAGCCCTTCAAAATTGCTCTGCCACCTGACATCCCAGTAGCATGCATTAATAGCTCAGTGGATTAAAGTGCCTACAAGCAGGTGCAGGGGCAGGGAGTTCAATCCCCAGGCCCGCTGTGCTGGCCCCACCCCTGGGGAATGCTGAGACAGCAGTTGAGACCGGGCATGGTGGTGCATGCCTGTAATCTCAGCTCTTGGGAGGCTATAAACAGGTGGATCACTACAAGTACAGTATAATAGTGAGACCCTGAACACGCTGTAGACCCTTCCCTAAACTACGGAAAAAGAAAGAAGACAAACACTTAGAATTTTTCAAAAGAAAATAAAGTGAACACAAAGAACAGAGCGGTTACTGAAGGTCAGTGCTCCATCAGAAGTGTCTGCTCTGAGAGCTTGAGTCTTAGTCACCAACCACGTTACTAAAGTTAGGAAGCCTTTTCCTATTGATGAAGAGCTTATCTTGCCAGCACTAAGGATATTGGTGAATGTTGAGGACGAGCTACATGCAAAAGGTAGCACGTGTTCTGCTCTCAGGAAGCACTGTAATGGGATGAATGAATGGAAAAGCAGAGGCTGTCGAGGTACAGAGACTGCAGGGGATTTAAGAAGTCACCATGGCAGAAAATCCAGGTTGGGGAGTTCCCCGATGCTCACAACAAGGCAACAATGCCTGTTTTTGTGCATTCTATGTTTCAGAAGGCTGTACATGAGGATATGGTAGGCACTCTTTTATTCCATCCAACACACTGCCTCAGACCTCTTCCAGTCTTCAAATGCTTATATATGAAAACTGGATTGGTCATTTTGGGTCAGTACAGACACAGCCAGAGCAATGAATAGGTGATTTTCCAGTTCCACTAGTTGGATCAAAGAGGTCACTTCTAATGGGAATTTGTGCACTGTGTCATCCATAAAGGAAGGCTGACTAGCTGAAATATGTCACCTACATTTAACATCTTGCAGAATGGGATTAAAAGTGATCGACCGCAGTAAAGAACACACCCTTAGCTCACATATGTCCACATGGCTCTTTTTGCAGGTACATGCTTAGCACACGTATCTTCTCTCATACTCAGCAGTGAGATAGCTTTCTAAAGGTAGACCACTGGCCAGAGTTTCTATGTTCTGAGAGACACACCAGGAATTTCTTATAGAAAACAGTCACTACTGTCAGCATATATCAGTGACACTGAATGGGTCACATGAAACTTGCTTATTCATGTGACATATCTAACCTGTTCAACAAACTCAACCTGTCCTTTCAGAGGAGAGTGACAATTATATTCAAATCATCACATAAAGTGGATGCGTTCAAAGGCAAACTGGAATGAGGGGGGCAATGAGTGAACACTGACATTTTCTACATGTTTCAGACATCAGCAGGGATTTTGAAAGAGACTGATCCAGTGGGTTGGTTTTTTTAAACACAGCTCATGCATGATCACCTGTCTTAGCTTTCAAAGGAGTCTGAACACTACTTCCCAACCACAGAAAACTCCCAAACAGAGGAAGAATAGATCCATGACTCATTTCTGAATAAACTAGGTGAATAGACTTAACCATGCTAGACCAACCGTTTGAGTTCACAGATGATAATGGCCTTAAAAGTATGTTTGAGACAACTTCAAGTCCCTTTATATTCTGGATTAAGTCAAGGTGGGCTATCCTGAGATTGCTGCCAAAGCACTGAAAAGCCTGCTGACATTTCCAACATCCTACCTTTGTTAAGCACATGTTCTGGAAGGACAGCAACCAAAACAAGATTATGGAGTAGGTGGGACACAAGCAGCACACTTTGGGTGTTAATGTCTCTCATCCCCCCCCCCCCAATAGGGCACTGTTTAGTTGTAGGGAACAAGCTCAAGGATTCCACCGCTATGCAATCCAGGTTGAAAGGCCTAGCAGTGTCGACAACAAGGCAACAGTGCTCCTTTTTGCATGTAATTTATTTCTTTTTCTTTTTTTAAAAATTTATTTATTTATTTGTGTGTGTGTGTGTGTGTGTGTGTGTGTGTG
>NW_004524588.1:5266976-5269726 GCF_000260255.1 Octodon degus
CCACCAGGGGGCGGGGCTGGCTGGCATGTGGTGCTGGGGGATTGAACCGCGGTCCCTGTGCTTTGCTAAGCTTGTTCTAAGTAGGTGCTTTAGACCACTAAGCCATCTCACCAGCCCTGTAATTTATTTCTAAATCTTCATGTTTTTAATCTTTTTAGTACATTTTAGATATACACAGTGACAACATACATCATGGGGAATTTGTACCTGTACATGCTATGACTTGCTTTATCTTTTTCCCCATTCTCCTCCCCTCCCTTTAACCTTTCTTTCCTGCTTATTTACAAAAAGTTTGGTTCCATTTTCCCCTTCTATTCTTTTTATTTTTCTTATCATGTCTGTCTTTTCTCTCTCTCCCTTCCCTTGTTCCCCTTCTCATTTGAACAAAAAAAAATTTCTTTTTCCATTTCACAGTATCCACTATATGTTTTGGTCTTTATTTACATTTTTGGTTTCTCACAACAGAGAAACAATATGGTCTACAAATATGTGTGTCTGAATTATTTCACTTCAGGGTATGGTCTCAGGGTCCATCCATTCCTAGGAATGTCTCAAGCTTATCCTTCTGTATGGCAGAGTAGTAATACACTGTATACAAAAATCACATCTTGTGCATCCATTCATCAGTTGATGGGTATTTGGGCTATTTCCAAGATTTGGATATTACAAACTGCATCTATAAACATGGGTATGCATATATCAATGGGTATGATACTTCTTGATTCTTCGAGAAAATGAATAGCTATGCCAGATAGAACCTCTAGTTCTAGTTTTTGTGATACTAGTGTTACGTCACTCTGCCCTCCCTACCACAACAGTATGGAAGTGTCCCTTTTTCCTCGCAGCCCTGTAAGTACTTGTTATTGGTTGATTTCTCGATAATAGCCATTCTTTCTGGAGTGAGATAGACTCTCAGCATTGTTTTAATTTGCATCTCTTGCCTTAGCAGGTATATTGAACATTTTTTATATATTTATTTATCATTTATACTTCACCTGCGAAGTGTCTGCTCATTTCAGATGCCCATTTTTGGAATGGGTCTTTAAATTTGAAGTTCTTCTATGTGAAGTATCATGCCATCTGGAAATAATGGTAATTTAACTTCTGCTCCTATCCTTATTCCTTTAAATTCTTTCACTTGTCTAATTGTTCTGGGTAGTGTTTCCAGAATATATTGAATATATGAATGGCAGCAGAGGACCTTCTTGTTTTGGTCCTCATTTTAGAGGGAAAGCTTTCAGTGTTTATCCATTTAGTATGATGTTGGCTGTTGCTTTATCATAGGTGGCTTGTTATCAGATTGTAACAAAGAAAATCTATTCCAGTTTTATGTAAAATTTCTATCATGAATGGGTGTTGGACTTTATCAAATGTTTTTTCTTCATCTATTGAGATGATCATGTAGTTTTTGTCTTTGGCTCGGTTAATATGGCGTATTACATTTATTGATTTATGTATGTTCAACCATCCCTGAATTCCTGAAACGAATCCTACTAGGTCATGATGAATAATCTTATTGATAATTTGATGCATTCTGTTTGCTAGTAACTTCTTGAGGATTTTTGTATCTATGTTCATTAGGGAAATTGGCCTGTACTTCTCTTTTTTGTTTGGGTCCTTCTCTGGTCTGCTTTTGGTGATCTAAAAATCTGAGGTTGTACCCTGTTAAGTGTCTTCTTGTTTTTTTCTTAAGTTTAATTCCTGGGTTGATGCTTATAAAATTTTTATATGACATAGATTTATTGCTAGTATTTAGAACCCTTGGGAAATGACTAGTTCTCAGAGAAGTCTTCCAGGTATAGCTGGCTTTTGGGTTTTGAGTCTGTTGTAAGATCCTACCTCTTCGGTTTATTGGGGGATATGACACTGCTGCTATTGGCCTACTTTCTTAATTTTTGGCACTGGTCTATGGTATCTTTTATGACCCTTAGTCAATCTCAGTATTGGTATACCAGGAAAAGCAACTGATTGGAACAATTATGTTAAGTTGACTAAAGTAATACAATCAGCAATAACAGTAATACCACACAACTTGGAAAATGACCAACTGTGGTAACTATTAACTTTTTTTAAAAAAAAAAACTTTTATTTATTTATTTAGTTCAGGGTCCCACTACATAGCTCAGACTCATAGTGATCCTCCTGTCTCAGCCTCCCCAGAGCTGGGATTATAGGCATGTGCCACAATGCCTGGTTTTGGTGGCCAGCTTGGTGCTGGCCAAGGCTGGCATGTGGTACTGCGGATCAAACCTAGGTCTTTACACTTGCCAGGCATGCACTTAGACCACCAAGATATCTCCCCAGCCCTGCGATAACTATTAATATGCCACCTTTAGCAATATGAAATAGATTTAAAACAAAATCTAAACTCAACTAGAAAGTTGTATATAGTAAATTCTTTCAGTATGTCAATTTTACTATAGGAGAGAAAATTCAAAACAGATTAGGGAAAATATAAAGAAACAGAAAAAGATGAAGAGTTAGAAGCAAGGCTCCAGCCTGGAGGACTGGCCAAATAGCTCAGTGGACTAAAGTGCCCGCAAGCAGGCTCAGGGGCTGGAGGTTCAATCCCTGGGCCTGCTGTGCTGGCCCCACCCCTGGAGTGAGCTGAGATGGCAAAGACTGGGCATGATGGTGCGCGCCTATACTCCCAGTTCTTGGGAGGCTGTAAATAGGCAGATCACTACAAGTCCAATCTAGTAGTGAGACCCTGAACACCCAGTAGACCCTTCCCTAAAATAAGAAAAAAA
>NW_004524588.1:5269826-5290636 GCF_000260255.1 Octodon degus
GAAACAAGTGAAGAAGGCAGGAGAAAAAGAAGGAAGAAAGAAAAATAAGAACAGAACAACAACAAAAAACAATGGAACAATATTTATACTCAGATAAAACCAAGAAGAAATAATCAAGAAAAAAAAATAGAACAGAAACAAGTAAAGAGAAAAAAAGAAGAAAATAAGAAAATATTATCCAGTGCAAGGTGTGTCTCTCCTGTCACCAGTAGACAAAATGGGCAGACAGAGTCCAGACCCACAGGGATGAATCCCAGCAAGCCAGCGGTAGATTTATAGCAGGGCAGCGGATACTCCCTGCAAGCCTGCACCTTATTCTCACTGAAGTCCAGTGTGGCTTCTGGCTGTGAGGCTAGAACCTGAGTTGCTCAGCATATAATACTCTTGCCAGCTTGAACTTAGCTCCTTGCTGGTTTGACCCTAGCTTCTTGTCCTCCTGCCCTCTTATTTATTTATTTGGTGCAGAGCCTTGCTATGCAGCTCAGACTCTTAGTGATCCTCCTGTCTCAGCCTCCCCAGCACTGGGATACAGATGCGTGCCACATCCCCCCAGCCCCACCTTACCCCAACACTGTGAGCTGCTAGATGAACCCACACCTGCTGAGTTCTGAGCTCAGTTGGTGACTCTCCGACATAGATACTGGCCAGTTGCCCTCTCCTAGGGGCCACCTGAACTGAATAACTCGCCAGCCACTGTAGAAGATTGTTGTTTGGAACTGGTCTATGGTATCTTTTATGACCTGTGCCCAGCACTCACTGTACTGGTGACTTTCTCTGTGGGGGTCTCTGGGGTCGCCAGTAGTCACCGTGCACCTGCAGGTTGAGCCACCTCTCACACACAGGGAGTCAGAGCTCAGGGAGGAAGCCCAGACTGGCATTCCTTCTTCCTCCTCCTCCTCCTCCTCTTCCTCCTCCTCCTCCTCCCCTTCTCTCCCCCCCTCCTCCTCCTCCGCACTGTCTCTCTTGGCTGTTCCCGTGGGTTTCGATTGCTGTCTCACATCCTTGCTGGGTCCCAGGGACCCACTCCCCTCCTCCTCTTCCTCATGTTGCTGTATTCCAGTGCCTGGACACCGACTCTCAGGCAAGCTGTTGCCCTGCTGCTCACCACTCTGCCATCTTCCCAGAAGTCCAACAGTGCTCTCTGTTGTGCAATATCTTTTTCAGGAGGCCATGTGTGAGAATATGTTATGTGCATTTATGTTGCTAACAAACACAGAGCTGTGGAACTACAGCGGTCCCTCACTTATCACAGAGGTTCTGGTTCCAGATGCCCCCCCATTAATGAAAATCAGCGAAGTAGCAAAAATTATATTTTTATTTTAGTATTTATCTATATTTTAAGACTTTATAAACTCTTCCCATACTTTTAAAAACTCTTCTAATGTTCTTAACCATTTTCTAAACTCATAAACCTATGTAATTTTAACAATATATGTATACTACATGGTACTGCAAAAATCCCACAACATAGAAAAAAATTCACAATAAATAATTTAGATTAATATTTTTCAAAAACCCGCAAAATAGTGAGTCCATGAAAGTTGAGCTGCAAAATAACAAGGACTATGGTATTCAACTAGTCTTCATAAGGTGAGTTGTAGAACTATTTCATTATCCATTACAATGTAATAATGACAGGCATAAAAAGCACACTGAATGCAGTGCGCTTGCATCCCCTCATGGCTCCTTCCCCTCCCTAGCCCATCCTCTGTCTGCGGAAAAAAGTGTCTACCGTGGAACCAGTTCCCAGTGTTAAAAAGGTGGGAGATGATGGCCTTGAATCGTCTCTAGATTGTGTACACTACTCTAACACAATGCAAGTGCTACAGTGGTTATACGTACTTCCACAGACTAGAAGAAGACAAAAATCTTACACATCTGGAACAGATGCAGTTACTTGGTTTGAATATTTTTGATTCATAATTGTTTTAATCTTCAGGAGCAGAGCCCACAGACCTGGTGGCAGACACAGGCAGCGCGTGACAGTGGGGCAATGTCATGTTTTTCTCTGGGGAGGAGGCTACACTGACTCTGGGATTCTAGGCTAAGACTCAGTGGAGGAATGCCGTACCATTCCCCAAGAAAGGAGGCAGATGGAAAATAAGTCTGGGATGGAATCTAAGCTGAGATTTACATCTAGCGTTTATTGGTCTGGAGGCTGGAAGTCTCTATGAAATAAACATTCAATATTGAATAAACATTTTATTTATTTAATGCAAAAATTATCATGTAAACACTAGAAGGACAACCTTCATAATAGGTCATGTGTGTGGCCCAGGTTGAGACTTAGTCAAGCCCCAAAACTAATCCTGACTGACTCTTAAAGAAGAACCTCGGTAGGACTAAGGCAATTTCCTTAGGAAAATTATGACCATCCTGAAAGACCTTCCTCAAGGAAGGTTAAGTGGAAGTGAAACTTGCTCTATAAGCTGCTTGTAACAAAAATTATCTTACTGCTAATGAAAGCAAGCACCCATCCGTTTTGGCAGTTATGGGCAGTATCCATAAAAATTCCCTCCTTATTCCAAATACAGTAAAGATTGTTTCCCCCAGTTATTTCTATTCCCTGTTGCCATTGCCTGGGCCCTTCCCAGCTTTCCCCACCCTCTCCCTTCCACCTTCATCTGCAGAGAGCTGTGTTGGGAGACTAAGAAGTCTCACTGTTAACTAGAAAGAAGCCACAAGGAGCTGAGGCAGGGGAGGGGTCACAAACAGGAACCGTGCAAGAAAAAAGGAAGAAGAGGAGGCCCTACTAGTTCTTCCCTTTCAGTTCCACCCACAAAGTATGAATTGGCTTTGCTTCCTGAACTCTGCCTGTCTTCCTCTTTCGGCTGTTCACGTTGGCTCACTCTCAAGACAAGTGGAGTAACTACACACTGCGCTCTCATGTAGTACCTATTTCCTGATCCCAGAAACAGACTTTTGCAAATGTGTGTTTTTTCAACACTAGTGTACCTTCATACCTAAAGAAACTCTGACCCAGTCTTAACACTCAGTGACTGAAAATTTTACTAACAGCTTAACACGTGCTTTGAGAATTGAACCAAAATCTTCGTTTTTTCACTGTACTCATCAGGGATGTCCTCCATGCCAGAATGTTTTGGTTTTTGGTGTTTTTTTTTTTTTTTTTTTTTTTTTTTTTTTTTTTTATTTTTTTTTTTTTTTTCTCGGAACCAGGGATTGAACTCAGGCCCTTGCACTTGCCAGGGAAGCTCTTATTCCCCTGAGCCATCTCCCAGGACCCAGAATGTTTTCTCCATATATCAACTTCCTGGCTTTCCTAGGGTCAATGCTATTTTCTGATTTGCTTAAATCTTTTAATACATGAAGCCATTATGTACGTCTCTCTCTTTTTTTAAAAAAACACCTCCATGTTGAGAGGAGGATAGTGAGAAAATCCAATCATGAAAAGGGAGAGAGGTATTACATAATCTCCAATCCTGATCTTGTTTGATACATCTCTGTGAAGCAGCACCTGGGTCTGCATAACATTGTCCCAGCAAGCACCACACTCGATAAAGTAAGTTCTTTCTGATGGGCCTCATTTAATTGTGTGCATTCATTCAGTGAAAGGCAAACCAGAACATTCATTTGCCCAAGTTAGTCTAACACTCACGTGGCTTTGTCTGAAAACGTGGCTCAGAGGCCTATGACGTAGTGTCAGACTCTGAGCGAGCCCATGCCTTGCTTCGGGCTAAGTGCCGTGTGTTGCTAGCCTTTGTAGGGCTGTGAAAATGAACTCATCTCAACATTTTTTTTTCTTTCTGTATTTAGGACAGGGTCTACGGGGTCTACAGAGTCTACAGGGTCTCACTAAGCACGCCACCACGCCCAGTCTTAATCACCCTCTCAGTGCACCTGCGGGCGGGGCCAGCACAGCAGGCCAGGGATTGAAGCCCGGCTGCTATAGTCTGCCTAAGCAGGTGCTTTAGTCCACTGAGCTATCAGGCCGGCCTCATCTCAACATTTTTAACAACAGTGTCCTCAACAACAATAAACTTGGTAAATATTTGTTGAGTGAATAAGCATTAATTTATTGTAAAAAATAAAAATTGTTTTCTTTTACAGAGATGGCAGAGTCCCTATCATTTTTCTATCGGTTTCTTTGTAGAAATGCAAACCTCCAAATTAAATTTCCTATATTGGCTCGTGTACTTTGACATTTTTCCCAAAGTTTGTTGTTTGGGGTTAAAAAAAATTCCTAACCCTGCCTTAAAAAGAATTTCTAGAATAGTTACATGTGGCTTATGTCAAACTCTTCCATAGTTGGAGTCTGATTTTCCTAGGACCTCAGATTGATTGATTGATTGATTGATTGATTGATTGATTGCCTTTTTGAGATAGGACCTCACTATGCATTTCAGGCTGGGCTTGAGCTCATTGTGTACCCCAGGCTGACCTCAAACTGGCAGTAATTCTCCTGCCTCAGCCTCCCCAGTGCTGACATTACAGGTGTGCCTCACCATACCCGGCTTTAGCACATCATTTTATGAAATTAAATAGTTTTCTGGGCTGGGGATATAAGTTTGTGGTAGAGCACTTGCCTAGCATGCATGAGATTCTGGGTTCTATTTTAGAACTGATAAAAAAAGAAAGAAAAGAAAATGAGGAAATGAGGAAGGAAGAAAGAAAGGGAAAAGGAAAGGAAAGGGAGACAGGAAAAAATCAGGTATGGTGACACATGCCTAACCCCAACACTCTGGGAAGATAAGGTAGGAGAGATAGAAAGTTTGAGTCCAGCATGGGCAATTTAGCAGCTTAACATGACCTTAGCTCGAAATCAAGATATAAAGAAAGTGGGTGTATTGCAGTGCAAACAAGGGTCGTGGGCCCAATCCCCGATACTGAAGAAAAACTAAAAAGAAGCCTTTCCTCTTGCTTCTGTACATCCTGGCCTCTGATAAAACACTGTGTACGTACACTGTCACAGGGTACAATAAGCACACAGCAGTACAACTGCGACAGTGGCCAGCAGACATGTGAGCCTCTTCTGTGATTTGTCCACAGCTTGAATGTTCCTCAATAAAGGATTTAGTGGGGGCTAGGGGGATGGCTCAGTGGAATAAGTGCTTCCCTGGCAAGCACAAGGGCTTGAGTTCAATCCCTGATTCCACCAAAAAAATAAAAAATAAAAATAAATAAATAAAAAAAATAATAATAAAAGGATTCAGTGTAAGTAGTTGTTAATTCTAAGTAATGCAGTGCTAGCCTAATATATTTAATATGTTGAGGGGGGAAGAGAAGGACATGTGAGATGGCAGGCAGAATATGTTGAGAGAAAGCATACAAACAAAATATAATCTACTCAGGTTGGATATAGTTTCTAACTCATTGGTTCTGCTTTTATTTGTTTTGGTTTTTTGAGATAGGGTCTTACCAGGTAGCTCAAGATGGCCTTGAATTCACTATACAACCCAGGTTGGCCTCAAACTTACAGGAATTCTCCTGCCACGGCCTTCCAAATGCTGGCATTACAGGCTTGTGAGTTGTTTGCCTTTTCTAGACCCCAAGTGAGGCATTCAGCCTTTCTCTCTGGGTACCTTGGCATTCATTGCTACTCTTCAACACAGTACTAAGTAAATAACTGATTCATGAATCAAACAACTTCCAGGTAAAAAAGTTATAACAGGTGTTTCAGTGTGGCTCTTTCCAGAGATCAAAGCCTAATTCTCTTTCTGTTAGATAATACTTTAGGGACAAGCTCTCAGTGAACAGGAGTGTGTGGCAGTAAGAGGAAAGAAGGAAACAGCGCCTGTGGACACTGGGGATGGTTCCTATTGGTGAGCAGAATGGGCCTCCCGAGGGTCTGCCCGAAGATGGAAGAGGAAGCACAGCCGCCTGCTCTAGCTGCATCCATGAGGTGCTCCAGCACTAAGCGATCCTGAATTCAGGGGTGCTGTGAGGTGCAAAGAAGGCAGCTGTGGAGTGTAGCCCTGGAGAGCCACCTCAGCTGACACTCCTGGAGCTAAGATAGAACACAGGCATAAGACTGGAAGGTGGGCTGCATGACAGTCCAGACCCGCTAAATCAATAAGAAGAAATAGAGCTTTAGAAAACAGATTCAAAGCAGTACAATGCCAATGCAGAAACCTGCTTGGGATTTGCTTAGATCTGGGTAATAGCTTTCTTCCATCCACTTGAAATGTACCTGTTGTTTGCCAACAGTTGCCATCCGGGTTCTTGACCAGAGTTCTGGCAACAGAATGTCAGACTGTACCTCACTCTCACTGGGTACTCTTAGCTCAAACCTCATCTAGATCATTCATTAATTAGGTGTGAGCATTTTGCCCAGTCAACTTGACTGCAAGCCCCTTCTGAATGAGGGTTGGCATCTTACTGTTCATTGGGTCCATTCCTTCGGCCTGGCACCATGCTGTATTGATCACAGGGCCACCTGAAATCCAAACATTCACACTGGCTGGGAAAGTCACACCTGGTGATAAGCTTGTAGCAAGGTCAGAGTATATTAAGTCTTAGTTTCCAATCATGAATTGAGACTTTGTTATTTTTGGCTTGCAAATGATTTCAGAGCAAATAATGCTGGTTTGAATACCTTAGCACTCACTGATGCTGGAATGATTACACTATTTTCAGGATGGGTAGGCCAACTTCAGAGCAAGCTGATCTTCTTCAATGATTTACTTGTTCTATTTTGAAATCTCTCAATTGAGAAACTCCACAATTTTCCCTAGGGAGATTGCAACATGACATTGGTAGTCTGTGTAGACATAGAGTTTCAAATTTTACACTAAAATTTCCTCACAACTTCACTACCTTGATTTCCTATTTTACCACATTAGGCAAATTCCTGTTTTGCAGTAGGACAAAGAACCCACGTAGTAACACTGTTAATTAATTCTTCAGTCACTTTTATAAAGCTAAAGTTTCAAAAGATTGTGAAGTGTAACATAGAAACAACTGCAACTCCTTAAAAAAAAAAAGACAAAGCTAAAATACATAAAAATCCTAAATGTTAAGGAAGTTAAATCTTTGAGTTAAAAAAAATTGGGGGATGGGGGTTTGGACTGGCCTTTTGAGACAGAGTCTTGCTATGTAGTCCAGGATGGCCTCAAGCTCAATGGTCCTTCTGCCTCAGTCTTTTGAGTGCTGGGATTTCAGACATGCGCCAGCATGTCAAGGAACTTTTGACCGTTCCATGATTGCTGCTGTTGACCTCTTTTCTTTTGCTACTTAAATAATTAATGTTTTATAATTTAGAGTGCAGCCAAAAACAAAAGATAATAAGTGACTATGTAAAATTAATGCCTAGATTCAACCCAAAGCCAAGGCCCGGCATGTGAGTGAGACCACCCTGGGCCCTCCAGATCCTCATTCGACCTAGAGCCCAAACCTGCCATGTGAGTGACACTTCATCCATCAGACAGGCCTGGTGTGGAACCCTGCAGCAGAACTCCCTCCAGAGAGGCTAGAAGCAAGACTCACCCAGCTGATCCAGGAGCAGAACATCTTGCCAGAGTGGCACAGAGGGTTCGCCCGCAAGGGCCGCAGCAGGAAGAAGTATAGCATAGCAAGCAGCTAGACCCAAGCCACATCCACCTGGATGAGTTTGAATGTGGTAGATCTGGACCTGGTAGTAAGGCAAGAACTGTACCAAAGCTCTACACCAAAGGTCAGAAGACAGCGCTATACAAAATGACAGAGAAGGAACAAAATGCATTCTCAGACCCTGAGTGCACCCAGAACAAATGCAAGGGACAATAGAATAGAAGAAATTGGAAATCACACACCTGAAATCTCTGAAATAATAGTGTCTGAAGTAAAGAAACAACCTCAGAAAGGTATAGAGGAAATCAGATCAGAAATAATTTCTGAAGCTAAAAAAAAGAAATAACTATAATGAAAGAAATACTAAGTGCTTCTAAAGAAGACACTGATAAAAAAAATATAGCAGAATATAAAAATGATAGAATCCTTGAATAAGCAATATAGTAAAGACATAGAATGTATGAAGCAGGTTCAAAGTGCTATACAGGAAATTAAAACCTCAATCACAAGCTGGCAAAACCGTTTGAAAGAAAGTGAATATAGACTTTCAGACCTTGAAGACACTGTTGCAGCTAGTGAAAAGGTAAGAAAAGATCTCTTAAAAGCAACTAGGGGGGCAACCTGCTTGGGTCCCCCTTCTGTCCTCTGTGAAATGGAAGCTTTTTTCCCAATAAAATATTCTACTCTCAACCTCAAAAAAAAAAAAAAAAAAAAAAAAAAAAAAGCAACTAGGATGCAGGAAAAAATAATGCAACATGTGCAAGATGATGCAAAGATGAACAACATAAGACTAATAGGCATCAATGAGAAAGAAGGAATCAATACAAATTATATAAAAAGAATATGGGAAGAAGTAATAACAGAAAACTTCTCGAATATGGGGAAACTATCTGACATTCAGGTAACCGAAGCATATAGAACTCCAAATAACATCAAACCAACTAAAACCACACCCAGACATATAATAATCAAGATCCCAGAAATTCAGCACAGGAACAATATACTAAAAGCTGCTAGAGAAAAGAAACATCATATTTAAAGGAAAACCCATCAGAATAACGGCAGATTTCTCTTCACAAACCATCAAATTAAGAAGAGCATGGAGCAGAGTACTTCAAGTCTTGCAAGAAAACAAATTGCAACCCAGACTGATATACCCTGCAAAACTCTCTTTCAAGTATAGTGGAGAAGTGAAATACTTCCATGACAAAGAACAACTAAAAAAAAACCCCAAAAGACAAAAGAATTTCATGATGACAAAGCCAATTCTATACAGACTACTAAAAGATATTCTAGAGAGGGATCAAAATGACCACAGCTCCATGAATGAGAATGGAAAGAACCCACTCAATAGGGCAAACAATTAAACATAGGAGAAAAAGAGGTATACAACAGCAGTCTTTCAATTATTCTTTTGTATACAGCAGAAAAATATTTCCATCAGGAGGCCTGTCCCTTAGCTCAGTTCTTTAAGTGGCTGCTTCAACAAAGCAGTCAGGCTCAGGTTGCTGTGGTTCGATCCTCACAACTCAAGACAGCCAAACCTGCCCTGAAGGTATTTGGAGCAAAAATACATACATACATACATACATACATACATACATACTACCATTTTGAGAGCTCTTTATTCTTCATCCAAGATCCTAAAGCGACTTCTCTTGCCTTCTGGATTATGATCTTTGTTATTTTCTATATGCTATGTCTGGAGGTATTGGAATATTTTGAGTTTGCATAACTGGAAAATATTTTACTTTTAGTTTTCAAAGGTATGTCTGCTAAGTATAAAATTCAATAAGGACCAATTTTTTTCAGTCCCTCGCATTAATTAGTCTAGTTTCTTACCCACTTGTTCTTTTTCTTACTTTCTAATGTAGAATAAGATACTATTTAACTTTGTTCTTCCATAGCTAATATTTTTATGTATATGCTTTAATGATTTTTTCTTTACAATTAAAAATATAAAAAATAAATTAAAAAATAAAATTAATGCCTAAAGAAGTACAGGAAAAAAATCATATGTGTTGCGTTCCAGGACAGATTTTGGTCAAAAGAAAGATTTAGATCTTTGCTACTGACTTTACACTTCCAGAAGGATCAGAAAGCAAAGCTTACTTTTAAAGCCGAAAGTTCAAGGAGAACACAACCAAATGCTCAGTTCACGGGGAGCAGTGACCTCTTTGTTTATTGGTTTATTCGGTTGTTTGGTGGAAACTGTGGCCCAGGCGCTCGAACCCAGGGATTTGGACGCGCGGCGCGAGAGCTCGGCCTCTGAGCTGCACTTTCAGCCCACACCGAATTCAGCTGGGTCTGAAACACTGACTAGGGGAGAGCAGCTGACGGAAGACTTGGGCCCAGAGAGAAAGGACTTGGGAAGTTCCGAAGAAGCAGACCCTGTGACACGGACACATGTGAGAAAACGCAGTGTAATCAAGAGGATTTTAACCAATCAATTACAAGCGAGGAACGTGACCTAAGACACTGCTCCCTGCTTTCTAAATCACTTGCTGAGGGTGCTGGTGTACACCCATGTTTTGGAAACGTCGAGCCATACTTAAGGAATGAGTCAATACTCTGACTACCATCTGCAATCCCATTTGCCTCATGAAGAGATCTGTAATGTCTTTATTTGTATTTTTTCAGGGAAGGGTTTACAGGGTGTTCAGGGTCACACTACTAAATCGCACTCAGTGATCCGCCTCTTTACAGCCTCTCCAAAGCTGGGATTACAGGCGTGCATGACCACGCCCAGTCTCAATTTCGGTCTCAGAGTGCCCCAAGGGCAGGGCCGGCCCAGCAGGCCCGGGGATCGAACTCCTGGCCCCTTTTAACCCGCTGAGCTATTTGCCCCCCCCGCCCCATGTCTTTAGAGAAAAGCAACTCAAATCCCCCAATTCTGTAGATCTACAGTATTTTGGGCAGCTGTCCCTCACAGCAATGTATGAGATACATGCAGTGGTGATATCTATTTTTGAGATGCAGAAACTGAGGCACAGTAAGATTAAATAACTGAGGAGCGGAGGAGATGGCTCCATAGAATAAGAGCTTGTCTGACAAGCGTAAGGGTCTGAGTTCAATCCCCGGTGCCAGAAAAAAAAAAAAAAAAAAAAAAGATTAAATAACTGCCTAAATGTCATCGTGTTGGAGCCAGGATTCAAACACAGGCAGCTAGGTCCTGGACTAGGAGGGAGGTTCTGGCTTTTTTGTTTTTGTTTTTGTTTTTTACTAGAGCTTGAACCCCGGGATAGCTCTGTGCTGAGCTACTTTCTAGCTCTTTTACTGTCTCATAAGCTAGTACATTTTCTGGGCTGGGCTAAAACTCACAGTCCTCTTGCCTCATCGTCTCAGCCTCCCAGAGTGTTAGGACTGCAAGTATGTACCACCCTGCCCGGCTAGCTCTCGCATTCTGTGCTACCTCTCTATCATACTATACTTTCTAGAATGAAGAGCTTCCATATAAAAGTGCAACTCGAAAGCAACTGGGAAGCTCTGTCTTAAGTGAATTTAGACTTAAAAAATGCCCTTGGGGTTCAAGGATCAACTGAGGTTGGTCCTGCCATCCCATTTATCTGCCAGGTGACATCAGGGAAATTGAATGACTCCTAAACCAGGAAATTCTTGAGGGAATGTGTTATTCTCAGGTGGGCGCTGTTGAGCCCTGGACACATGGGAAGGCAGCCCCTCCAGGAAGCCCTATCCAGTGGAGGGGCACCCCATGGGCAGGGTCAAGTGTCCAATACCTACTGGGAAGAGAAGTCCTGACATTACCTACCCCATGTGGTTTGATTTCAGTGAGAGTGTGCCTAAAACAGCCTACACAAATACACAACCTGCCTGACAGTTATATTTTTCTTGAATAATTAACAGTGAAGTCTGGTGAAGAGACTTGGGTGTGTACCAGGATGAATCAGCTTCCTTAGACGACATCTGATCTAGAACACTGAAAAAACTGAACTTCTGGAGTCTATCCATCTAAGGTTTACGGTAGATTAGAAACCAGTTTTGCTGAAGTACCAAGCTACGTGACACCTTCTACATCCTGAGGAAGCCAGTCCATTTCTTTCTCCGGTGATCTGACTTCATCACACACTACATAGAAAAATATACAAGGAAGGCTGAGGGTGCCACTTAGTAGTACAGGGCATGACCAGCATGCACGAGGCCCTGGGTTCTATCCTCAGTCACACACACACACACACACACACACACACCCCAAGTCTAAATAACATGGAGTTCTAAGGTCCCACCTTATGTGACTGAAGTCTATAGTAGCTTGACAGATATGCCCAGGGTAAAGGTATAGGTATGTGTTAGTTTCTGGAATTAAAAACTACAAAAGGACCTTTAGAAATTAAAAAAAAAAAAGATTATTTTTGTATAAATAGATGCATACATCAGGATGCAAATTTCAGGTGGGGATGAAAATGCAAACCCTTTGGAGTTTGTCAGGATCCTCCTTCGTTCGGAGTTCTTAGCAGGGTTGATTACACAGAACACATGGTTATGGGGAATACCGCTCTCAAGTTACTGACTGTCTACTAGGTGTTAAGACAGTGACCCCAAAGGATGCTGTGATAAAACAGATTATTGAGAGCAGAATGAGTGAAACTATGTGTCTGAAATAGCCAGGGTGGACATCACAGACATCCTCCCCCAGGTCTCATTGAAAACAGAGGGCATTTGATGAAGGTGTTGTCAGCGTCACCTTGTGCTCACTTCCAAGGCGTGGAGCCAGCCTCCCCTGTGGACAAGTCAGCCTCCCCTGTGGACAAGTCACTTTATGATGCCTCTCTTCCTGGGTAGTATTTTGTTAGTAAACCAAGGTCCCTCTTCTGGAAAACAGGGTTTCTCTCTATCTCCTTCTTCAGGCTTTCCTTTCTACCTACAGAACGCTTTAAAGTCATCTGGACAGTCCAAAGGATAGAAAAGGAAGAGAAACTGCAGCTGGCATTCACACACGAAAGCATTTTCTTCCCCGGGACCCATGCTGGCCTCTCCCAGGGACATCTGAATTAGCAATTTGCCTGGACACAACGGCAGCATCGAGGCCCCCTCCTTCATCAGGCCAAAGAAGAGAGTGCGAGGCTGCACCAAGGGCCAGGGTTCTGATCAGGAGGCTGAGCAGACTGCAAAGATTAAGATCCATAAGCGATAACTGAGCAAGTCCCCAAAGCAGAGGCCTTGAAACCGGATGACTGTAGCCAAAAGGTGGTCTCACAAGAGCCTATACAAATTCGGAAAGGGGCACCCTCACATGCCACCATACTGTTGCATAAGGTCAGCACTGAAGAGGGAATATGAAATAAAAACAAAATTAATTTTTACTTTTGAAGTCATTGGAGTCCCTATCTTCCACAATCTTGGTCTTATTGGGAATGGAACAAGCATACCCAAGGTCTCTGTCTTTCTGTAAAGGGTATATTCGTGGGAATAAATACTGTGGGAATAAAATGTATTTTACCAAGAGAACAGTAGTTAAGCAAATGCCCTTTGGTTTCCCAGCCATCTTCACTTGCTGGTTTTTTTTTGTTGTTTTTTTTTTTTTTCACTTTCTGTCTTATCTTTATGCAAAATACGGTACAGACTTCCCAGCCATTTTAATTTTCGCATATTTAAAGTAGGGACTATAACCCCATTTGTGATTATGGCAAGTGATACAGGAAAAAACAGTGACACTGGCATATACCAAGCTGGCAACTGACAAAACTTAGTTGTCCTTTTTCTTAAAGCAAAAGTCACTGTTTTTTGTTTTGTTTTGTTTTTTTTTTTAGACACATCAGGCAGGCTGGACTCATCACACCTCCTATGAGCTGGATAAATATATTTAGATGTCGCTGCCTGAAACCTCTGAACGAGCCTAAGGCTCTCTGACCGAGTTGGAGTACAGAACTGATTTAGCTGCCAAAACTTCTGGCCAAAACTTTTTTTAAGTTGTCAGAAAGTTCTTAACACACAGCCACCCTTGAGCCACGCAAGGCTGGAGCAAGACCTGCCAGGATCCCCGCAGAAGTGGTGGAGTCGCCCCAGAAGCGAGACGGACGCCCCTGGAAGTGACCTTGGTGGGGCTCGGGCTGGGCGCAAGGCGCTCGCGCAGAGTGCAGACCGCGTCCCCCACCCCCGGGATCTCTCTGCGGGCGGCTCTGCTCACCGGACGGGCTGGGCGGCGGCGCGGCGGCCGGGGGCAGCAGCAGGGGCAGGAGCAGCAGCAGCGACAGTCCCGGCAGCCTGGGGCTCCAGCCGGGGCCGCACAGGGCCATGGCTCCGCGGGACTCGGGCGCGCTGGGCCGGCGGTGGCAACTGTGCTCCGAGCGGTGCTGTGTGCGTCCCGGAGGTCGGCGCGTCCTTAACTTTCTTCTTTCATGAGCTCTGCCTACTCGGGGCTTTTAGGGGCAAGGCAGGTATCGTGGTCTTGGGAACCTCCTTCGTCCTGCTGGGCCTCAGGCTGGGAAAGGCGGGTCCTTTGGGCCTGACCCTCTAACAACCTGTGGGCCGGGCTGAGAAAGTTCCTGGGCTGCACGCCTGGGAAGCGCGGAGGCTGCGCGCCCTTTCCCTCGATCTCTTGGGCAGTGTTGGGTGGCCCGGCACTTGCAGGCATCGGTTCACTGCCTCCCCACTAGCGTCCCCCTCCCCCTCCCCGTCGGTCCCTCCGGGGCAGTGGATGACACGCCCAGAAGGACACTGGAGCGCATACCTTTGCCTACACGCAGCTGTGCTGCCTGGACATTTTGGAGATGTCCTCACAGGTTTTACATCCTAGGCTGTTCAACCCAAATCCATTTGCCACAGATGGAGACTTTTGATCCTTCGCTTCTCTTCACTGGCTGCGGCCACCCCTAGGGCATGATTCCCTGGATAACGCTTAGCCCCTGTGGGGTCTCCATTTCTGGGTAGGGTCAAAGTGGCATTGTGAAGTAGGTAAAATTATGCCTTGGGTGACATTGTGAAGTTGGCAACCCGGGTGACATTGTGAAGCAGGCAAGGGGTGTCTCAGTAAGCAATGACTGAGCCCAATTTTTTCATTACTTCCGGTGGTACAAGCATAAATAAGAGCATGCGCTCCAACAGGCACAAGGGGACTGAGCCCTCGCGGTTATAGTAAGAGAACTATGCTTCAAGTGTGGTGGAGGTGGTCAGGTGTGGACAAGCCGCCGCACAGCCAGCGCTCTCTCTTGGTACTTCTTCTAAACTTAAGTGAGGTGGCAGGAGACCCAGAGAATATGAGCAGGATTCTTAGAAGAATACAAGTTACAGGAAAATATATAAATGTTTAGCTGGGTTTTTTTTTAAGCATTACAATAAAAGACACACTGCCATTAATGTCCCTCAAGAGACTCCCTTCGGTTGAACACATTTAGTTCATCCTTCTTACTTTCTGAAACAGTTCAGAAGTCCTCATAGTATCTTTCATTGTGCTGCTGTGACTGCTTCAATGTACTGAATCCATTAAAAATATTGATCTTTCATGATCATTTTGACTTTGGAGAAGAGCCAAAAGTCACCCAGGGCCAGATCCAGTGAATGAGGTGGGTGAGGACACAACATAATGGTGCTTTTTGTTTGTTTGTTTTTTGTTTTGTTTTGTTTTGTTTTTTAACAAGCTTGCCTTTCTGTTGGATAAAGCTTACTAATAGCATTCACCTTTTTTTTTTTTTAATCGCACTTTGTAGGACATTCAAGAAAGAGGACTCTCAAAAACAAGTGGCAGAATGACAGAATAAGTGTTTTCAAACTGAGATGGACTATTTTGAAGGGGATTAATGGTAATATGTCTCTTCCTTTAATACTTTCCTCAGATTTAAACATTCACCTTATAATTCCGTCAGACCCTGTAATCTGTACTTTTTAGAAAAGATACAGAAAGGTTAAAGGTACATCAAATCCCATGCAAATTACAAAAAAAAAAAAAAAAACAAGTCACAATTTTGTTTGGTGGTACTCATTGAATGAAGGAAGGAATTGAGCACACTGTAGCAATGTCACATTTTCCTTCAAGTTAGAAAATAAAGATGAAGGAAAATTACTAACACTTCGATTGTGTCATGAAGGCTAGAGAACTACATTAAGACATTCAAGGAAGTTGTGCCACCACCTAGTTCAGGCATGCCACTGTATGCTGCCTTTCTTCACCTTAATAATTTTTCAGCCAGATGTCCTGATGAAATAATGCATATAAACATGACTGATATGAACTGAGAGGCATGTGCCCGTCCACTGTTTAATCATCAAATATTTATTGACAACTGTGTTCTCAGCGTGTTTGTAGGCAATCTACAGGGAAATGAACAGTCTCTGCTATCACAGAACCTGCACCCTAATAAAACAAGCAAATTATTCATGTCAACAAATTAATAGGATAAGTTCCTCAAGCTTGATACTCCTGAAATTTTGGACCAGACAGTTCCTTGTTGTGGGACGGGCTGCACACCTCTCTAGCCTTTCCCTGCTGGACGCCAGCAGCACTCTACCCAATACCCAATACCAGTTTTAACTACTATAAAAATGGCTCCAGACACTGTTAAATGTTCCCCTAAGGTGCATAATTGCCCCTCCTTGAACATTGCTGAATTAGTTTATACATCTGAGCGAGAAATGTAAAAAATGTCACTTGTGTTAAAGCTGAGGTTAGGAAGATCAAAGATGATATTGGCTGCTAAGTGTTCTCATCAATTCTGTAATGCTCGGTGTCATTTGGGGTTGTTCTTCTTCCATTACCCTGTTCTTGGTAATAGCTTTTTACAAATGTGGGCTCCACTGGCATAGAGTTTTTGTCAGTAAGAAGAGAGGTATATTTCCATCAGGTGACACAGTTCATAGTTTTAGAGAATGTGAATTTAAAAGCACTACCTATTTTTTTTTTGTGAGCTCCTTTGATAAAAATGGACAAGAATAGGGGTATAGGGTCGGGTAGAGTAATTCAGCTGGTGTTTCAAAAAGCAATTGCATTGTTAAATAGCACTAGGGGTTGGAGCAGTAGGAGGAACTCGGGGAGTCCCTTGGTTTACCTTGTATTAGAGAAATGGTTGATGGAAATCTTGTAATGTCACCTAGATAGCACCACCAGAGAGGGCCTGGTGACGATCTCCTTACCCTTGTGGGCAAAGAAAATCATTTCAGTTTATATGCTAATTAGTTTCATTTATACTACTAATTGATCTTGTGCTATTGAAAATAAATATTTGTGTTTTTATCCTTAGTTTTGTAAGAATCTTTTTGGTTTATGTCTTATACTATGAGTTACTCCTTTGAAGAGGTATTAACTACTGTTATTCTTTATTATTTGATTATGAAACTTTAGTTCTATTTTTCCATGAAAAAGAAATACAAAAAAAGAAAGGAAGGAAGGAAGAAAGAAAGGTAGGGAGAAAGAAAGAACTCTAGCCGAGATGCTGGCCTAAAGCAAAAGCAAGATAGAAAGAAGGTGGAGGAAATCATAAATATCATCTACAGCTAGTAATTGTAAGAAGAAATCAGAAGCTTGGCCTGCAGATTCCCCATAGGTAGCTAAAGGAAATACAAAGCTTGATATCTCGCCCTGCACTTTATCTCTCTCTCATTATCTTAAAACTTTAGATCAAGCTAGGCATGATGGCACATTGCTGTCATCCTAGCGCTTGGGAGGGCAACTCCATAAATTCCTTGGAATAATGAAATGAAAGTTTATTATACCAATCCCAAGTGTCAGAATTAGAGGAGTATAGGGCCAGGGAGATAGCTCGGTGGCATAAGCCCTGCCTGGCAAGCACACAGTCCTGAGTTTGATCCCAGTACCATCACCACCAAAAAACAAAACAAACAAACAAAAAAAGCATTAGAGGAGTATAATACTCAGTAACTTAATTAGTAAGTAGTATTCTTCCATGCAAAAATTAAGATGATAGGGTTTTGTTTTTTTTTTAATCAGTGCCTCAATCTTATTTCCTGTCATTGGATTATTCAGCGTTTTTATATCTGCTTGATTCAGTTTTGGTAATTCGTATGTATCTAGGAATCTACCCACTTCTTTTGCATGTTTGAATTTGTTGAAATACAGGTTTTTGAAGTCATTTTTGAAGATTACTAGTAAAATAATCTTCTAGATTTTGGTTGTATCTGTTGTGATTTCACTTTGTTTTTGTTTCTAATTACATTGAGAAGGGTCTTTTCTTTTCTTTTTTTTTTTTAAGATTAGCTAAAGAGGGGCCGGCCAGATAGCTAAGCAGGCACAGCAACCAGGGTTTGATCCCTGGCATGGTAGGCCCTGTATTAAAATATGTTAAACAAGAAAAGATTGGCTAAAGTTTGGTCTATCTTGTTTATTCTTTAAAAGAATCACCTCTTCAACTCATTGATTCTTTGTATTATTTTAGTCTCAAGTTCATTGATTTCATTAATTTCTGCTCTGATCTTTATAATTTCCTTCCTTGTACTAGCTTTGGATTTGAATTGCTCTTATTATTCTAGAACCTTAACGTACAACGTTAGGTTAATTTTTTTGGCTTCCTGTTTTTCTTTTTTCTTTTTCTTTTTTTTGTTTCCTGTTTTTCTGATGTGGGAATTTACCGCTATAAACTTCCCTCTTATGACTTTTTCATTGTATTCTATAGGTTCTGATATGTTCTACTGGTATTGTTGAAAGATTTTAGGAACTGTATATTTCTTCTACGACCATCGAGTATTAAAGAATGTATTGTTTAATCTCTATGTGTTTGCATAATTTCTCTGGTTTCTTTTGCCTTTGATTCCTAGTTTCATTGCACTATAATTTGGTAATACATCTGGGATAATTTTGATTCTTTTGTATTTATTTAAGCATGCTTTATGTGCTAGTATATGAGGCTATATCTATATATGTATAGTAGAAAGCATATATTAGAGAAAGTTCCATGTAATGCTGAGAAGAATGTGTATTCTGCTGCTATTGGGTGGGACACTATAAATATCCATTAAGCCATGCTTTTCAGAATTGTTGTCTTCATTGTCTTGAAGATATCCTTGAAAATTTTTTGAAGTGCTGGTTTTGTAGTCATGAATTTCTTAAGGTGCTGTTTGTCAAAATATTATTTTGGGGATACAGATGAATGTCCATTTTGTATCTGTGTATTCAAAATGGTTAGGATAGATATATAGTTACATTCTCTTAATGAATAGAGGGATTTGTTCTAATGGTGTTTGTAAATAGGATATCATGTCCACATCTTGTACAGCAATTAACCACTAGGAAGAATGTATGCAATGTGTTAATTATTGAAACTGTCCTACCAATTTGGCTTGAAACTGTCTCATTGCTATTTGTTTCTCAATAAAATTATGGAAAAAATATTTATACAAAGCTAAAATAAATAGTAAAAAAAATTTTAAAAAAAGATTTTGTGTTTGTGTTGAACTTCTGGGATTTTGACTATGATACATTGTGAACACATTTTTTCTGAGCATAGTTATTTGGAGTTCTGTATACCTTGGTTACTGTATGTAAAGTTCTTTCCCCCTATTTGGAAAGTCTGTGATTATTTCTGTAAAAAAAAATTTTATGCCATTTTTGCTGTTTTCTGATTTTTCTATTAATTCCAATTAATCTTAGATTAGTCTTCTTTGCATCATCTGGCAGATGTTGCATCCTTTTCCTTTAACTCATCATTTTTAAGGTGTCTTTGAGTGTATAATCATTTCTATAAGTCTTGTTTTCTAGTTATGATGGTTGTTCCTCACACGGGTCACTTGCACTGCCAATACTTTCAATAGAATTTTTATCTCCTGGATTTCTGTTTGGTAACATGGATTTTAATTGTTTCTTAAATTGGTTGTTCATGTTTTGTATCATTTTATTAAGCTCCATCACTTTTCATTAGTGTCTTCTATAGGCCCACTGGTCATTTTATTATTAGGTGCATTATCTGTTTAGTTATATCATCTTTGAGTTTGTTGAACACTTTATTGATTTTTTTCTTCTTCTTTTATCATTTTGTGTAATTCAGCCATTTGACTTAATATCCTTCCCTTTGATGTAATATGGAGTAGTTTTGGAAGAGTTGGGGATTTTGAAGGTATCTGATTGTCTTATATTCTCATGTTTCTATAATACGCATGTGTGTGTGCATCATCATATGTATACATGTCATCATATTGAGTGTTTAGCCTCAATTATGGAGGAAAGACTTTGTTATTGGTATGGAGATTTCATTAGCTGAGGTCTGTTTCCTTGTTATGTGCTCTGGGCATGGCTAACTACGGACCTTTGACTTTTTCTGAAGATCTGACCACCTCCATTTATTTGGAGACTTGAGGGTACAGTTGTAATCAGGCAATACCCAGTTAACTAGAAGTTAAACCCAGTATTATTGATGACACAAAGATAAGCCGGATACTAGAATACAGTCAAAACTAATTTATAGCAACAGTTATATCACTCTCACAACAACAATGAAATCAGCATCAACAATAGAGTCAAAGATAAACTGGTTATGAGTTTTTGGGTTTTTTTGTGTTTTTTAGATAGGGTCTCATTATGTAGTTCAGGCTGTTTTTTTTTTTTTTTTTTTTTTTTTTTTTTTTTTTTTTTTTTTTTGCGGAACAGGGGATTGAACTCAGGCCCTTGTGCTTGCCTGGGAAGCACTTATTCCACTGAGCTATCTCCCCAGCCCGATAAACTGGTTATAAGACCAACAAAAACTACCATTGTGCCACATGTAACAATATAAAAGATATCTTTAGTAATGACATAGTCACAAAGAAAAACCAAATATTGACCTACAGTAAGTATCTACTAAATACAACTATATGATCCCCAACAATAGAAAAGAATTCAACAATAGTAACAAAGGGTCAACTAAATATCTCAACATTAATGAAGGTTGTTGATATTAATACTTGTAAAAATGGAGAGTTCAGAAGGGAAAATGAAAGAAGTAAAATTTGAAAAATTTTTAAAAAGGGAAATGAGAAGTAGGAGAGAAAAGTGAGACAGAGGATTCTATTAAAGAGTAAACTAGGGGTGGCTCAAATACCTCAGCAGATTAAAGCACCTACAAGCAGGCACAGGGGCGGGGGGTTTGATCCCTGGGCCTGGAATGCCAGCCCCGCCCCTGGGATGTGTTGAGATGGCAATTAAGACTGGGCGTGGTGGCACGCACCTATACTCCCAGCTCTTGGGAGGCTGTAAACAGGTGGATCACTACACGTCCGATCTAGTAGTGAGACCCTGAACACCCTGTA
This sequence comes from Octodon degus, assembly GCF_000260255.1. Taxonomy (NCBI): domain Eukaryota; kingdom Metazoa; phylum Chordata; class Mammalia; order Rodentia; family Octodontidae; genus Octodon; species Octodon degus. Next base: position 5,290,518 of record NW_004524588.1, read on the forward strand.
GATCCTTCCCTAAAAAAAAAAAAAAAAAAAAAAGAGTAAACTAAAATTATCAAAATTAGATGAATGTAAGAGAAAAGAACAAATAAGAAAAAGAAAAAACAGAATAAAAAAAAGAAAAA
>NW_004524588.1:5290736-5297462 GCF_000260255.1 Octodon degus
AAAAAAAAAAAAAATTCTTCCATGTTTCTAAATGACATTTCTTTCCAGTCTGGAGGATTTGAATCCACTAGATATGGGGGAAGCTTAGTGAATCGTTACTAACTTCTATTTTGTTTCCACACTCACATTTTGGGGTGTGAATTATCATTTCTGCCCAGTTTCTCACGTTCTTTTTTTTCTCTCAGCGTTATGCTTGGTGTCTTCAGCTTTCTTTGGTTTCTGGTACTTATCAGCTCCCTCCTGATTGCTGACGGAGATCTACTTTTCTTTTTTGCCCCCAAGATGGTTTCAGTTGTCTCAATTCCAGGTCCCAGAGAGGCTTTATTTTGCCATAGTGTTTACTCTGTTGTTTCCTAGTGGGTAGCATTGTCAAGGGTGTCTGCCTTGGGGCTAGATTCATTCCAGCTGCTCCCTACTTCCCTTTCCTTTTGTGTGTGACTAGTCATTGCTTTTCCCACCTACCTTTACAGCCTGAGACTTTGTGAGGTGCCCTCTGCTCCTGAAACCTCTCTGTCTGTACAACCCGGGCTGTGGCAAATGTCCAGGCCTCGGTGTATCTCTGCTAATGTTATCAGATTAGGAAAGCAAAGAGACCACTGCGTTCTGCACTAGATGTTGTCAGTGGGATAGGAGAAGGTGGTTAAGCAGTCTGCTGACTAGATTTAAAGCCAGAACTTTTAGATTTGGCCCACTCAGAAAACCACATGCAACTGGTGTGGCTTCTTACCATGGAGGGTAGGACACTTGTGTCCTTCCCAGTCTCAGCCAAAACTTCTCAAGGAGTCTAAGTCTAGCCAGCACCAGCTCTATGACTGTCTCTTGTAATCATCTCCAACCCAATCACAATGGCAGAGTGACCCTCAAAGCCTGAAGTATAGTTGTTGTTCTCTAGTTTAGTCTTAAACAATTGACCCCTTCCCCAGATGGGTCCTGATTAAACACTCTCAAGTATGGTAAGCACTGCGCTGGATTTCTTCTCCAACTCTAGCCTACCACATAGAATTATTTTCAGGTTCAAACCTCATGTTGTTTTTGTAGTGCACACTAACTACAGATGTTGGGGGCCAGGAGATAGTTCAGTGGTCTAAGGCACCTGTGTAGGCAAGCTTAGGTATGCACAGGAGACCCAGGTTTGATCCCTGGCACCACATACCATGCCAGCCCTGCCCCTAGGTCAGGCTGAGCCAGCAAAAACAAAACAACTATAGGTCCATTGTTCCTTCCTGGAGCTAGGATAGTATTAGTATTCCACCCTGCTTTATTTCTTTTGTTGTTCTATCTGCACTGTGCTGGGTGTCTTCAGCTTTCTTTGGTTTCTGGTTCTTATCAGTTCTCTCCTGCTTGCTGATAGAGATCTACTTTTCTCTTTTGCCCCCAAGTTGTTGTTTTCAATCGTATCAATTCCAGGTCCCAGAGAGACTTTATTTTGCCAATAGTCTTTACTCTGCTGTTTTAATTCCCTTTAGGTAGAAGTAGAGGAATTCATTCTTTTCATCTTGTGGCTCCATTCCCTAAGGCAAGGCTCCCAAACTTCTTTGATCTATAAATGCCCTTTGAATCTTTTTTTTAAATGCCCTTTGAATCTTAATAATATATTTTTAGACTGCACAGCAAAAGAAATACCTAATAGTTCTTTTTATTTCATTAAATAATGATGGCCAAACAATTTAATAGCCATTATTTGCTCAGTGGCCAATGGAGAGCTGTTTTTCCAAGAAATATAAAGCATCCTAAAGATGCTACTTTATATAATTCCTATAAATATTTAATAGATCCTTTGATACCCATTGCAAATTTACTGTAATTGCCAAACTCCATGTAGAAGATGGCTCCCAATGGCTGTGAAGTCTTTTCTTTCACCCAAGGGGCACGAAGAAATCACACCTGCTTCTTAATCACCTTGCTTACACACCAATGGCAAGAACTACTGTACCTGCATGCTGGCAACCCTGGACATGCAGCTTCCAGATGTGATGTGATCTCTGAGGAAGGGAACAGCACACATCTGGTGGGCAGCCAGCTGTTTCAGACACACTTGATGAACTGTTGCTCTTAACTTGATCGCAGTGTGGCCTTGGCCCCACCGGAGTCCTCTGAGTCCTAACAAGTAGCAGTTGCATCTTAAAGATGCCCTGATCTAGTGTCCGCTGAAGTCGATCTCCCCTAAGCACCTCCCCTCAGTCATTGCTCTTCTAAACCTCCAGTGCCATGTGTCCTACATGGCTTCTTTTTAAGGCTTGGGCTACATTGTGGGAAGCCTCAACATTATCTGTTCTGCTCTGATAACTCTAGGGCTGCCCTGGGTTTGTATTGTTAAGTATTTTCACACACATAGGCTGGGGAGATAGCTTGGCAGTCTTCCCTGCCTGGCACAAGGACCCATTTTTGTTTTTGTTTTTGTTTTTTTTTTTGTCTTTGTTTTTTTCTTTTTGTATTTTTAAGGAAGGATCTACAGGGTGTTCGGGGTCTCACTACTAGATCAAACTCATAGTGATCTGCCTGTTAACAGTCTCCCAAAAGCTAGGATTACAGGCATGTGCCACCATGCTCAGTCTCAGTTGCCATCTCAGTGTGCCCTGGGGCTGAGGCCGGCATAGCAGGCCTGGGGATTGAACCCCCAGCCCCAGCACCTGCTTGCAGGTGCTTTAATCCACTGAGCTATTTGGCCTGCCCAAGGACCCAGGTTTGATCCAGGTATGGTGATGCGTAGCGCTGGGGAGGCTGAGACAGGAGGATCACTATGAGTCCAAGCTGTGTGGTGAGAACCTATATCAAATAAATAATAAATAAAAGATTTTTTAAAAATTTGGGGCTGGGGATATAGCTCAGCATCATAAGCACCTGGCTGGCAAGCAAAGGAATTAATTCAACATCAAGCATATCTTCATTCCAATTGTGTTCTTCAGTATACTGTATGTCTTTTTATTTCACTGTCTTTTCATTTTTTAGGCCAGATTTTTTAATATTTCAAAACATTTTCGCCTAGATACATGGATCTTACAATTTAATAAAAGACTATTGTCTTTCTATATACAAGACTTCAAAAAGCTGCTTATACTTGTTTTCTTCTCCTTTAATCATTGCAATTTATTCTCTTACAATGAATCTAGTGATGACAGATTAGGTTAACCAAGAAATTTTCAGAAGAAAAAATGTGTAGCGTAAAAGTTCAGATTACTATTTAACCATTCTTATGTATATTTATTTCTGCAATTGATTTTCCTTCCTTTCCTGTTCTTTTCCTCCCTTATACTGTGATGGTGATTAAACATGCCTTTCTGTCTGTAGCTGGCAGGGTATTGAGTCTGACTTGCTGCAGAACCCAGGAAAAGACGAGCACCTACCCTAGGCTTGCTTTTATGGCTGTGGAGCTCGTTTTGATGACCTGCAACAGAGTGTGCTTTCTGCCCTCCTCTCTCTTACCCACTTACTGGCCCTTTCCATGGCTGCCATCCACTGTCATTTACAGTCATCAGGGGTTTCATAAAGTGGGTACACAATGTAGGAGCTGTCCTTGGCCAGCAGTGTACAGCTATGAGTACAGCTTGGCTTTAGCACCGTGGTATTAGAGGCGAGATGTGAGTCAGGAGCAGACTGACTACAGCAGGAGAGGCAGAGGTTAAGAAGGAAGTTCTCATATAAGTATAATACCGATTATGTAGTTCTAAGTATTTTTTTTCTCAGAAGACAATCATAAACATGATGGTAAGCATCTTCTTTCCCATTCTTACCTCCAAAGAGGCTAAAAAAGGTATTCCCCGATACTTTAGAGCCAAAAGTATTTTCTGCACTACTTAAAGTATATAATTTTTACGTGACTCCTCTTTTTCTATAACTTCCCTAAACCTTTTTCTTCAGACCTTTCCTAAGTCGGGTGGCTATAAGCTTGTGTAGCTTCCACCAACTTCTTCTGCTTTCTTCTTTCCCCCTTCTTATTGTCTTGGCATCTTCTCCTCAGTCTACAAAAATCAATACAAATACCAAATAAAATCAATTAGCATGATATAGTCCTCTCTTATGATATTTAACCTTGATTGCAGATGCAAAACCTTCCTGAATTAAATGCTTACGGGTGCTTCTGTTAGGTTATTTGAAAGGATTTAGGCCCTAATTGCATTGGCATAACAATCAGTATATAAGAAGTGCTTCATAAATATTTGATGAATCTGCCTGCTGCTGATTAAATGAAGGCAATAAAAAGAAAAAAATTGGGGCAACGAATTGTTGGAAGGCAGCCAAAATTTACTATTCAAACATAACCCAGAAGAAACTCTGCAGAATTTGCTTCTAGGAAAATGTCCCATTTCTATTTAGTTGTGTCAGCTGGATAAACATCTCCTGGAAATGGGGAACTAAGTTAGTACCTGTGCACAGCAAGGTTCTGTACAGCTGGAGCTGAGAAGGCAGTTCTGGAACACTGCCAGGGAAATCTGAACACTCCCTTCATTGAGGAAGACATGCCAGCTCCTTCAAGTTTAAGGTGAGTGATAAGCAACAAGTACTAACATGACTGACGTTTTTGGAGAATATTGCAAAATGATGGAGAAGATGCATCACTCTGAGATTTTGGATTTGTAAAGATCACCAATTGTGGCAACCAAAGGAAATATTTAGAAAATACATTTGCATCTTCCACAGAGCATGAGAAAACATGGCCTCTATTTATTAAGTGAGGAATATTTATGAAGAAAAACAGATTGAAAAAAATATGTGAGATGTAAAAGGAGATAGATGTTAGAAAAGATTTGGTAAAGGGGCCGGGGAGATGGCCCAGTAGAATAAGTGCTTGCCTGGCAAGTGCAGGGGCCTGAGTTCAATGCCTGGTTCTGCAAAAAAAAAAAAAAAAGAAGAAGAAGAAGAAGAAGAAGAAGAAGAAGAAGAAGAAGAAGAAGAAGAAGAAGAAGAAGAAGAAGAAGAAGAAGAAGAAGAAGAAGAAAAGATTTGGTAGAACACTAAAAATTCAGTGGTAGAATTAGCATTTCTCTTGGAGGCTAATAGTAAGAAGAGAAATAGATGTTATTGAAAATGGAGTAACTGGAAGAACAAACTGAAAAAAATCCTCCAAATATGAATGGCAAAGACAGAAAAAAATCATAATGAAAGGGAAAGTAAATGTAAAAGAACAAAAGACTTCAAAATTCAGTGTAAGAATGACGTGTATGCTGGAAGATTAAATCAAACTGATTAGAAGAGAAGCAAAATACTCTCCACAAAAATTTCTGGAGCTGAAGACAGTAGAAGTTCTTCCTCCTGTGCTATGATGGGAGGTGCACATCTCCTCTTGGCAAAAATACTTCATTTAATTGAGTTTCTTTCTTCTTCTTTTTTTTTTTTAATGTGAGAAAGAAAGCTCCTGTCCAAGAGAGGGATAGAAGGGGGAGCTCAAGCTGGTTGCCCCCTAATGGAAATTTTAAGGACAAAATCTAGCTGGGCCAACATGAGGATGTGTGACAGGCCTAGCTGAAAAGTCCTATGTTTTGACTGAGGCTTGCTTTAATCCTTTGTTGACATTGTCCTGACCTTAATTTTGAACAAAGTTTCTTGCCTTTTCACTTTGTAGTACTCATAAATTATGTAAATGTTCCTCATTTTGACAAATTGAGAATATGGGATCTTTTATAGAATAGGTAGTCTGTATTCTTTTCAAAAACATCTCTACTTAATGGTCAACAAGTACATGTAAAAATGTTCAACATCTCTGGCCATTAGACAAAGGCAAATCAAAACAACACCAAGATTCAGTCTTACTCCAGAAACAATGGCCATCATGAACTCAAAAACAACAAATGCTGGTGGGATTGTGAGCAGAAGGAGCCTTTATGCATTGTTTGTGAGAATGTAAACTACTAATCACCATCAGTATGGAGATTCCTCAAAAAGCTAAAACTAGATATTCCATTTAACCCAGACATAGCTCTTCTGGGTAACTTATGGAAAGAGCTGAAGACATATAGTACAGCAATGCTGCATATCTATGTTTGTAGAACTACAGTTAATAATCACTAAATCGGGGCTGGGGAGATGGCTCAGTAGAATAAGTGCTTGCCTGGCAAGCACAAGGGTCTGAGTTCAATCCCCGGTTCCGCCAAAAAAAAAAAAAAAAATCACTAAATTATGGAAGCGGCCCATAAGTCCTTTCAACAGATGATAGAAAAACAAAATCATAAATACTGTATATACAAATAAAAAATACAATTTAAACTTGATGAAAAATACCTGTTCCTTATTATGCCTAAGATGTTTGAAATGCAGTGAGATAGTGAGGTTAAGCTTGATAGCCTAAATCATTTGATAATAACAATAAGCTTGTCTTCTGGATGGTTAACAACCTAAGTTTGCAGACCAAAATTAGAGAAAAAGGAAGGCTACAAGGAAAGCCAACATTTTGGCCCTACCCTTCTAAGGTCAATTAAGACTCAGGACATATGAGAACTTGTACTGTAACGTCATGTACCTCAGTAGCGTCCCAAATTTTCTTTTTTTTTTTTTGCGGAACTAGGGATTGAACTCAGGCCCTTACGCTTGCCAGGGAAGCACTTATTCCACTGAGCCATCTCCCTGGCCCAATCCCAAATTTTCTGATCAAGTAGATTATGGGGCCAAAGAGGAAAGTGATCGATGACGTAGAGTGCGCCTAAGGAGAGTCACATGGGGAGAAGACACTCTCTCAGGCTTTCACAGAGAGCACATTGGCCAAGCAATGGCCGTGACTCATCCACATGGCTG
>NW_004524588.1:5297807-5311324 GCF_000260255.1 Octodon degus
AATTAACCACTAAGAAGAATATATGCAGTGTATTATTTGTTTAAACTGTACTTTCGATTTGATTTGAAACTGTCTCATTGCTATATGTTTATCAATAAAACTTTGAAAAGAAAAAATAAAAAAAAATACAATTTAAAAATGTCACTACTTCCTGAATCTGCTCCTTCTCTGACACTCCTCTCCCCAAAACCGTGTGTTGAACACACTCTTCTAATGTAAAGACAACCAAGAACAGAGGAACATTTGAAGATATTTGGGCAAATAAGGGCTGTATACACAATGGCATATATTTTTAAAATTTATAGTGTGAGATAATCATTTTGTGAATGTGTAGAAGGATGCTCTAACTTTTCTAGAATGCACCAATAAAGTGTCAACGATGCCCACAAATTTGGAATGATTTTGTAAAACTAAACATACACATAGCTAGACCAAAGGTAAAATAGATAGGGAAAAACCTGTTCCTTTCAATGGAAGTTTTCTTTTAAATTTAAGACAGTAGGGCTGGCCAAATAGCTCAGCAGATTGAAGTGCCTGCAAGCAGGCACAAAGGCCAGGGACTTGATCCCTGGGCCTGTCATGCTGGCCCCATCCCTAAAATACAAAAATACAAAAATAAATAAATAAATATTTTAAGACAAGAATGTTCATGTTTTATTGAGATATTTTTTTAAAAAATGAAAATATAGTAGTTGTTTCTTGCCTAGTGGGTAGTATGTGATGACCATGACTGCCAGTATCAGACGTACTTTCCTTTTTCTTTTTGTATTTTAGGGAAGGGTCTGCAGGGTGTTCAGGGTCTCACTACTAGATCAGACTCATAGTGATCCGCCTGTTTACAGCCTCCCAAGAACTGAGATTATAGGCACTTGCCACCATGCCTAGTCTCAATTGCCATCTCAGCACACCCTGGGGGCAGGGCTGGGGCAGCAGGCCCTGGGATAGAATCTGTGACCCCTGCACCTGCTTGCAGTCACTTCAATCTGCTGAGCTATTTGGCCAGACCTTTTTTTTTTTTTTTTTTTTGTCTTTTTGGCAGAAGGTCTCACTATGCAGTTCAGGCTGTCAGGCTGGCTTTGCGCTCACTTTGTAGCCTGGGGACCAATTGGACCTTGCACAGTTTCTCCTGTGGCTATTTTGTAATGCTTTCCATTTGGGTACCTGTTTTTTTTTTTTTTTTTTTGTACACACTTTCATTCATTTGTTGCCTTGGAACAGTACACAGTTTTGGGGTTGCTGAATCATATGGCATTACTAGTTTTAGGTTTTGAGAACCTCCCATACTGTTTGTTTTTTTTTGTTGTTGTTTTTCTTTTTGTTTTTGTTTTGGTACCAGGAATTGAACTCAGGACCTTGTACTTCCCAGGTAAGCACTTATTCTACTGAGCTATCTCCCTGGCCCCTATTTTTATTTTATTTTATTTTTTTATTTTTTGTTTTCTACAGAGGATTAGCACATGCTGGGAAACTTCTACCCCTCAGCCATAACTTTGACCCTCCATACTATTTTTTAAGTGGTTACTTTTAATGAATACTTGTTGCCTGGTCTTCTAACTATCTTTTCTCATGTCCAGAATTTCCCATATGCCACTAGTGTCTCATGTCAAGGCATCTCTTCTCTGTCCCTCTGGGAAACCAGCACATTTCTTCTCTTGTCTCAGCTTCTTTCTAGCCTAAATCCATCAACTTATCTAACAGGCTTTTAAGAGCCTTCTCTCAACAAAATGGGCCTCTCCCTGGGAAAATTGACTATCAGCAGTAAATAAAATAGGTTTAGAATTAGCACACATATGAAGGAGACAAGCACTATGGCAATGGTGAACATTATTATACATAGGACTGAAAATCCAGTCATTTTTGCCTTCTCTGCACTTTGCAATGCCAGAAACCAACAGAGGCTCATCTGCCAGTGTTTTGAGGGAAAAGGTTGTGGCTGTGAGATTTTATACTCAGCTAATCTAATTTGTGTGTGAAGTTAAGATGTCAAAATTTAGCTTCTAAGAGTCATTTTTGTAAGAATTACATTGAGGTACTTTAATTGACAATCCAAATTAAGACATGAAGATCAGGGAAGTCATCAAGGAAAAACAAACAAACAAGCATGTTTTTTGAAATAAGATCTCGCTGGGTAATTCAGATTGACCTTGAACTCACATTGTAGCCTGGGCTGGCCTCAACCTCATGGCAATTGTCTGGCCTCAGCTCTTGAGTGCTGGGATTACAGGTGTGAACAACCATGCCCATCTCATTTAAATGAAAATTTAAAGAGCACTATTTCACCTGTAAATTGTAAATTCTAGATGACACATTTATGGCTGAAGTTGGTCAGTGTCCTCTGTTGGTTTCAAAGCCTGCATCTCAGTTCCTCAGCTGGCAGGGCCTCATTTTCATCTGTTTCCTTCTTGCTTCATGGTACAGTGTGTATATCTCAGCCTACATGCTTAGAGCATGGAGCACAGCACGGTTGATGACCACAGCGATGGTTAATTACCACATGAAGCCCTGGGAGGGCCTTCTCTGTGTATCACTCACTGCCAAGTAACTTGGTTGGCCACTAAGTCAACAAGAATGACAAAACAAGCAAAACTACATAAAAACCATAATGGCCATTTTCATTGCCAAAATAAATGAGCAATTACTTTGTACTTCCTGAAAATTCCTGTTGAGTAGTGTCATGCTTTGAAAGATTGGTTATGAGTTTCACTGACGTTATCAGACCCAAAAGCTACAACTCTTGTTGCATTGGTCCTGCTTTACCTTGGTCTTTTTTTTTACATTTTTATTTATTTATTGTGTGTGTGTATGTGTGTGTGTGTGGCCAGTTCAGCCCACCAGGGGGCGGGGCTGGCTGGCATGTGGTGCTGGGGGATTGAACCGTGGTCCCTGTGGTTTGCTAAGCTTGTTCCAAGTGGGTGCTTTAGACCACTGAGCCATCTCGCCAGCCCCAAACAAAGATCTTTTTTTTTTTTGGTGGAACCAGGGATTGAACTCAGGCCCTTGCATTTGCCAGGAAAGCACTTATTCCACTGAGCCATCTCCCCAGCCCCTACCTTGGTCTTAACCTATCCAGCAGAAAGTATAAAAACGAAGTATAAGAAGTAAAGCCATGCTGTTATGTTGAGCTGTAGGGGGCTCAGGTCAGCAATTTCTGACATTGCCAGTGAAGCGGAAGACCCAATACTATTATGAGCTACTGGACTCTTTTAGAATATTTTGCTGAGTTAACACACCTATAATATTCAAATAACAGAACTTAACAAAAAAAGGGGATACAGATGAATGTCCATTTTGTGTCTGTGTATTCAAAGTGGTTAGGATAGATATGTAGTTACATTCTCTTAATGAATAGGGGGGTTTGTTCTAATAGTGTTTGTAAATAGGATATGTCCGCATCTTGTACAGCAATTAACCACTAGGAAGAATGTATGCAATGTGTTAATTATTGGAGCTGTTCTACCAATTTGGTTTGAAACTCTCTCATTGCTATTTGTTTTTCAATAAAATTATAGAAAAATAAAAAAATTAAAAATTAAAAGAAAAAGATTGGCTATGAAAAACAGTGGTTAAGGGGTGCTAGAGAGTTGTGGGCTGCAAACCTGGGGATTCAGCTGGCAGCAGAACAAAGCATTAGAAAAACAGATTTATATCTGTATTGAGCTTTTTTAAAAAATTTTATTCCCTAAGGAATATAGTATAGTAATTATTTATGTAGCATTTATATTGTGCAGGATATTATAAGTAATCTAGAGATGTTTTAAAGCATGCAGGATAATGCACATAGGCTACATACAAATTCCTTTCCAGTTGACATAAGAGACTTGAGCATGTGCTGATTTGGGTTATGAAAGAGAACATTTCAGCAATTAATCCCTCTGAATACCAAGGGATGATCTTGTCAGCAGTCATGAAACACATCTTCTTAGTGTCCTTCACCAATGGAGTGAGAGTGATACCTCTGGCTGAGCTGAAGCCCAGGCATGTTGGGGCATGTCTGATAAATGCATGTGCCCACATGCATCCATCTGCCTGAGCTGGTTTATACTGAAGAAGGAAGTGAGAAGATGGTTTGTGTGGGGGCACTCGGGGCAAAGCAGAATGGGTGGGGAGATGGGAAGGAGAGGCCTCTGTCTTCCCCATTCTCTGCCTGCCTTGTTAACTTGGTTTGAGCTCTGGAAAAAGAAAGAGGCTTCAGACAAAGGAAGAGACAGATTCCAAGGGTTAGTGAGATCTGGGAGCATTAGAGGATTGTTCTGATGCCAGATGTCGTGTATCCAGGAAGAGAAACATACTTTCCATGTCAGGAAAAACCTCAGGGATAGACACACTCTCCTGACACCATGAAAATAAAATGCACACCTACCCTGGAGCCTCACCATAATGGTATGAGAAGAGTCCACTTGTTAAATCATTTAGTGTGACAGAAACATTTTTGCAAGGTTGATGAAATGAAAATGGTGGCCAGAGAAAGGATGGACGTCAATTGCCCATTGCTTCATAACCATATTTGCTTTACTGAGGTGAAAATAAGACTAATGAGTCTATATTATAGGGAATGTATCTGTGTTGTACAGTTAGGGGCGATTTCCTTCACACACACACACACACACACACACACACACACACACACACGTCAACACTTTCTAAAAATATTCTGACAGGAATGTGGTAGTCTTCACATCTAAAAATTTTAACTTTGCTTCTAAAATACCCACAAGAAATTTCAGTTTTTCATAAACAAAACCAAATTATTTGAGTGTCCTGATTGATTAAATCCTCTTAATACACCCCATGAGTCCGTAACTAGAATCGGGAGTGTTACATTGGTTAATGCATCATTTGAACAAAAAGTCTGTTTCAAATTAATTCTTTTCATTTTGGATGAACTGTTTCTTCTCTTTCTCTTTTTGTGCTAGAGAATGAAACCCAGGGCCTCATTCATGCTGCAAGCTCTCTACCATCAGCTATATTATTTAAGGGCTGAAGCCCTTAAATAAACATTTTCGTTAACAGTGGATTCATGACGTGTTTGCAGTGGTTTTATTTTCCCCCAAAAGCTTTCCATGGCCGAAAGTAATAGCTGGATATATGAGTCATCTAGGAAGGCATTTTCTGAAAATATTCAAGCTTGCTTAAAGCCCCATTATCACACTTTTGGATCTGATTTTACTCGGACTGAAGTTTAAAACCCTTCCTAGAAAAATGTGTGTTACTAGATAATGCACTGCTGAAAGCAGCTATCATCTTTGAGACGGCTTCAGTGTTTTCATTCAGCTTAGCCTTCACAATACCTATGCCTTTATGTCTAGTTTTTTTTTTTTTATGTACGTAGTACAGGGTCTACAGGGTCTCACTACACAGATTGGACTCATAGTGATCCTTCTGTTTTCAGCCTCCCAAGCACTGGGATTACAGGTGCCCACAACCCTGCCCAGTCTCAGTCACTGTCTCAGTGCACCCCGGGGATAGGGCTGACATCACATGCCAGGAATTGAACCCCCATCCCTGTGCCTGCCTAAACAGGAGTTTTAGTCCGCTGAGCTATCTGGCCGCCCTCTGTCCAGTTTTATCTCTGGGATAAACCCTCTGCTGTTCTAACATGGATCTATTTTTTTTTTTCTGCTCTTTGCTTTTTTCTTTTTCTGGTGGCACCAGGGATCAAACTCAGGACCTTGTGCTTGCCAGGCAGGCACTTATTTTACTGAACTATCTCCCTGGCCTTGGCTCTTTTCTTTTCCTTTATTTTTGCAGTACCGGGGGTTGAACTCTGGGCCTTCTGCTTGCCAGGCAAGCACTTATTCTACTAAGCTATCTCCCTGGTCTGGCTCTTTGCTTTTAAAGAGATAATGTTCTCTCCACTTGGGGTACCTAGTTAAAAAAAAAAAAAAGAGCAAGTAAGTACTCTAGACTCTGTAATGATGCTAGCCAGAAAATTCATGGCTCACTATCTGGTGGGGAATTCAGGTAAATACATTAACTATTACCATGATAGACAGAGTAGGGGTAAGTATCAGACAGCACACAACAATCCTGTGAGCCTCAAGAAGGGAGTAGTTGAGGTGAGGGTGCAGCTCAGGGATACAGCACTTGGCTGCCATGCACAAAGGTCCCGGGCTCGATCCCCAGAACTACGAAAACAACAAAGAAGGAGGAAAACCCAAAACCTTCCTCCACTGCTTTAATCCAAGATGACCTTTCCCTGCCTTGCATTACTGCTGTACTTATTACTCATACCCCTCATCTTGGCCCTTACTTAACTATTTCATATGTGTTCTAGGCATATTTCCTCCTTAAAATCACCGAAATCAGGATAGGCTTTAAATGAATTTTATCTTTCCCTAGAGTAACTCAGAAATGTGGAGTACCTGGGTTATACGTAATTGACTTTCAGTACAGGTTGATTAGAATGTTACCAGACAAGGTCTTAGAAGGGTCCCCAAATGGTGATAAAACCCTAAACCTGTACTTCCCATAGTTTTTTTGGTAGGGGGAATTTGTCTTGGTTACTTTTTCCCTTATTGCTGGGGGACCTAGTTAAAAAAAAAAAAAATAAGGAAAGGAAGATTTATTTAGCAGTGTGTGGAGGTTTCAGTCCAAACTTAGCTGGCTCCAAGGCAGAGTGCCCCATGGCAGAGGGCAGCCGTTCATGGGGGTGGAAAAGAGCAAAGAGCAAAGGGGCAGGAGCAGTGGCAGCAGTGGCAACAAGAGCACGTCTGTGTCCCTTACTTGCATTCAGGCTGTCTGCCCCAGGATGGGTGTAGCACTCACGCCCATAATCCCAGCAGCACTCACACCCATAAGCCCAGCACTGGATCATGAATTACAAACTCTAGAAGTCTTCCCCATAAATGCATGAGGTTTTGGGGGGACAACTAGACATGACCACAACAGAATGGAACGCAGACCTTGCATTTGTGAGGCAGGTGCTGTTCCCCAGATAGTTCACTGATGTTCATCACAGAATAATGATTTTCAGGATGCCTCAGTCAGAGGCATGAAGGGAGTAGACAGAAATAACATGGGGGCACTCAAGAAAGAAAGAGATGCCACCTGTGTGGGGCTGGATACATTCACCATAGATTCAAGAAATCTGCATAATATGTAAATCTGTGGAAAGAGTATTCAATGTACAGATGAAAGGGACAGCTATTGTGGTGGGGAAAGGCAGTGGCCCATTCATAGGACAGTCATAATAGGAGATAGAATGGTAGCCCATGGAATGGTAGCATCATTTGCAGGTGAAAGGGAATTGTTCAGGCTTATTGTGTCTTAAGAGAAAAGAAAAGAAAAAAATTAAAACTGAGTTTATGTATTGAAGCTGTAATTCCTATTTTTAAAATTATGACATTTCTTGTCTCCTTTGAACTATTATTTTTTCTATCCTACATTACCCCCACACACTTCGATGTAGAGGGCTTAAGTTCTGCTTTCTGATCACGGCTTCAGGCAGAGGAGAACTTCCCCTACCTAACTGGAGATCAAAAGTCTTTCCTTCACTGACTTAAAGGAAATAAAGGAAGATGTGTTTGCTATTTGGTAAATCATTACCTTTTGGTAGTCTGGAAAAGAGGCCTTGAACATAAACAAATTATTGGCATCGAAGCTTTGTTTTACAACTGTGCTGTATGGGCAGGATTCCCAGGGCTGGTCTCAGACTTTTTGCCTAGATTGCTAGTGATTTGCCATATGTCACGTAGTAATCTGCATATTCATAGTGAGCATGTAAACAAATAGTCTATGTGCTATAATTTCTGGAAATATAATAGCTTTGTGTGATATGGTGTATAAGAGAGAGGGATTTTTCAGCTTTGCTACTCGTGCTGCTGAGATAGTAACAGCACGGCAGACCATTCCCACAGCCCCTCATCTTCAGTTTGGGCTACCCAAGTCTCAAGTGACCTTTCCAGACTGGCCCCATAGCAGAACACATGTTGAGTAAGCCGGGGTCAAAAATCAAAACTTGAATCTTGGTGAATAATGCCTCTAGAAAAGTTGTAGAGGTCAGACAAAATTAGGCAGCATTTGACATAAGCCGTTTATCTTCAGCGTTGACATCCTTTTATTTTGAGGTGTTTACTCAATGATAAGAGACAGGGTTTAAGAGCATACAGACTTTTTCCTGTTTTGTTAATGAGAAACCTATATGACAAGGGTGATGGAATCTACTAAAGAAAGGTATCTATTTTTTATGGCCATTGAACTATAACAATTTTACTATATGGCTTAGAACCTATATCTGGCCTCTATTTTGTAGATCTGAAGACTTTTTGTAGTGACTGCCTCTAAACAATATAAACATATAAAGTCTGAGCTAGTGAACAGATAAAATTACTTCATATCATAAAGGTAAAAAAAGATTAGTAGCTGGAATATTTGTATTGTTATTTTTATTTCCTAGGCCCCTATACAAGAAATTAAATCTTTACCTAAGTAGCATTTAAAAGTATAATAAATAACATAACAACAGGAACTTACTAAGAGATGCTGACAGACTCACTTTTGAAAGGGCTAGTGGGACTGAGAATCATGATTTCTTAAGGTCATACGCCAGAATGTCTCAAGTGCTACTGACAACTGCCAGCAGGAGCTGTGGTAGTGCTTGGAGGCTGTTTTTATATTTAGCCTGGCTTTCTGTTCAGTATCACTCTATCTATCTATCTATCTATCTATCTATCTATCTATCTATCTGTGTCTGTCTGTCGGTCGGTCTGTCTATCTATTTTGTACCAGTATAATACTTCCCTGGTGAGTGTTTAAGACCAAACAAGTCTGGTCCAAGCAAATGTAAGACAATAAGTGCACTGAAAGCACGACAGTGAACTTCTGTGAAAGAACACAGCAGTGGAGAGCCCACTGACTGCTCTTTTTGTATCACCTTCTCCTCAGGTTGAGGCCCATAAAAATCATGCTTTAGCTCTTGAGAGAAGTCCACATGCAAGATTCTGTCCACATGTCCTGGGATGTTGTCCTTAACAACTCATGCCTACTTCCCCAGCCGGTTTTGCCATGTCCTGGTCTCCCGCCTCACTTCCTTTTAGCATAATACACAGGGTTGACTCCTGTCCTCTGGGATATGACAATCCCCTTGATTAGGAGGTTTGGTAACTCACAAGAGCTATAAGATTGTTTTAGAAGGGCCTAATCTTGTCATGGGTCTTAGTTATCTTGAAGGGCAATCATGAAAATATTAGTAGTCTTTTTTGCCCAGTTATTCTTTTTTAGCATTTGGTCTCCAAGCTTGTTGTTGAACATATGTGCTGGTGCTGATCAAAGAGCAAGAGGAAAATAAAGTTGTGCCCAAACTACTGGATTGACAAAGGCTCAAATTCCTGACAGTCCCTCCTCCTTTCCAGCCTGCACCACACAGGAGAGAGAGACATGGGGGAGCTACTGCTCTGGGCGCTCTGCTGACGTAGTGGGACGGGAAAATAGACATAACTCGATGACTTGGCACAACTGGCTGAAGCCCTGTCATTTCCCTCTCCTCCTCCTTAGCCTGAAGCTTGGGCTGTGCTACACAGGAGGAGCAGAAAAATGCTTTCCTTCACTGGGCCAAATGGTGGTGATTCATACCACCAAGTTCACCATGGAAAAGGCTCCACTTCAGCCCTTTACAGCTATCCTAGGAGGGTCTTCCACAGCCTACTTGGGTCTCTAGCCAGTCTACCCCTGCTACAGTATTCTCCTGGGTCTCCTGGGATTATTTCTCTAATGACAGCTAGCTTCACCTCTCCACCATATTTGATTTTGTTATTCTAACATTCGTTTATAGACTTAAGTTTACCTCCCTATCTAAAATAGTGTGTTGTGGCCATGGATGTAGTTCTATGTATCCATCCTGAAGTGGAAGCTGTGCATCTTACTCCTTCAATGCCTAGTATTCCATTTGTGGAATGCCTATAACAATGGAACATAATAAAAACTTTTCTCTTTAAATTCTTGTTCCTAAAATTGTTCTAAGCAACATATATGAATTTTACCAAAAAATTTTAATCTTTAGTATAAATGAGTTAATCTTAACTGTTATAACTTTATCTAGGTATCAGGCACTTTGGAGTATAAAGTAGACCTAGAGAAAGCTAGCTCCTCTATTAGGGTTAGTGTTAGTACCAAGAGTCAGTGTTTTACTAATCTGTACTGTGGGTGATGACTGTCATCTTAACCTACTATGTAGATTGTCTTTTGGATGCCATATTTCTGTAGAATATTAATAGATAAGTTAAAGTCTTACAAAGAAAATTTAGTATCAGGAGTAAACACAACATTTCAGAATACTAATTATGATGACATTATTCTACCAGAACCGTTAGGTTCTTTTTATTATTTCTAAAACACATTTAAATTCCCATTTAATACAAAGCAACTTATTCATAACAGGTTTCCTTTATCTAATTATGAAATGTTTAATGACATGAATAAGTGTTTTCCTAAATTTTAAGTAGAATGTACTTATTTACAGACATACTTTATAGGTTGTTAATGACCAAGTGTCTTACTTACTTTTTCATTGCTAAGACAACACACCTGACATCTACATATTACAGAAGAAAAGTTTGTTTTGGTTCATAGTTAGAGTCCATGGTTGACCACCTTCAGGCAGAAGAGGTAGGATCCTATTAGTTCCCTGGGGTCAAATTGCCCCAGCAGCTCACTCAAGACCTGGATTACCTTTCTAGGGGTCACAGTGTACATGCTACCTACCCCAGCCCAAGGTCAGGCTGTGAGCACAGCCAGCCCCCTTTTCTGTCACTAGCATAGGTGTTCCTGCCAGTCATGCAGAATCTTGTCCCAGCATAAGGCAACATTGACCAGTCTATTGTTGTCATGTTTAAGACAAGCATCCTTGTCCTTGGTGTAATAGCTGTTATCAGGCATCTATCCCCCCAGAATATGCAAGCAGCTTTTTTTCTCAATCTTTATGCAAAAAAATTCTTTTGCGTATTAACCCTAAAGACAAAAAGTCATGTATAGCAGCTGAACTATACTTAAAAAGTTACCCCAAAGTAGTTTTTTTGTTTTGTTTTGTTTTTTGTCACTTTTCTCTCACTGTTGAGACCAAGCACCTGACACTCAAAGTTAAAGGGGGAAAGGCTTACTTAGGTCACAGTTTGTAGAGGTTTCAGTCCGTAATTGGCTGGCTCTAAGGAGGGTGGTTTGGCAGAACACATTGCAGAGGAGAACAGTTTATTCTCAGGGAACCAAAGCAACAGGGACCTTTTTTAAAATTGTATTTATTTATTTATTTCCATACTTTTATTGAGAAACAAATAGCAATGAGACAGTTTCAAACCAAATTGGTAGGACAGTTTCAATAATTAACACATTGCATACTGCCTTCCTAGTGGTTATTTGTTGTACAAGATGCAGGCATGATATCCTATTTGCAAACACTATTAGAACAAATGCTTCTATTCCTTGAATTAAGAGAATGTAGTTATATATCTATCCTAACCATTTTGAATACACAGATACAAAATTGTCATTCATCTGTATCCCCTTTTTTTGTTCAGTTCTGTCATTTAAATGCAACAGGGACCTTGACAGTGTCTTTTTGCCCTTTTTATTTTATCCAGACTACTTATGGTGGGTGATACTCACTTCCTTAATCCTAGTGTCCTTGAGCTGAGCACTGCACCATGAATCAACTGCAGAATCACGCACTTTAGACTCATCCACCTCTGAAAAAGCCCCACCTATGAGCAAAACAAGAGGCTTTGGGAGGACACCTGGATATAAGCTTTAAGAGCCTTCACATCTAGAGAGCTGTTACATATGTAAAGATCTTAGAGAGAATTTTTTTCTTTAATGCCAAGATATGCCTCTATTTCTAATAACTAAAATGTACATATTATTTTATTTGTTTTCTTTTGGGAGGGTCCAAGGAATTTAATCTCAGGACCTCATGCTTGTTAGGCACTGAGCTACATCCATGGCCCCAAAGTACTATTTTAGATAGGGAGGTAAACTTAAGGCTATAACGATCATTAGAATAACAAAATCAAATATGGTGGAGAGGGGAAGCTAGCTGTCATTAGAGAAGTAATCCCTGGAGACCCAGGAGAACACCAGAGTAGGGATAGACTGGCTAGAGACCCAAGTAGGCTGTGGAGGACCCTCCTAGGATAACTGTAAAGGGCTGAAGTGGAGCCCTTTCCATGGTGAATTTGGTGGTATGAATCACATATTAGTGGCCCAGTGAAGGAAAGTATTTTTCTGCTCCTCCTGTGTAGTACAGCCTGAGCTTCAGGCTAAGGAGGAGGAGAGGGAAATGACAGAGCATCAGCCAGTTGTGCCAAGTCACTGAGTCATGTCTATTTTCCTATCCCACTCTCTCTCTCTCTCTCTCTCTCTCTCTCTCTCTCTCTCTCTCTCTCTCTCCCCTATGTGGTGCAGGCTGGAAAGGAGGAAGGACTGTCAGGAATTTAAGTCTTTGTCAATCCAGTGGTTTGGGCACAACTTTATTTTCCTCTTGCTCCTTGATCAGCACAGCACATAAGTGGGACACATTGAGAGGTCACTTTATTCTCCCACCTTGGCAGAGGCATAACTTCCTAGAGCCCTGAGAAAACTTCTTGAGTTTCCTAGATCCCAAAGATCCCTCTATGCCCTCCAGCTCCCTGTCTTTCTGCCCTCCAGCTCCCTGTCTTTCTGCCCTCCAGCTCCCTGTCTTTCCCTGCTGACTAATATCACATAAAGTTAAAGGATTTGAGTTTTCTAGAATATGAAAGCCTGTGTGTGAGAGGAGAAAGGACAAGAAGGGGATTTAGGGAGGAGAGAAGAAGAAAAAATCCAGTGAGTTCCTTCTTGGTGTAAGTCCATAGATTCCACCAGGTCCCAAGGATAACATCAGGCAGCGTCTGAGTGACCACTCAGATCTGCACAACTCAGGACATGTTCTCAGCTTCCTGAAAATGGGAAGTGTGGCATCACATAGACAGAGCTAACACCCTCTGGTTTTGAGGATGAGGGAGGTGGTGGTGTGGGGGGGGGGGGTGCAGGGTGAAAAGAAGGAAAAAGGATGAAAATATCAGTTTAGAGAATCTCCTTTAATTTGGATTGTTTAGGACCCAAGTGGTTTTAATGGAGGGTGCTTCTTTTGGTGTTAGCTCCAAGTGCTCTCTCTCCACTGTGCCTCAGGATTAGGTTTCCCAGGCCAGCTGCATGATAAACTTGGCTTGACACACTGAGTGGGTCTGTCCTCATGTCTCCCTGGTGGCCACATGTGAGTTCCATCTGGCCCAGAAACAGGATTTGTTGATGTGAAAGAGGCCCTAATGAGGTTATACTCATTATGGAGGTTCTTTGGTTCCTCTCTACACCTCTTCCCATTTGGGGTGAGAGGGATCTGGTGCCTCTTTTCTTCAGTACTTTTATGCAGAGACTCATTTTTCTAGTCATTAGAGAGCCTGTGAGTGCTGAAAAGGAAGAAACCAAAACTGTCCAGGTTTGTAGAGACAGCAGGAGAGACAGAATGAGGGAGGGAGGGAGAGACAGACTGAGGGAGAGAGAGAGAGAGAGAG
>NW_004524588.1:5311424-5314771 GCF_000260255.1 Octodon degus
AGAGAGAGAGAGAGAGAGAGAGAGAGAGAGAGAGAGACAGAGAGACAGAGAGAGACAGAGAGAGACAGAGAGAGACAGAGAGAGAGACAGAGAGAGAGAGAGAAAGAGAGAGAGAGAAAGAAGAGAAGAGCAGGGGAGAGAGAAAAAAGAGAGTAAGATGGAGGAGAGGGTGAAGAGAGATTGAGAGAGAAAGGGTAAGGGAAAGATGGGAAAGAGAAGAGGGAAAAAAAACAGGCTTTATATGAAAGCGCATGAGTTGGGGGAATAAGGAAAAATGAAACAGTACAAAACCCTCAGGTGGAGTTACTGAAGTCCTTGTCTTAGTGCCTCTTTTTGCCACCTGCCATGGACTCACTAAGAGAAATGTCACTGGACAGGGTCCTTGGAGGCTCCCAAAGCAGAGAGGAGCAGCCTAAATCTACCTGACAAGGTAGGAGAGGTTGCAGGTTTGCTGATTCCAGCCACACATAAAAGAATTTTCAAGACATGTCAGTAAGAGACATACAAGGATGTATTAGGCAAAATGTAAAAGTACACATGCAAAGAAAGGGAGTGCAGGCCCGCATATGAGAGAGGCCTCTCATAGTGGGGCTGGATCCATTTATGGGCTATGTGGGAGTTGGAAGCTATATAACTTTTTGAATCTGTGTTAAAGGGATTCAATTCATAGTGGAAAGGTGAGTGTTTCTGTGGGGGAAGGGCAACAGTTACACAGGTGATAGAGTTACAGCCCACCTGAAGGGTGAAAACATGTTCTACTCACATGTGAAAATGAAATAGACAACAACCATTTACAGGTAAAGAGGATTGCCCCACTTATTGTATCTTTGGAGTTAAAAAAATTATTTTAAAATTGAGTTTGTGTTCTGAAGGTAGTTTCTACTTTTAAAATTATAATTATATATGTAGCGTACCTCACTTCTACAGCATGAGGGATGGTTGTGCAGTGATGTCACCCAGGGGAGGACTAAAATGCTCACCTACAAATCAGAGACTCCACATGCCATGTCCAGGCAGTTCTTGACATTCTTAAGGGGAAGGACAGTGGGAGGATGGAGAAATAAGAGTCCAAATACAAAAAGCTGAATGAGGTGAAACTCTCTCTCTCAATGGAAGGAAAGAAACTGCTCAACCATCACAGCACATTGATTTATACATGCAGCAGGTTGATGTCACAGGACACCCCTCTGCCTAGCAACCTGTCTACATGTGGACTAGGGTACCACATGTTCTTAGAGTGGAGCAGCTTATTCACATGGCTCACCTGAGGCATGCTTTGTTCTTCAGATTGGCTCTAGCCCCACAGGTGTGATCAATCTCCAGCCAGTCACTTGCCACACTCCCCCTTTTCTGTTTTGTAGTGGCATGCAATGGGTGGTCAGTTGAAGTTGGAGGAGCTATGTTGGAAGGATTCTGTAGAAGACATTCTTATTCTTGAGCCCTTTTTGTTCTGAGTGAACTTACACATTTGGACTAAAGATTTCCAGTCCAGTGATGTTAAGTCCCTACATTCAGCAATTTTATCCTATTAACCCATGACAGTAGAGTTACCAGTGTAGTTGGAATTGTCAGAAGATGTTCATAATTTGAGTTTCTTTTATAACTAGCATATTATGATGGCACGGTTGTATAATTTTTTTTAAAGCTGGCTCAGCCCACCCTGAGAGTGGGGCTGGCTCAGCATGTGGTGCCCGGGATCAAACCACAGTCCCTTGTGCCTCCCTAGGCTTGCCTAAGCAGGCACTTTAGACCTCTGAGCTATCTCGCCAGCCCTGTTGAATAAATCTTGTGGTTATGCTTTTTTGTAGAATGTTTAAGGTCAAGTTAAGGTAAGACCTGTATCAATTACAGTTAGTCTCTAGTTATCTATCAAGGTCAATGATATTTCTTTAGGATTCATCTTGGAATTGTGTATAACATCTGTTGGTACTTATACTAGTGTCAGCCCTCTGGATGAGTCACAGCCATTGTTTGACCTAGTTGCTTTCTATGAAAGCTTGGGAGACTTTTCTCTCTTAATGACTTTCCTTAGGCACACTATACACCATTGATCACTTTTTTTCTGTGGGCCTGTAATCTTTCTTGGTCAGCAGACTTGGGCCTCACTGAGTTGTAGGATGTTGCAGCAGAGGTTCTCCTACATTCTAGGTCCTTATTGACCTCAGAGTGCTGGGGCCAAAACATTGGTTGTCCTCCTCACCCATCTATCTTTCTAAATTTTAGTGTCTAGAAGAGAAAGTTAATGACATTACCTTGTCATGGGAGCAGTAAAATAGAATTTTATGTCCTATGAACCATGGATGTTTTAGCATTTAAATCCCTGTAGAATGTTCATAGACAATAGTTATTTTTTACAAAGGAAATTAGAAATCAAAACCATGCCTAATACTGTAGCATGACAATCATGTCAACATTTTTGTGACACGTCTGAATATGCATTTTGACACAAAGTAGCCTGTTTAGTCAGTTATCTCTACCTAGTATGTGAGAAGCTTTTTTCTAATTAGGTGATCTTTAATGGGATGCCATTGAAGAAATTTGTAACATTAGCTGAACGACTTAATGTCTAAGCATAATGGCGTGTATATAGCATATACATTGCATAGGTTTTTGTTGAAGGCAGATGTCAGAATCTGAAAGAAAGTAGATCACTATAAACAACCCCTATTTTACAGTTTTGAAGACCTGTACATAGGGAGACATGAAAAGATTTAATACATGATAAGGTTAATAATGATCATCATAGCCATATGAAAACCTTTGTACCAGATATCTTTAAATAAAAAACCTTATTGCCTAGAAAACACAATCTGCTGACAATGACCAAGTATACATATCACAATAATATATTTTAATAACATTTATTGGGATATTTCCCATAAGGCTATGGAAATCATTGGGGATTACTATTAATGAATGAAGGCTGGCATAACCTCCTAGGTAGTTGCTTCTTTACTCGCTAAAGGAAGCCTTGATCAATAGTTTTCCAAGCCCAAATGTCCTGAACCAGCGGGTCAGTCAATGAAGGTCACCTGGGGGAGGAGCAGGGAATTGAAGAGGGGACAAAGGACAGGAGACGCAAGAAATGGAGGCAAGACAAAGATTCTGATCAAGCCTCATTTATTTAGGGGAGGTTCTGGGCATATATAGGGGGTGATGGAATGAGGAAGTCTTGGCTCTTGGGGTCAGCAGGTATCTAGGCAATGGAGAGGGTGCAACCCCTAGGGCATAGCACGTGATTCCCAGGGAATGGGCAAGGTGAGAAGGACCATAAACTTGACTCAGCAGGGGAATAGAATGGATATCGGTTAATGGCCTCCAACAGATCCCCCTTTGCATATATATAT
>NW_004524588.1:5320131-5324882 GCF_000260255.1 Octodon degus
TTTTCTATCACCTCTGATCAATAATTCCTTCAATAAGGAACCATGGGCAAACTTGTTTAATATATTCAAAATATTGACACAAATCCTTAATTTTAACCTTTACTCCTCGCACCTTTAATGCTTTGCTCAAACTTTCTATATATCTCATTCACTTAATGCCTGTCCATTGTCAAGGGAAAGGGAAAGGGGGTGCCGTCCGCTTACTGAGGTTCAGACGTCACAGCAGGCAACTACAGCGCAGACCTCTTTTCTTCTCTCTTTTGCCTCTTTTTACTCTCTTGCCGGCTCTCTCTTTTATTGGCTTTCTCTTGCGCGCCGCTCTCTCGGACGGTTCCATCACTGAATCCTCTGTACCAGATGCCCCACTCGCTGGGCGCCACTTGTCCCGAACCAGTGGGTCAGTCAACAAAGGTCACCTGGGGGAGGAGCGGGGAATTGAAGAGGGGACAAAGGACAGGAGACGCAAGAAATGGAGGCAAGACAAAGATTCTGATCAAGCCTCGTTTATTTAGGGGAGGTTCTGGGCATATATAGGGGGTGATGGAATGAGGAAGTCTTGGCTCTTGGGGTCAGCAGGTATCTAGGCAACGGAGAGGGTGCAACCCCTAGGGCATAGCATGTGATTCACAGGGAATGGGCAAGGTGAGAAGGGCCATAAACTTGACTCAGCAGAGGAATAGAATGGATACCAGTTATTGGCCTCCAACACCCAAAAGTCCTCATTTAGTTATATTAACGTATTTCTGATGAGCTCTGAGAAAACTGATTTTGATATCAAATTGACCAGTTGTCAACCCAGGTAGAAGCATGCTTTTAAACCTATAACCCAATTGAATTATGAACAAATGATTTAAAAATGTAAAAGAAAACAAGAAAAGAGAATAAATTGTTGAGCTCAAATATAAGACAGCTGTTAATTGATTGGACAAATGGACAAACATAATATCAGAGTGCAATCACATATTTTTGACTAAGTTGAATTATAATAAATTTTCACAATTTTAGAAGTTTTTAATTATAAATAGACCACTCAGATTTTTGTAGGTCAATTAGCCGAGATCTTTTAAAAGAATAATTTATTTTTTCAAATTATTTTATCTTTTATTCATTTTAATGAGAAAAAAGATAGAATAGCATGAGACAGTTTCAAAACAGGTCAGTAGGACAGTTACAATAATTAATACATTGCATATTGTTGTCTTCAAAGTAGTTATTCAGAGGACAAGATATAGACATCTTATCTAAACAATATTAGTACACATCTTTCTTTTCATTGAACTAGGATAAAGTAGCTGTATATATATTCTAACTATCTTATATATACATATATACATATATATGTGTATATATATGTATATATATTTTTTACTACAGAAAGTCCTTTATTTATGTCCCCCTTTTTTGTTTTGTTTTGTCAGATTGGGTGTTCCACTGTAGTTATAGAAGCTGTATTTGGAGAAGTGTTTAGAGGACCTTTTCATACTTGAAGCTAGTCTAAAGGTTGTAGCTACTTGAATTCAGCAAAATAATCCAATATAGTCCAGTAGTCCCTAATAATAGTGGGTTATCCGCATGACTGGCAATGTTGTAAGTTGTTGACTTGAGTCTTTTACAGCTCAGCATATTAATATGGCATTACTTTTTATACCTCGTTTTTATACTTTTCTGTTGGATGGTTAAGACCAAGTTAAAGCAAGACCTATATAACTAAAAATGTAACTTTTATATCTGACAAGGTCAGTCAAATCCCCTCAGGATTTACCCTGAAACCATGTGCAGTACCTCATAGCTAGAAGAATTTATTTTATCTATAATTAATATATACTTTTTGTATTTTATTTTGTCTTAAGAATACTGGTAACTTTCATATACCTTCTTATAGCTTTCAGCTCATTTATTTCTATACATTCTGTCACATGCTCAGACCTCTGGTTCCTATTTTTGATTAGCATCTCCTGGGCATCCTGGGTCAAGTCCTTTAATTGGCCCCAGGTCAGAGTTAGCCTCATCTTTCTCTGTCCACTACGGCATGGTCTCCAAGGCATCATTGTCATAGAACTGAACGTCAGCTTCTTGAAAGGGGGAATCAATTCCTTCTCTGAGTCTGCAACTATGATAGAGCCAGACAGCACATTCTGGCACCCAGAATGACTACTCAGCATTCTCTGGAAACACACAAGCTTACCTTCAACCCCAAATTAGCACTGGACAGGGTCCCTTTTATTGTCTAGTATGATCTTTCCAAAAGAGCCTTCTTAACTTCTTTTCCTTTACCTGATTGTATTGTTTTTCTACCGCTATAGTCCCATCCCAAGTAGAATTTAAATGTTAATAGTATATACTGTCAAGTGAAGTCTATTATGATGTGTAAATTTTGTAGGGAAGGGTTCCCCCTTTTGTCTTAGTAGCTGAATTATGAGCATACAGTGAACATGATCAACAATTCCTTTACCTTCAGGGTTATAAAGAATTTACATGGCAAAGGAAATACAAAAAGTTTTACAAAATGTTTGGAAGATGACACTTGTATAGGCTGGACCACTGTCAGTCTTAAGGCCCATGGGGAGCCAAGGTTATCAAAGGTATCCAAGCAATGGTCAATGATATGTTTAGCTGCTTTACCAGTGCAGGTAGAAGTAAAAATAAATTCTGAGGAAGTATACACTGAAATGTGGACCCAGTGTAGACAGCCAAACTCAGGAATATGAGTGATAGCCATTTTCCAAATAATTGGGGTACAACCCTCAGGGATTAACCCAAATAAAGAGTGAGAAAAGATGTATTATGCATGAAAAGCATTGTTTGACAATTTGTTGAGCCTGTTCCTGGGTTAAATGGAACTGTTTGTGCAAAACAGAAGCATTTGGATGAAAGGTGGCATGGGAGGCAGAATCCTGTTGATGGCATCTGAGGGAGTAACACTGACCGTAGCCAGCAATCTGTCTGCTGCAGTGTTTCCCTCAGTGACAGTACAGCAATTGGGAAGGGGAATGGAAGTGATTTACAGAATAGGGGACATGGTGTGACCAAACTGTAAATTAGAGAGTGTGAAATAAATGAGAAGGATCTTTTAGGCCAGTGTGTATAGTGGCAGATTCTTTATTTTTTCCTTCCTTCTTTCCTTCTTTCTTTTTTTCTTTCTTTTTTTTGGTACTGGGGATCAAACTTGGGACCTTGCCAGGTAGCTGCTTATGCTGCTGAGCTATCTCCCCAGCCCCAAGGCAGATTCATTGTGGCATATCACACCACAAGTATAAATGCTACATGAAAAGGAGTTAATAAGAATGAATGAATAATCTTGCAAGGCCCATATAACAGCCTATAATTCTGTATTTTATGCAGAAGAGAAATCCACATCCTGTATTCAGGAAGAAAAGGGCATTATATCATGTCCCCTGCCCAAAAATGACCCATCTGTGAAAATGGAGATGTCTCTTGTTATGGGGACTGAACTTATTTTTGAAGGGAAAACAAAGGGGTGTGAGTGAGGCAAATTGAATTAGTTTGTCTGAAGGATAATGACAATAACACCAGGGAAGTTAGCCAATGTAGATTATCAAGAGTGTAAACATTTCCATAGCCACTGCTGTTGAACAGAAAAAAGGGCACAGTGATACTGTGCACCTCACAGAGAGCTGAACAGCATGCATTTGCCTGCATGTGATCAGTTCTGCCACAACATTGTAAAATGGAGCAATGGTTTTATGTGGAGCATGTAGCATATGTAGCCACTGCAAAGGGCTGTAAGATTGCCAAAGAACTCCAGTGGGCATATGCTGAGTTGGGGAAATAATTAAAAACATTGGCAAAGGTGGATCAAATCTAGAGAGATGAACATTAGAGAGAGCCAGGTGAACTTTGTCCAAGGTGGGTTTTGCCTCTGACGTAAGTGTCCTTGGAGACATGGGGCCATAGGTAGTGGCAGCTTGTTTTAATTTTTTTTAGGCCTTAAAGGTTACAGCTTCATGAGGACACATAATTTGTTCCAGGTTATTGGGGACTTGAAGCTCAGTAACAGGGTAGATATGTTGGAAGCCCTCCATGGACTCCCTCATCCCTCATCCATTTGGCTTCCTTTACTGCCAATTTCAAGGGAGAGAGAGAGAAAATGGCTCTGTTCTCTGAAAGACAGAAGTTTTAACCTGTGGTGCAACATACTTTCTATGAACTGAAGAGGCAGAAATTGATGGTTATGGCTCATTTGAGATTACTGACTTTACTTTGGGGGGCTGTGAGATGGAAGTCACAGTGAAACACTTCTCTTCTGGGGGAAGGTCTCCTTTGTCCTCCATAGCCCTTTCCTTATCTGCTTGAGCAAAGCTAGACAGGTTAAGCTCTACTGGAGTGGCTGTTGTCCTGGCATCTTTTTTTTTTTTCCACTCAGAACTTGATTTTTTTAATTAATTAATTTATTTATTTATTTAGGCAGAACAGGACATTGAACTCAGGCACTTGCACTTGCCAGGCAAGTGCTTATTCTACTGAGCTATCTCCCAAGCCCCTAAGTATTACATTTTGCAAACATATAGTAATAAAAGAATGCAAATGTCCAATGGGTACATGAAAAAGTGTTTGCCATCTTTGGCCAGTAGAGAAATTAAAATAACATAGATTCCATCTTACTTCAGAAAGAATGAGCATAGTCACTAACTTGGAGAGTGTTAATACTTAAGAATTTTTATACTTTCATCTGGTATGGAGATTCACAATTGTTGGTGTTATGTGAAATGCAGTAAAATTCTACCTAGAGA
>NW_004524588.1:5324982-5326257 GCF_000260255.1 Octodon degus
ATATGTACTCAATTGATTTTTTTAATTAATTAATTTATTTATTTATTTATTTATTTTCGGAACTGGGCATTGAACTCAGGCCCTTGCACTTGCCAGGGAAGTGCTTATTCTACTGAGCCATCTCTCCAGCTTGGAACTTGATTTTAAAATAGTGCTCTGAACCAAATGACCCATGGTCATCTCAACAAACATAGGACCATTAAGACTCTTCCTAATTCTAGTGCTCAAAAAGAAAGTACAGGAATCAATAATATAACAAGCATTTTGATATACCTCTGTGGTTCTTGAGAACCTTTTGGCCCCATGTTTTACACCTGATGATATCAATATCAGTACACCTCTGCGGTTAATGTTGATGTTATCAATATTATGGTGATGTTGATGTAATGTTCCGTCTTTTGTGTGCACAGTGAGAGAAGTCCCTTAACCTGCTATTTTTTCGTACCTCTCTCTCCCTGTTTGGGCACTAATATGGTAAGTCCAGGGCAGCTCTCAAAATTCCCCTGGGGGAAGGATGATGGGAGGTTGAAGAAATAAAGATAAGAGTCAAAATACAAAAATCTGAGGTCAGGTAGAATGCTCTTTCTGGAGGGGAGCAAAGGAACTGCTCAACTACTGTAGTGTGTTTATTTATACATTTGGTAGGTTGATGTCAGATGACCCCCCCCCCCAACAATCTGCCTGCATGGTAGCCTAGAGAGCTACATGTTCTTGGAGTCATAGCAACTTGCTCATGGGACTTGCCTTAGGTGCTCCTTGCTCTTGGGACTGGCCTTAGTCTAGCCCTGCATGTATAATCAATCTCCAGTTTCCATCACTCCCTACATCTATAAGCCATTCCATGTAAACAGAAAGCTAAATTGCAGAAGGAAGCTTATTCTCAAATCTGCAGACCTGACTGGCTCCTCCACTCAGATCATTTTACTGGCTTCACACACGGAAACTCTGATGCCCTTAAGAGGATGGCTGTGGAGTTTTGTCTCATAATTCTCTGTATTTTTCACAGAAAGCCCCTTCATAACACTAGGGTTTAATTGCTTAGGTGATCATTAATTTTTTCTCCCTTCCTTGCCACTCTTATGCTGATCAGTGAAGCATTATGTCTGAGGTATGTGATTTCCAGGACCAGATTACTTGGTTCTCAGTCTTTACTTTGCCTCTAGCTAACACTCATGCTTTTGTTTCTTTTTTTTTTCTTTTCAAAGTTTTATTGATAAACATAAAGCAATGAGACAGTTTCAAATCAAATCGAAAGTACAGTTTCAACAAATAATA
>NW_004524588.1:5326357-5330388 GCF_000260255.1 Octodon degus
AATCAAATCGAAAGTACAGTTTCAACAAATAATACACTGTATATATTCTTCTTAGTGGTTAATTGCTGTACAACATGCAGACTTGTGATCCTACTTACAAACACCATTAGAACAAATAATTCTATTCATTAAGAGAATGCAACTATATACCTATCCCAACCACTTTGAATACACAGATACAAAATGGACATTCATCTGTATACCCTTTTTTTGTTAAGTTCCGTTACTTGAATATTATAGGTGTGTAAACTCAGCAAAATATTTCTAAAAGAGTCCAGTAGCCCATTTGTTTCTTGATCTGTATGACAGTAATAAAGGTAGCATTTAATTCACCAGTATTTTATAAGGGTCATACATTAATCAAGTGAGTTGAATACTATCTGTGTAATGTATTTCAAGAGCTGACTTGACCTAGTTTGAAAGTTGCAGTCAAAAATTCTCATTTCCCCTTGGTGGGCTTTTTGCTAAGCCTCTCCCTTGAGCTACTTCCTCCTTCAGATTCAAAATCTGGTCCAAACACCTTTATGATACAATATGTGATACTGAACTGTTGAAGACTCATGTAGCTAACACCTGTGGACAGTGTCTTTTTTGTGCTGGTGACATTATTAATACCCAGCCTCCAGGAAACCACTAGCTAACCCTCGCCTATGTGCCATACACGAATTCTCTCAACTCCAGCTTGCTGTTATTCTGATCTCACATGCAACTCCTCTGTACTGCTTTGCATAGAGCTTTCTCTAGTTTGGGACTGTAAGGAGCAAAGAGCCGTGCCTTTGGTGTAGCCAGGTACCACTGTGTTGAGGTACCAATAATCATACCTAATATCAGACAATTTTGAAACATTCTAGTATGTACTAAGTATTCAAGAAAAACTATCTTTTTAAAAAAAGGGTTTTGTATTCCCAAGCTTTGTAAAATTTTGTGCGCATATGTTGGGAGCCATGGAAGCTGGAAAATTGGTCAAATGTGTGTAGGCAGGACTAGGCCTCAGTGCCTAAAGCAGTCAAACTACCTCACTCCTGAGATAATAATCCTAACTGGTTAATGTCAGCTGTTAGTCACTAGGCAACCTATGTCACATGTTACTAACTTTGCAAAGGTATAAATAAATGTCCATATTGTTGCTTGTGGGTGAGGCACGGTTGTCTCATCAACCAGGCAGATGAGTCACCACCTAACCCAACTTTTGTCTTCTTGTCTACTTTTTCTTCATTTCTGATGTTCTTTTGCCCTGGATCACACTGAGACCCACAGATCTTTATACAAATGTTGCAAGACAATTTCTGAGAGCAGACTATACTTTAAAAAAAAAAAAGATTAAGCCATATTCTTAAGATTTTCAATTATTCAAGCTTCATATTAAAACTTAGAAACATATTTCAGTTTTACTTTGAGTGACTTTTTTATATTCCAACACATGATCTGAAATATATTAGAGTGGAACACACAGTATACCTTTCTAAAATGAAATTTATTATTTCTGAATGTACATATAATTCTTACACTTTCTCACTATGGAAAACCTTAATCCTAAACTAGATTAGAATAAATCCATATGTATGCATTGTAAGTTCAAAAATTTAACTAGTAATCATACCTACTGATTAGTCTCTTCTTTCTCAATAATAGGGACTCTAAAAATATAATAATATTACTTGGGAGAAAGCTTGGTGGTTTAAATACCTACCTGGCAAGCACAAGGACCTGGGTTTGATCCCTGATACTGCATGTCATACCTGTCCTGGAACCCGGGGATGTACTGAGCCAGCCACCAAGACAACGCATGGTGGGGCACGCCTGTAATCCCAGTGCTAGGGAGGCTGAGACAGGAGGATCACTACAAGTCTGAGCTGCATAGTGAGACTCTATACCAAATAAATGAATAAATAAATAAAATTTAAAGAAATATAATAATATCATCATAGATAAAAGGTTGATAATTTTTTAATATCTGCTACCCCAGAAATTTCCAAATTTCTCAAATTATCCCATAGATTTTCAAAATTTGACTTTTTCAGATCAGAATCCAAGCAATCTGTTTACTACATTTCATTTATATTTTAGTTTATATAATTTTAATCTATAGATTTCTCTTTTCTCTCTTATTCCCTTACTATATAGTTGTTGAAGACGCCAATCAGTCCTACAGCATTTTTAGACTCTTGCTTTTGCTGGATGGATTGCAGTTTTGTTTAGTTTATTAAACATCATTATTGAGGTGTAGTCAGGGTACAATAAACTATATATATTTAAACTATGGCTTGATATGTTTTGACAATATGTAAGCACCCTGTCACTCTTATGTTTCCCCTTGGTAATCCCTCTCTTCAGTCTTGTCACAACCTCCCATCCAGAAGCACTATTCTCTCATTTCTGTCACTAATTGACATTTTCTAGAACTTTGTGAGAATGGAATCATGGGTATTTCTTCTTTGGTCCTGGTGATCAAACCTGGGGCTGTGAGTGTGCTGGGAAAACACTACGGCCGAGCTACGCCTTCAGCACACATTCTATTCTGTTTGTCTAGCTACTTTCATTTAGCATAATTACTTAAAAATCCATCTATAGCATTGCTTTTTATTTCTACATAATAAGTCATTGTAGGGGGCTGGTGAGATGGCTCAGTGGTCTAAAGCACCTACTTAGAACAAGCTTAGCAAAGCACAGCACAGGGACCGCGGTTCAATCCCCCAGCACCACATGCCAGCCAGCCCCGCCCCCTGGTGGGCTGAGCTGGTCACACACACACACACACACACACACACATACACACACACACACACATACACACACACACACACACAAATAAAATTTAAAAAAGTCATTGTAGGAATATATCACAATATCTGTTTATGGATATTGTCTTATTTCTAGTTTTTGTCTATTATGAACAAAGGTTTTATGAACATTTGTATATGTGGACTTTGGATTTCACTTTTCTCATGAAAATACCCCTCAAGTGGAATGGCTGAGTTATATAATAGTAAGTGTTTAACTTTTCCCAGACTGCCCTCAAACTTGAGATGTGCTTGCCTCAGTCTCCTGAATAACTAGGATTACAGATATAATGAAGCATTATTTTTAATACCATGAGCAGTTTTGTTCTTTCTTTTTCCCATCTTTTGAAATACAAAACTTCAATCCATTATTCTGCTGACATTGCCATATCACACCACTGAGGCAACTCAGTCATGGCCTATGATGCCCTTATTTATTTTTATTTTTTATTTCATTTTATTATTATTTTTTATTTTAATGTAATGCAAGCAGGTATCATTAAAGAAAATTTTAAGAAACACTTTTTTATTTCTCTGAAAAAATAAAAATAAATTTCATAAGAAAACAATTAGAGAATAGCTGGTTAACACACTGTTTATCATGATCATAAAAGAACAGCCATGGCTGGGGAGATGGCTCAGTAGAATAAGCGCTTCACTGGCAAGCACAAGGGCCTGAGTTTTATCCCTGGTTCCACCAAATAAATAAATAAATAAAAATAAAATAAAAGAACAGCCAAAATGTTATTTAGCATATGTCATAGGCACAAAAGCAAGATTTTTCTTTCAAAGAAGAAACAATCAAAAAATATTCTTTTTTAAAAAATTTATTTATTTATTTATTTATTTATTTATTTGGTACAGGGTCTTGCTATACAACTCAGACTCAAGATGATCCTCCTGTGTTAGCCTCCCCAGTGCTGAGATTACAGGTGTGCACCACCACACCTAGGTTCAGTGACTGGCTTGGCACCCAGGACTGGCACAGCACCACGGGCTGGCATGGCATGTGGCAACAGGGATTGAACCCAGATCTTTGTGCTTGCCAGACAGTGCTTATATCACTGAGCTATCTCCCCAGTCCCCAAAATATTCTTTATAATGAACAAAATAAACTGGTAGTATAAATCAAAAAAAATTAGTGTTTATCTTGAAATATTCTTCAAACAACAGAATAGATAATTTGGGGTATTTTTTTAATGTCTTTCTCCTTCCTATTTACCTATAATCTCTCTCTCTCTCTCTCTCTCT
>NW_004524588.1:5330488-5340412 GCF_000260255.1 Octodon degus
ATATAATCATATGTTCACATTCCCCCCTGCTGTCTTAGATATATACATATATTTAAGCTTGTGTATACCATTGAGTTTGGTATGTTAGGGAATCAAACCCAGGGACTTGTGCACACTTAGGCAAGTGCTTTACCAATGAGTAGGATCCCCAGATCAATTTGTTAGTAATTTGTTGAGTATTTTTGCCTCTATGATCATCATATATATTGCATATAGTTTTGCTTTTATATAGTGTCCCTTTATGGCTTTGATATCAAGATAATGCTGACTCTGAAGCACTTAAAGGGTTTCATTTTCTTCATAGTTTAAGGTTAGCCTGAACTACATAGCAAGACCCTGTTTCAAAACAAGCAAACAAAGATTGTTAGTGATTCCTCAATAAAAATGAAGGCAGAAATAGTTACATTTTACAACAAAAATTCAAGATGAAGTAGATACTGTTGACTAGTTGTGCAGCAACTATGATGTCACTCAAAACATAAAGTGTCGGCCAATGGCTGTCTTTTACTCAATCCTAAACATGTTAGGTATAAATAGTTTCATCATTTACAAAGAAAATAAAAAGCACAAAATATAACAGAGTTTTCTTAGAGGGTTGTACTAGAACTGACAAATGATCAGTTACAACAGAGAAAGAACATATATATCTGCCCAAAATCCCCACAAAAGAATTCTGGAGCAGACCCATAACCAGACAGGTGAAACATTACAAAAAAACTCTTGAGAAAATAGAAAGACCAGCAAACTGTCAAGATGTCTTTTTGTCTTAACAAAAACAGTCAACAAAATCCATGTGCTATCAGTGTAAGCAGTATTTGTGTGTGGCACATGTTGTTCTCATGTGCAAAGACTCCTTTGGGTGTGACAATTGAAGTAAAGATTATTTTTGCATTCCCTAAAACTGAAGAATGAATTATAAGGAACAAGAGAGGTTAAGAGTAGAACTGCATTGGGAGAACTAGCTCCCAGGAGACAGGAGCGGGCCTCAGTGAGTTGCCAATGAGCCCTCTTCTCAAAGGAAGAGCAAAATCATGAGTTGGGTACAACGTGGACAAAACTATGGTCAGTCAATAAGCTTACAAGTAGAGCTGCTTAGGTAGTGTTGATCCAATGGAGGAACAAGTCACATAGCAAGTGTACATGGATAGAACAAGGACCTTTACTGAAAGAGAGGAGTCAGGAGGTCCTGGTCACCCACCTGGGTGACTGATGTCTATCTAGAATATTGATTATACTGTATTTTTATCCCACTGGGAGGTATGCAGGCCTAATCATTCCATCTTTATCTTGAGGCCTTGTTTTCAATTAATGTGCCTCCAGACACTGTTTTAATGTGTTATCTTCTGC
Source organism: Octodon degus (assembly GCF_000260255.1). NCBI lineage: Eukaryota > Metazoa > Chordata > Mammalia > Rodentia > Octodontidae > Octodon > Octodon degus. The sequence continues at coordinate 5,331,836 of NW_004524588.1, forward strand.
ACTGATGCCTTCAAGGGCCCCGCCCTGTCTGGCTGTCTGTAATACTTTCACCTAACTTATCTGCCTGTTATACTTCAGCCACATACATAAATGAACTTCACGAATGAACTGATGCATATATTTTATTTGTCCTGTTGTGACTGGCACTGCACAGTGGAACTTTGAAAATGAGATTTTTTTTTTCTTCTTTTAGAGATAAGCAGCTTCTCAGGCCTATGGCATAGTCAGCTACTCTCATCTCTCTCAGCGGAGATGAATGGCCAAAATATACAGTTTCTGGCCCCAAGAGATCAAAGGTCAGTTTCATTATTTTAGGCACGAGGGACACATCTGGGTCAGGAAACAAGTCTGAATTTTATGTCCTCCCACACTGTTCCTTGCTATAAAAGACCCTAATAGACAGACCCTAAAAGATACCTGTTCACAGTACGATGGCAATTTGAAGCTCATAGGCCTCTCCATCTCCTTGGAGGTAGCTTTGTTAATTTTATAAAATTCTGTGGATTATCATAGTTTACTGTTGTCTAATATGTGTACATTTAGGTGACATTCAGTGTTTTGTAATTACAAATAATGCTGCAATGTATATATGTATTCTTGTATTGCTGGAAGTATATCTTTAATGTAAATTCTGAGAAGTCAGACTTCTGGGTCAAAATTAGTAGATACATAATTTTCTTATACTAACTTCTTTGCAAAATACCTCTCTAAAAGATATTGTACCAATTTGTGTGTTCCCTATTACATGGAAAGTACCCATGCCCTCCATGCCTTGTCAGTGGAATGCGTACCAATCTGATAGGTGAATATTGGAATTTCACCATTGCTTTAATGTATCCTTCTCTATGGGTGGTTTTTGAACATCCTTTAATGTATTTAAAAGCCATTTTTAATTAATCATATCTTTCTCCCATCTTTCAATTATGTATTTGATTATTTGTCCCTGAAATATAGGCATTCTTTAATAATTAGAGATACTACATCTTTAGCTATGGCATTAGTTAAAAGCTTTTCTTTTTATTTTACAGCTTTGCAGTTGTCTTCCGGCCTTGTTTACAGCAACTATTTTGCTGACAAAATTGTGCATTCATACATAATTGCATTCGTAAATCTTTAATTTTATTGCCTCTAAATTTTTTTAATCAAGTTACTCATCCACCCAGGTTCTTGCTCTTCAGACAATGAAGAATGAGGCCTGCAAACAGTAGTGGGGATAAAACAGCTGTGGTTTATTAGCAAAAACAAAGAAAAGCTCTCACCAGCCAAGGGGAGTTCCAAGGGAGGACACCACAGGAGCACTTGGATCTAGGGATGCAATTGTAGCTTTTGGCAGGTGCGCAAAAATGGAGGCATGCACTGGAGGTTGTTGTAAATCTTCCATTGTCAGGAAAGCAAATTTTATTGGTCCTTTGTCCTTTGTGCTGCAATCAGGCCTTTGTCCCTTGCACTCTAGTTTCCCAAGGCTTGTTCCAGGTTGCTCTGGCCTTTGCCCTTTGTCCTTTCTCATTTCCCAAAGCTTATCCTAGTCCACCCAGGCCTTTAGCTTTATCTTCCTGTCATTCCTCTACCTCCTGAGAACTTTTATTGCCAAGCAAAATTGTACATTTGTGCAAATCTTTAATTTTAATTTTATTAACTCTAAATTGTGATAATTTCAAGACTTTCTCTATACTGAGTAAAGGGACTTTACTCCTGTCTTATTCTAATACTTGTGTGAGTTCCTTCTTTGACTTTTAGGTTCCTGATGCAGTTGAAGTTTACTTTTATGTGTAGCATGAATTAGTGTTAGAATTTGTTTTTCCCAAATGACTAAGCAGTTGTCCCAGCATATTTATTAACAGCCCCAAATGATTTGAGATGCTATCTTTAGCATTCACTGGTTTCTTTAGGTACTTGAATCTGTATTTCATCCATCCTGTTCTACTTGTCTGTACCAAATTTTTACTTTTATAGGCTTTATGACATTCTTTAATTTGTTTTTGTTTGTTTGTTGTGGTGTCTTCATGGACTTGTATATATATTTTTCTATTTGAACTTTAGTGAATTCTTTCTGAACTTCATAGAACTTCGGTTGATATTTCATTGAGATAATAATAATTCTATGTTAATTTAGGAACATTATTATCTTTATGATGCTGTCATTTTATCCAGGAACATAGTGCTTAAAAATACATAACGAAAGAACAGATTGTTATAATGTTAACTCATAAAACACATGTTTAACATGTCAAGCGTTGTGTTGGTAACTGAATCTGGTGGAGAGAAACACACTTTCAAATCTTTGTATAACATAGATAAGTAAAAGCACAGATGTGTCTGCATTAAAGTTAAAACATACTATCCAAGTAACTAGGTCTTTTGATCTACTTTGGATGCTAATTTGATGAAGGTTTGCTAGGCTTCTCTTTTACGCTTACATTTTCTCGAACTACCCTTTCTGCGCTGACAATGCTTGCTTTGAAAATGATAAATCTGACCTCTTTGATTTTCTCGAGCTCCACCAGAACCACCTGGCGTCACATGGATCGAGGGTATCCGTACTGGCTTCGTGATCATCAGCTTTACCCAGCCAACGAAATGCCTTGTGTGCACAGAGCTATAAGCCTTTCCTTGTCCCCACTCCATTAGCTGAATTTCAATGGAGAAAAACGATGTGCAGGAAAGTCCGGTGCCAATGCACATTCTCAGGTTTCAACCTCAAATAGACCCTCAGTCCTCTCTAGCCAAGCTCTTACATTTCTTTGATCAGTCTACAGTCTCTCTTCATCAAAGACTACTTCAGACTCTTTTCATTCTCTTCAAACTTCCCTTATCATTGCTTTTGCTCTGAACAGATGTCCCCCCTCTTACTGAGAGAGAGGGCTCACAGTGTGGGAATTCTCTTTACTTCCCGCAACTAACCTCATGCAAGGACCTGAATTTCCGCCTGTGATCTTGTTCTAGTCCATTACAATGAAGGATGTATTTTTCTCCTTTTCATCTAAGATTAACTCCTCTACCTGCCATTTGGCCCTCTTCTCTTCTCTTCTCTTCTCTTCTCTTCTCTTCTCTTCTCTTCTCTTCTCTTCTCTTCTCCTCTCTTCTCTTCTTTCTCTTCTCTTCTCTCAAGCTTATGCTATAAAGGGTCGATTCTTTCTTTTCTATCTTTGGCTTCTGTCTCTACTCTTTTCTTTTATAAAACATGTAAACCTGCTAGACCTTAGCATTCAAAGCAAAATAACAAAGTCTTTTTCCTTCCTATGTCAGCTATCTTTCTTTCTCTTGTCATAGTTTGGGGCTTTTCAAGGGGAACAATACAATACATGACTCATATTTTCATAAGATTATTTATAACAGTCATCCAAAGAATCATATGCAGAAAAGGAGTGTAGGAAATTTGTCCACACACTAAAAACCAAAGAATCCAGTTGAGGGCCTGGGTGCCATGATGATATCCTTCATGTGTCCAGCTGGACGCCTAGAGCCCATAACAATGCCTCCCATGAGTCTACCTGGAGGCTTAGCGCCTACAACAATGCCTCATGCAGGCCTGCTTCATGGGTCTGTGCTGGGAAGGCCCAAAGCTCAGAAAACTAGAAAGTCAGTGCCAGTGAAATGAAGGATCTGTGATAGCAGGCTGAGGGATCTGAACTGAAGCCAGGAAGCAATGTTCAAGGCCAAAAAAGAGAGCTCCTCCAAAAAGTACCACAGCCATCCTCCAAAAAGGACCTCAGCAGAAAGAGTGGGGTCCCGAGCTCCTATGACAATGAGCAAAGCTAAGTTCTTATCAGAAAAATGAATGTAACAAGCTTTTCCAGGAGACTGAGCTGTGTACCACCTTTCCCTCTAGAGCCAGGATGTGGTGCTCAAGGTGAGGACCAGAACTCTCCCAAATGAACCACAGCCATTCTCAGTGACAACAAAGTCCCAAGCTCCTCCACTGATGAGAATGATGAACTTCACCAGGAAAGCCAGCATGACAAGATCCTCTAGCAGAATAGCCCAAGAGAATCAGCAGTTCCCTAACAGCTCCCCGATGGCTTCTCCACGGCCTCTCTAACAGCCTCTCTCAGTTCCCAACAGCCTCTTCCTCTTATTCTGCTGGAAACAATCCTCAGGTAGGCCTCCCACACCCAGCATCATACTGGTTTAGTTCAGTTGGGTGTTACAAATTGACCACCAGTTGACAATCCACCACACCTTCACAGCCTAATTTCTCAAGATCTTGGCCTCTTTCAGAGACACAGAGAAAAGTCTTGTGGGTACAAGTGCATGTGCGCTGACAAGAAGGAGAGCTTGAATGAAACATGAAGAGAACCGCAGGCCCCTAGCTGAACTTGGATTTGGGGCCAGGCTTAATTCCCTGGGCCCTGCTGCCCCAGCAGATGCCTAAGATGTGATTGCCCATGTCTTGGTGACCTGTGATATTTAAATAGTACTGTCGTAGTGTGAATCTGAAATTGGTTTATTTGAAATAATAATATTTACCTCAAAGAGTGGTCTTAAAATTAAAAAGCCAAATGTAAATAAAGCCATGTGTCATGGTAGATGGCTAATGCTACCTGTCATTATTATTTTTATGATTGTAATTATGTTGTCAGACGGGCAGGCTTACTCCACCAAACACAAAAACATGCGAATACAAAATCAAATAAGTATGAAGTGACACAATTATCTTTCATCTCTAAGTTTGACTAGTATTTCAGCCATGGTGTTTATTCATTCATTTCCTCATTCATTCATAAAGAAACTTTGTATGCACTCTGGGAGGCCTAGTCAAGAGGACCACAGGTTCAAACCTGGTATGGTCACTGAGTCACTTAAGTCACTTGGTGACTTAGACCCTGTCTCAGAATTGTAAAAAAAAAAAAAAAAAAAAAAAAAAAAAAAAAAAAAAATTAAAAAAAGATGAGAATGTAGGCCAGCTAGAAAAGAGAAAATCCTGAGTTTAATTTTCAACACTAAAAAATAAAAACAGAATGTGACTATGTATCAGAAACTTTGCTGAGGATTAGGGTCACATGATGAAAACAGAGGCTTTATTGCCAGTGGCCTGGTTGTCTCAGGCTAGCCCAGGCACAAACAGGCAATTATAATACAGTGTGGTGAACAGTGATTGACAGCACAGGTTATTTTGGGAGTTCAAAGTGGGAAGCTCACAGCCTGGTGTGAGGTGCATCAAAGAAGTCTTTATTGTTGGGATGAAACTGAAGCTGATTCTTAAGAAGAGTAGGTGTTAGCAGCAGAAGAAAGGCGTTCGGAGGAAAGCTTTTGAAGTTCCTCTTCTCACAGTGTTTAATTCAAAAGCACTGGCTTTCCACGCTTTATTTAGTTCAAAAAATTATAGTCCTAAAAAGTTACTGCATTTGAAACTCATGGACCTATTTGAATGCTAGGTAAGGGACATGGTATTATATGGTAATACAAAGGTGAGGGAAAGCCTTCTGCAGTGGAGGCTGAACATAGCAGCAGTTGCTATCAGCAGAGTGACACATACTCTGGAGGATGGAAGCCCATGGAGGGCTGTTACCAATGAGGAAACTGCCTAGGCGATGTCACCAGGGCCCAGGATTTTGATCCTCAGCTCCAATGATACAGAGAATGACTAGGGAAAAAAAAAAGAATGACTAGGGCCAGCCAGATAGCTCAACAGACTAAAGCACCTGCTTAGGCAGGCATAGGGAACAGGGTTCGATCGCCGGTGTGCAGTGCTGGCCCCACCCCCCCAGGGCAGGCTAAGATGGTAAGTGATACTGTGTGTGGTGGCGCTCACATGCCTGTAATCCCAGCACTTAGGAGGCTGAAAACGGGAGGATCACTACGAATCCAATCTGTGTAGTGAGACCCTGTAGACCCTGTACTAAATACATCTAAAAAAAGACTGACTAATCTCCTCAAGGTGTGTTTAATTTAAAAACAAAGAAATAACTGTAAAAAGTTCCCATGTATACGCTTACAAAATTCATGGGAACTGAAATGCTCCTGTTGTCATGATTGGTATACAGTATTTGCTATGATAGGCTCAGTAGTGCCTGGAGCTTTGAAATTAGAATAAAAGAATTATCAGGAGCTAGCAGCGGTCTGATTCAGACCAGACTAGCTGAGCAATGTGGACTCAGCTTCCTGGCATGATTATCTGAAGTCTACGTGATTTGAGATGTTTCAAAATTCTTATTGTCGTGGTCAATTAAAGACAAGATTCGAAATCAAGGGTAGGTGTGAGACTGAGTAGCAACTAATGGGAAAACTTTTTTGGAAAAGACAAATAATACGGACTGAGGGACCAAGGCCAGGCCAAATTGTATCAGTATCAATAAAAATATTATGCATTTTATTAATTTGTATGAAATAATTATAATTTTCTCTGAGGCTTTCACAGAGAGCAAATAGGTCAAGCAATGGCCGTGACTCATCCACATGGCTGACACTGATAAAGGATCTACAAAGTGCAGTACAGGGTTTCAGGATAGATCCTGAAGGGACTTGACTGAACTTATCAGATACAAAAGTTACATTTCTTGTTGTATAGGTCTTGCTTTATCTTGGCCTTGACCAACCAGCAGAAATGTATAAAGATGAAGTATATAAAGTAAAGCCATATTAATATGCTGAGCTGTAGGAGGCTCTAGACCACAACTTCTGTGGATAACCCACTACTGTAGTAGACTGTTGGACTGTGTTGGATTGTTTTGCTGAATTCAAGCACCTATAACATTTAGATGCCAATGGAATACCCATCTCTGACAGGACTGAACTGGAGAGGGGGATACAGAGGAAGGACCATTTTGTATTTGTATATACAGAATAGTTAGGATAGATGTACGGCTGCTTTCGCGTGGTTCAGTGAGAGGAAGGATTTGTACTATTAGTGTTTGGACAGGATGTCCTGGCTGCTTCTTGTGCTGTGGGTGACCACTGAGAAGATAACAATATGCAATGTATTAATTATTGACAATGTCCTATTAATCAGCTTGGAAAGTATCTCAATGAAAAAAATGAAATAATTACATTTGTATACATAAGGAAAGGAATGGAAGCTCATATAAAAATCAATAGTGGTTTTTTTTTTTCTTAAGGAGCAAGGAATTCCTTATTTATCTTATTTTTTCAGTGCCACAGTTTGAACTCAGAGCCTTGTGTGCACTAAGCAAGTACTCTACCACTAAGCTATGCCCCAGCCCTCCTAGTAAATTTTCTTTTTGTTTTATGTGTGATTTCAAAATTTGTATAATAAAGATCTGCTATTTATATAGTAATAAAGTTGTGTTACTTATGTAATAAAGAAGCATAAAAGTAGAAAAATTAACATAAAAGGAAAAAGAAATGTTTTCCACATTTACTGGAATAACTTGATAATGTAGTTTACATGCTGTTGGACATGAACAGTTAACGCAGCTGGCGGGGACTTTAAGGAACTAGAGGCAAGCCTATGGTGCTGTACATAAAAGAATTTATTTGTAGTTTGGACTAGAAATAAGATGAAGGGGCTATTTTTAATAAGAGTTTTAAATACCCCTTCTGCACTAAATGCCACAGCTAGCACTAAAAATATTTATCTCACATAAAGAATTCACACTGGAAACTTTTACGAACTCTGAGTATGTGCTAGGCTGGTGATGGGGAATGTTTTTAGAGCTTTCAATGTAACAAACAGCAGTCTGTGGCACAAGTGCCACAGCTTTGCCACCACTGTCCTAGGCTATGAAGCAAATACAACACCCTCAGTTTACACAGCATCAACCACATATACACCATGGTGCAGCTAAATCAGCAGCCATGACCAAAATGTAACTAAATCTTCTCTCAAACATTTTAAAGTAAAGCAACCTATACATTGAAATAACTCCTAGATGATAAATATTTAAAACTCAGTGAATTGAAAGTATTACTTCTTACAACTCATGAGATGGAGCAAATCATTGTTTGCTTCCCTCGGGGTTGTTGCAAGGAGGGTATTCCAAGTGTGACAGGCGTTTTACAAAGGCCATACTTATGCATGAAACGGGGGCCCAGTATTTATGACTTTGTGAAATAAAAAGCAAATTGCAAGGACCAGTTACTGACATTAGTTTAAGATTTTGCTCAGAGGTTGTATGACAATAATGTGATTCACAGTTTTTCTTAGTTGTCCGAGTGGGATAAGAGAAGCATTTCCCAGGATTCACTTCTAAGGAACTTAAACGTTGGCATGGTTTAAGTGTTTTGGGTCCCTCCAAAACTTGTGTAATTTTTTATACTTTTTTGACCAGTCTTACATGTTCATATCAGGTAACATGAACAACTAATGTGAAGAGAACAACATGTAATATAACAACCATTGTTGGATTTCTATCATTTCGTTTAGTGCAATTCTGCATCAGTTCTGTTTTCTTTTTTTTACTATTTTTTTGTATACTCTTGAAAAATAAGAAAAATTTAAAAGGAGGAAAAATTAGAAAATAAAACTTGTGTGGAACTTTTACAGGGAGTGACTGAAGCTGGAAATGCTTTGGTCCTGAGAAAAACATCATCCTGAGACAACTCCAGTCATTCTTATCCTCCAGAGAGAGAGACAGAGAGAGAGAGAGAGAGAGAGAGAGAGAGAGAGAGAGAGAGAGA
>NW_004524588.1:5341332-5361003 GCF_000260255.1 Octodon degus
TCTCTCTCTCTCTCTCTCTCTCTCTCTCTCTCTGTTTCCCTCTCTCTCTCTGTCTGTCTTTTTGAGATGGTTTTGCTATGCAGTTCAGGGCTGTCCTTGAATTTACAGCAATCCTCCTGCTTCAGCCTCCTGGTTGCTAGCATGGCAGCATACATCACCATGCCCAGTGGAATCTGAGTAAGTTTAGAAATTTGTTTCACAGCCAGGTGTGGTGGCCCATGCCTGTAACTCCAGCACTGGGAAGGCTGAGATGGGAGGATTGTTGTGAGTTCTCAGCTAACCTCAGGTACATAGTGAGTTCAAGGCCAGCCTGATCTGCATAGCAAGACCTTGTCTCAAAAAAATAAAAATTACTCAGCCTCAGGTAATCTGTTATAGGAGCATGAAATGGAGTAAGACATACTTATATCAAACCATTGTTGCAGGCAGCCAAATTAGATAGAAATATTATAGGCAGTTAGCCAAGGTCAGGCCCACAAGGAGACAAGAAGGAAAACAAGTTGACTTTGCAACTGTAGAGACAGACACTCCCATATGGACCACACCAGAGACCAAGACAAAAAGAAGAAACACAGCTTCCCCTTGCTACATGACTAGCTTCCTCATTTGGTTCTGGATTTAATCAATTTTACCTGACCAATGGTGCTTGTAATCTCATTGGTTGACCATAGCTTTGTCCCACCTCCTGCCCACCTAAGTGAGTTCCCACGTCTTCTCCACCACCTTAGATCTGCCTTACCACATGGTTTTCCTCTATAAAAGTCCCTGGAAGAGACAGCTTCCTGGGGACTACCCACTCGGGCCCCCTTCCAGTCCCTGTCTCAGACAGGAGCTTTCTTTCCCTCAATATTTATGTCCTGCTCATAACCTCTGTTTGTTCCTAAAATTCATTCTTCAGTTTTGGAGAACACAAACTCATGCAGGTCAGGTCAGGAGGTCATTTTTCCCTATGTCATTTGGAGGTTCCCTATATTGTTTGGAGGTCACCCATTTGAGATCAGTTTTTCTCCCTGTATCATTATTCCACTTATATCAGTGCAAAATCTTTTGTTTGACTTTTCCCACTTCCATATACCCCACTTTTTTTTTCAAAGTTTTATTGATAAACAGATAGCAATGAGACAGTTTCAAATCAAATCGGAAGTACACTTTCAACAAATAATACACTGCATATATTCTTCTTAGTGGTAAATTGCTGTACAAGATGCAGACTTGTGATCCTATTTACAAACACCATTAGAACAAATCATGCTATTCATTAAGAGAATGCAACTATATATCTATCCCAACCACTTTGAATACACAGATACAAAATGGACATTCATAGGTATACCCCATTTTTTCTAAGTTCCGTTATTGAATATTATAGGTGTGTAAACTCAGCAAAATATTCTAAAAGATTCCAGTAGCCCATAATAGCATTGGGTCTTCTGTTTAACTGGCAATGTCAGAAATTATTGACCTGAGTCCTCCACAGCTCAACTTAACAGCATGGCTTTATTTCTTATATTTCATCTTCATACTTTTCTACTGGATGGTTAAAACCAAGGTAAAGCAGGACCTATGCAACAAGAGTTGTAGCTTTTGGGTCTGAGAAGGTCAGTGAAATGCCCTCAGGATTTGTCCTGAGATCCTGTACCTCAGATTGTAGAACCTTTATCAGTGCAGCCATGTGGATGAGTCACGGCCATTGCTTGGCCAATGTGCTCTCTGTGAAAGCCTGAGAGAGTGTCTTCTCCCCATGTGACTCTCCTTAGGCCCACTCTACGTGTCATCCATCACTTTCCTCTTTGGCCCCATAATCTTCTTGATCAGAAAATTTGGGACACTACCGAGGTACATGACGTTACAGTACAAGTTCTCATATGTCCTGAGTCTTAATTGACCTTAGAAGACTAGGGCCAAAATGTTGGCTTTCCTTGTAGCCCTCCTTTTTCTCTAATTTTGGTCTGCAAACTTAGGTTGTTAACCATCCAGAAGACAAGCTTATTGTTATTATCAAACGATTAACCTCACTATCTCACTGCATTTCAAACATCTTAGGCATAATAAGGAACAGGTATTTTTCATCAAGTAATAAGGTTTTTTTTTTTTTGTTTTTTTTTTTTTTTTGGCTCTAAATGCCCTCAGGGGTGGTTTGGCTGGCTGGAGTGTTGTGGGGATCAAACTACAGCAACCTGAGGCTGACAGCTTTGTGGAAGCAGTCACTTAAACAACTGAGCTAAGGCCAGGCCCCCTATATACCCCACTTTTAATCAATTATTAAATTCTATCTTTCTGCTATTTAGATTTTCAAATCCTCATGGCTTCTACAGATGGTACATGTCTTTTCATGTCTCGACACTTTCCATCTCCTAATTGATGCCTAGAATGAGAGGAGGCTTTTCATCTTGGCATATTTTATTTGATCCTTTATGCTTTCATCAGACTTACTTTCTGAAATGACAGGCTTCAATGTGTAATTCTCCTTCTCTATGACATTTGTCTCAGTTACTCTTTTCTTGTTGCTGGGACAAATACCTGACACCCAAGATGAAGGAAGGAAAGGTTGGTTTAGCTCACAGCCACTGAAGGTTTCAGTCCATACTACACTGGCTCCAAGGCAGAGAGGCACATGGCAGAGGGCAACCTTTCATGGATACTGCAAGGAGTAATGCAAATTACCTGCCCCAGGGCAAGTGCGGCGTCCACAACTACAATAATTAATCACAAGGGCTAGCCAAATAGCCCAGTGGATGAAAGTGCCTACTTGAGTAGACACAGAGGCCAGGGTGGTATGCAGTGCCAGCCCTGCCCCCAGGGTGTGCTGAGATGGTGAATGAGACTGGGCATGGTGGCGTGCACCTATAATCCCAGCTCTTGGGAGGCTGAACAGAAAGGGATCACTACCAGTCCGGTCTATGTAGTGAGACCCTGTAGACCCTTACTAAAAAAAAAAAAAAAAAAAAAAAAAAAAAATCACAAACTGCAGAAGCCGCCGCATGACTGTATGAAGCTTTGTGGGGACAACTAGACACAAACCATAACAACATTTTACAACATTACAAGGTCAGATCCATAAATCTGGAATCAGAGCCTTCCACATTTGACTCCAGGTATCCGCTGTGTTTTCTAATGTGACTCTGCACCTCTCCATTCCTCCTCACCATCTCCAAACCTGCTCCTATCTGGGTCCGCCTCATCTTTGTTAATGGTTACTGTTTTCAGCCAGTTGCCAGGGCCAAGCACCTTAGAGCTGGCCTTGACATCGTTCATTCTCCACATCTGAAGTGTCAGCCAGTACTTTTCAACCTGGCTTCAAAACTGACATCTGACCACTGTTACTATGGTAACCAAACATCACAGTAACTTGCATCTGGTGATGGTGAGCACATGTTCAGTGGTGTGACGTGTTCCCCTCTTGTTTCCCTACCATCTACACAGTGCCCACCAGTCAGGGGTACCCTTAAGATAAGAAAAGAGAAGGAAATTTAGGAAAGGGAAGGAAAGGATGATGTTACTTTTCTGTAAAACTTTGCAGGGGAGTTGGCATTTTCTCCGGCTTTACACTCTTTCCTTTATGTCTATAATAAAGAACTAAAGGCTTAACGCTTTCATTTTTAGCTTGTTGCCTTACTTACACCTTGAATGAGTGCTTTTTCAGCTCAGCAGGACTTTGAATAAATCTCAGGCCAAATTCACCTTACGTTAAAGGATAGTTAAAAATCAAACAATAGTTTCATCTCAACACACATCTGTAAGTGCCTCTTGTATTGTAGGCACCATGCTAAGTTCAGTTTGACGTAGAAATAAATAATCATAGTTCCTGTCTTTGAGAAGTTTGTGGTCTGAAGGGGTCTAGAAAGTAAAAAGCTCATTTCTACATGGTATGCTTTCTCTGTGATAGAGAGAAGCACAAGTTATTTTGGGAACACAGAGTATGGGCCCTGACACATAGATTCTTTTACATACGGGCACTCAGACTAGTCAGTGGCACATGACATCCACATGTGAAAACAAACCTTCAGCAGATGGTGGTCCAAGACAAGTGTCCAGTGAGAGGTTTCTACCAATGAGCTCCCCTGGTGGTCAAAGGAGGAAGACATCAGTGTTGGTTTGGAGAGGCTCATGGAAGAAGTAGAATCTGCTGAGTCCAAAAGAGAGGTCACTCATATCTAGTTAGGCAGGAACAAAGAAGAAAGGCATAGGGACATGGACAAACTAGCTCAAACCAAAAGGGGATATACCGGAGGTGAAAGAGGGGGATGTCCCACATTGGTCCTCACCTTGGCCAGTGTGCCCCCATTCATCACCAGATTATGTACACACTGGCTCCTCTGTAATGCTTTACGATAGCAGTAGGTTTCAAGAGGTGTCCTCCATGAGATTTAGGTATGAAATCAGGCAAATATTCAACAGCAGTTTAGAATCTGCAGTAACAAGCCAGGTTTGGCTGCATGGGCATTGTGGGCCTCCCATCATCCAATGCTCAAAGAAATCCTTCCATCCTTCAATAGGCCCTGGCAAGCTGAATAGAACATCTTACCAGCTAGCAAATTGTTAGAGGAAGCTTCTGACTTTCCGCACTTATTAGTGCGGAAATGACGTTACTCTCTTTCCTCACTCGCCACCCCTACCAACTTGCCTCTTCTTTTACTCAAATCCCTTGAGAGAACATATTTTCATATCATACTGATGCTACCTTCCCCAAGATGACGGTAATTCTAACATTTCTTTACCAGTGTAGAAAGAATAGCAGCAGGAACACCAATGAAAACTTCAAACAAACATGCTAATTTATGATTTGAGAGGTTTTGCCATAGGAAGATACCAGTGTTTCTCATAGATCTCAAGGCCTGGAACTAGAAGCAGATTTTTTGAGAAACTGGATAATTAAGGACTAAAGACGAATCCTGGTTTTTCAGTTTTGTGTGCTCTTTTCTTCTTGCTTTCTTCAGGTATTTGTTTTATGCTTCTTGAGTTCTGTTGGTTGATTTCTTTCTCTTCCTTTCCATTCACACATCAAAAAACTTCAGCTCCTGCCTTAACAATACATGACCTGCATCTTCACCTTCTAACTCTTTCTAATTCACTTGGGACTTGGTGTCCCTTCTCCTAGAAAATAGAATTGTACCTGTTAGAAAAGGGAGTTTGCCTTATTCCAGCCAGTTGTGTCAAGGGGAACAAGTTTACAGCCATACCAAAGGACTAGTTTGACCCTTTTGGCAGGAGATAAGAGATATAAAACTTGAAGAAAACTCTGAGAATTAGAGAACATGAGACAGATACTGAAAACTGATATTCTAAATCACTTTCTGATTTTGCTTCTTGAAAGTAATGCAACAATTTTCCAAACTCCTTTGCAGCTAGGACTTTGTACATTAAGGATCCCAAAATTATAAGAGCACAAACTCTACTATGAGCTTCACATTTTAGTAATATAATTTGCATGTTCCTTATGATAGTCTTTTTTTTGATACAGGGGATTGAACTCAGGATCTTGTGCTTGTAAGGCAGGTGCTTTTATTGCTGAGCTATCTCCCCAGCCCTTATGAGAATCTAATGTAATACTAGAAATAAAGTGCACAATAAATATGTGCTTGAATCATCCTGAAACTCTTCTTTTTCCCCTCTGTTAATGGAAAAATTCTCTTCCACAAAATTGGTTCCTGGTCTCAAAAAAGTTGGAGACTGATGCTGTACATGATCTATCTTCTGCCAGGCAGATTTTCTTGGAAACTTTAGAGCAATGTGAAGTCCTTATGTTTGGAGGCATGGTGTTTGGGGCAGATATGTGGCCAAGGCATCTAGTATTTCCAGAGCAATTGTGGTACAGCATCTTGCATACCATCCCTAATGGCATAGGTGCCAATCAGTGACCACAGTGGTCTTTTGCTTAAGCTACTTATTGTAGCAAGATTGTTTCTGAACTTGCTGACTTCTGATAATCAGCATTTGGGAACTTCTATGGAAGTCTGTCATTGTTTTAACATCCTTATGTTGTGATTTTACAGTTTATAAAAGTATCATTCTGATATAAAGTTGAAATGGAAGAAGAAAGAGGAGGTGGAGGAGGAGAACAAGAAGACAAAGGAGGAAAGAAAAGATCCACTCATCACAGATTGGGAAGTGTGATTCTACTCTGTTATTCTGATCTTGATCCTAGGTACTCTAGGATCTTTGTAGAAGTTGCAGAACACTCTTGTGAAACTCCCACTATTACAGAACATCTGTACTTTTATGTCCCACAAAAGAAAATTTAGTCACAAAAAACCACAGAACTGGGAGTGACAACTTACATGTTTTTGGTAACATATAAGACGGAGTGTGTCCTTGATTTCTTTGCCACGAATCATATCTGCCCTAAATTAATACATTAGGTTATCTGATATTGGAATAACCTACATAGTGCCAAACTATAATTATTTAAAGGTTCTACAAAGAGGTATTTTAACTGGGATTATACAATGTGTGGTGTGTGTTTCTGTGTAAGCATGTGCAGAGTGTACACCATGGCATAGAAAAGAGATGACGGATTTTTCAGGAAGCAAAAGGCAATGTGCTATTTTTTTTTCTTTGAATGTTTACTAAGCATCCCCAAAGTGTCACACACTCTCCCCTAGTCCCAGGCCTGAGCATGGAGCGCTGGGGTTTAGGGCGAGTACCCACAGACCAAAGAGAGCCAAGGACCTGGCAAGTTGCCTGCTCCTATATCTGGTCTAGCTGCCTCAGAAATAAAGGAGGTCCAGAACCAAGACATCCCTTTCTCGGTTAGATGAGGCCCCAAGAAGAGGTGGTGGCAGCAGCGGCATGAGGGATCCCTCTATAACTTCATACACAGGGTCATCTGTACAGGGTTAGACGTCCATTTCAAACTGCATCATTGAGTATCTCTTCCTCTGTCTCCTGCTCCTTCAGCAACTCCTGCTTGGAGGGTGGGACAGTTGGAGTTGTGACCCTGGGAATCTTCGGGAGGCAGCAGGGGGCTGTCCGGGCAATGGATGAGTTCTTGCACTCCAGCAGGAACTTTCTGTTGTAGATGATCCTGGTGGCTCTGGTTAGGAGAGGCCATCACTGGTTGTCCAACTCTCTTCTTCGGTCTCGTTAGCTGAGGTGATGAGAGCAACGTGCCATTGATGTCTATATAGATCTCTTCTTTAAGAGAATTCAAGACTGGAAATTCTTATAGTTCCACAATGTTGAATTTATCTCTACTATTGCAAAAAAGACATTTTCAGAACACATCACTCAACAGCTGGCCTGCCACATGCAGTTGAATAAACATTCATGAATCCCAGGCATAAAAAGAAGCAATTTTCACATCATTCATGTTGTTCTTTTTTCATTTATGAAAGAGAGGCCAGATGATCACTTAAAAGATGGCTATCAAAAAGAAAGGAATATCTCACATTGTGTGGTGGGCAGTTTTCTGGGAAAAAAAAAGAAAAAAAAATTATCCCTAAGTTGCTTTTCCCTCTCTAGTTCATTTTTGCACAGGTAAAAGTCATTTAATTGACAAAGTATCAGATTTGGAAAATTTCATAAAATATGATCATCCTCAATTCGATGGAAATATTTAGTTTGTTTTTTATTATGCGTTACATAATCTAAGTAATGCATGGACATGGTTAAAAGTATAAATATAATTGGTATTCATAGTGAGAAGTAAGACACCTGGCTTACATTCCTTCTCTTTCTGTCCCATGTCACTGGGGTCACTCTAATTTCTGTCCATACTCATCTTTCAAAGGCTAGTTCCATGAATTAAAAGGCAGCTTTTGCTCTTGTTTCTTATCGGATCAGCTTAGACATTATGTAGCTGATGCTGTGCTGCGAGAGAGTAAGAGTCAGTTCCTTCGCACAATCTCTGTCTACTTGTTGGGCCTCCTCCTTTAACAGAGGGGCTCTCTCCCTCCCTGCATCAGCTCTGTAGATTCAACCTAAGACAGAATCTCCTTAAGCGAATCTCTTCCGGCTCCCACTTGTTCTTCCAAATTTGTTTTGGAACTAATTTAGTATTTGACAGAATGCCCTTCCATTTGAGTTTGTCCAGCATCTTCTGTATGATGGTAGTGAGGCTGCGCATGGTAGACAAGCATAGTACACAGGCGTTAGAACCCAAACGCGCATCCTATCAGGACTATGTCATTACTGTGATGCAGTTAAGTTTAATCATTTTGTTAAGCTGTTGCCTGAATGTTTCTTTGCTTTAAATTACTATTTTTATTTTCAATAGTACGTATTTGAGGGTAGGTGCTGTGCAACTGTGCAAACATCTTGCTTCTCTTTGTACCTGTACTCACTAGTTCTAGCATTAACTGGTAGAACCTGCCTATAGAGTGACGACTGTAGTGTTTGAATAGTCATTTTCTATTTCCTTTGTCTTTTATATTTATTGGATTATCCTGTAAGGAAGAATTATATCTTCTGCATCATAGATTTATATACTTAATCAATATCATTATGGAATCATGAGATTTATTTTTACTCTTTAGGCTATAATCCAATACTCTCATCATTAATTAGTAATCTTAAAAATTAATAATTTTTTTCCAGCTTTGGCTATTGAGAATTTTTTTTATGTCAGTTGCTGTACCATTAGTTGCTGTACCTTTTTTTTTTTTTTTTTTTTGGTGGAACCGAGGATTGAACTCAGACCCTTTTGCTTGCCAGGGAAGTGCTTATTCTACTGAGCTATCTCCCCAGGCCCTGCTGTATCATGTTGACATGCTTCTTGCCTTTAAAAAAAATGCTTTATTATTTCCTAGCAATGTGATCTGCTTTATGACTGTCTTTTATTTTTCCCATTATGGCCTTGACATGAAATCAATCAGTTTTCTAAGGAGTCCTAGTTCTTTTGAAGAATGGTAGCTAAAAGCTGCAAGTTGGTTGCAGTTGTGTTCATTGTTGCTTGGGGTGTCACTACTTCTAAATCTTCTGAATAATTTAGTAAATATACTAAATATTTTGGAAGCCTCAGAAATGCAAAGAAAGAATACACTGAGATAATATTTTGAGTCTATAACATAAGGTTTTATTGAAATGAGATGTTAACATAAGCAAAGGAAAGAGAGAGGAGAAGGTAGTAGTCACCATAACAACAACAATACTTCCTCTTTTTTTCTGATCCTGGGAATAGAACTCAGGACCTTTCATTTGCCACACAGGCATTGTACTGTCCAGCTATATCCCCATCCCCCAAGATACTATATTTTTAAACAGCTCAGCTCTGAGCTCTGAGTTATCTTAATGTTCAGGGAGCCATTCTGTAGGGAAGGGATCTGTTGGTCTCACAGGAATTGGTTCCACCTGGGGAGAAACGGTGGCAGGAATGAGAAAGATAGACAAGAAGACAAAAGCTGGACTAGGTGTTTGCTGGTCTGCCTGATAGGCAAGACCAGTGAAACTGCACAACAAAATGGTCCTTTATTTATACTTTTGCAAAGTTAGTAGCACATGACACAAGGCTGCCTAGTGACTAATAGCTGATTTTACCCAGACAGGATGTTTATCTCAGGACTGAGGTAGCTTGTTTGCTTTAGGGACTGAGGCCCAGTCCTGCCTACACACATTTGATCGATTTCCTAGCTTCCTTGGCTCCCAACACTATTCAGTGTAGTCCAGTGGAAATATAATGTGAACCATCTCTTTCTGTTTTTTTTTAAAGTAATACGTTTACAGGAAGATGAAACATTAACAATTAAATTACCTATAAAAAGATCTAAACAATGGTGACACATACCATGTTCATGGATTGAAAGGCTTAACACAACAAAGATGTCAATTCTCTCCAAATTAACATGTTGATGAAAATCACGCCCGATCCCCAGGAATAGTTATCGTAGCTATAGACAAGCTGGTATGGATAGAAAAAAAGAAGCTATAATAGCTGAAACAACATTGCCAAAGAAGTAAAAAGTGGGAGGAAGCATTCTGATTTTAAAATATTACATGGCTACAGTAATAAATACTACATATAACTATCCTGAAAGGTTTGCCTGTAGGTCTGTGCTTGAAGTGACCAACTCTAATTGACAAAGAATCAGAAAATGACCTTAAAAATATTTCGACAGTTGAAACCTAACACGGAGGATTTCTGGTTCTAGCAAACTCATGTAGATTGACTTCTCTCTGGTTTCCCCCTGTAAGTGTAGGCATACCTGTAATGCTAGAAAAAACCAAGGGAAGGTTCTAGAAAATAAATAGGCATACATGTCAAAGGCATAAAATAGAGAGCCCGGAAGTAGTCATCATCAAACGTATGGTTAATTTTGACAAAGTTATGAAAACAATTCCGTGTAGTATCTGGATATTAGGAAGTGCCATACCTGGTTTTCCTTCTTTTATTGGCTGGGAGGAGTAATACACTGTCTTGTAATAATGTTGTTCTGCCAGTCTGAAGGGCCCTCGTCATGCTGTCTTTCTTTTTCCACCTCCACTTTTCTGAACTTTCCCTTGGTTGTTTCTAGCATAACGGTTGTATCTATACTTACAGGGAAAAATCAGGGAGAAGTCAATCTATCTGATTTTACCTGGATCAGAAATCGTCTATGTTAAGTTTCAACTATCACAATATTTTTTAAATGTATTTTAAATGTACAGGGTATCGCTACACAGTTTGGACTTGTAATGATCTTCTTGTTTTCAGCCTCCCAAGCACTGGGATTACAGGCACATGCCACCATGCCCAGTCTCAAAATTTATTTATTTATTTATTTATTTATTTATTTATTTTTGTGGAACTGGGGATTGAACTCAGGCCCTTGCACTTGCCGAGGAAGCATTTATTCTACTGAGCCATCTCCCCGGCTCAAAATATTTTTAAGGTCATTTCCTGCTTCATTGTCAATTAGAGTTGGTCATTTCAAACACAGACCTACAAGTAATCCTTTCAGGATAGTTGTATCAATTTTGAAGAAAATCTCTCTCTTTTTTTTTTTTTATCTTAACATTCACATTTATTTCTTTTCCATACTTGTAATTTATTTATTTATTTTTTTTTTATTTTTTCAAAGTTTTATTGACAAAGAGATAGCAATGAGACAGTTTCAAATCAAATCGGAAGGACAGTTTCAACAAATAATACACTGCATATATTCTTCCCAGTGGTTAATTGCTGTACAAGATGCGGACTTGTGATCCTATTCGAAAATCTCTTTTTTGCTTGAGGTCTGAGGAAGTAAGAGTTGGTTCAAGTTTCTCTTTTATTTTGTTCCAGAGGTTATTTTTGAAGAGGCATACATCATAGTTTGAAGATGGAAAGTGGATCTGAGATAAGATGAGATGAGATGGGAGAGAGGGGAAAGAGAAATAAAAATCGAGGTATCATACATGTATATATACCAATTACCCATGATGAATGTATTTATCATATATCACAAGTATATACTAATAAAACAAGTTTAAGATGAATGATAAAATTTTGAGCATTTTGGAGGTTTCCTTAATGAAAGTTTTCTACAATTTGTTATTTTTATTGCTTCAAAGTACTATAAGAAAGAATAGGAGAAAGTTGCATTTTTCAGTATAAGTTATGATTCATGGTTTTAATCAGACCTTGTGGGGTTTTTTTAACAGTATACAACCAAGTGTGTACAAATTGATTCCAGTAATGTATGCCTTCCTTTTGCATGTATTCTTTGCTTTTACAGAGTATTTATTTTGTATGACTTTCAGATAGAGTTCATGGCTGATTAACTTTCTGAGCTCTCTTTTGTGAGAAGAGAATTCCTAGTTTATAAGCACAGTGATTCAGAACTGTGAAGCTATTGATCAAGTCTCCCACTACAGGCAGTATTGCTAGTGAAACACCCAATGCCAATCTAATTCTTATTCGTTTGTTTCACCGTATATCTCTATGTGTGTTTTATTTTTAAATTCACTTCTAGTTGATGAACTTTTAAAAAATTCTGAACATTTCCCTCCAGCATTTGCCTATTTCTTCTCTTTGTAATCTATAGTTTTTCTCCTAGAACTCCAGTTTTTGGTTTTGGGTTTTTTTTTTTTTTTTTTTTTTTTTTTTTTTTTTTTTTTTTTTGGTACCAGGGATTGAACTCAAGACCTTGCACTTGCCTTGTGGGCATTTAAGCCAGTGAACTATCTCCCTGGCCCCTCCAGTTTTCAATACTTGACCTACCGTATATACCTTATACATTTTACACACACAGAGCCTTCTGTTACATTATGAAAAGGCTACATTCTGAGAAATATTAGGCACATAGAGACAGACATTGATTACAGGTAGAAAAAAGCAGTGTAGGAGTTGAACATGCATCTCGGTCACCTTCTCAGGTGACTCCCGCTATTTGTAATGCTTCTTCCATGCTGCTAAGTGGACCAGCCAAAGCAGCACTTCTGCTTAAAGGTTAAAAACCCCTTCATGTGCAGGGGCTACTGTGACCTTCCGGGTTCTAAGCCCGGAGCAATGGTGCTAGCTTTGCCACGCTTCAGGGTGGGGGCCTTTGGTTAGTTTTTCAGCAGACACAGAATGGTGCTTGGTGAATTCCAGAAAAATGAGCAAGAGAAAAGAAAACATCCCCAGATTCAGAAAACGTTTAACTTTTATTAACTTATAGCATATTTTCTACAAAATGTATGAGTTAGGTACTCTTTCATAGAGACAAAGTATCTAAAATATAATTGGGACAATTAAAAAAAATCCTCTAATGTTTACAGAATGAAAGAGATCCAGTAAATAAAACAAAAACAAAATAAATGAAAGAAGAAGAAAACCTCAAGTCCTAGATGATAGATTTTTCCCTCCTTTTTTCCAGGTGGAAGTTCCTTAGAATGATGGTTGGGATGAGATTTCAGAGTAAGAATTATTTCTCTGAGAATGCACCTGTGATTCACAGAAAGGTATGCTCCATTCAGGGCAGCCAAGGTTAACTTTTTCTGTGTCGCTGGGGTTGCAGGACACTTGAGGTTGCTACCTAAGTGCAGAGATTTCACTGATGTAAGTCCTTCCATCTCTCGTAGGTCTAAAAATAGGTGTTGTCCTGATCTGTTGTGTTCAGCTGCAAGTATTCCAGTGTGCCTTTCTTATAGCTGGCTATCCGTGTTGGTTTACGGTTTTTTATGCCTGCAGCCTGTCTCTTCTGCAGAGAGCTGGTAATCATGTCTGAAAATTCTGCTTGCAAACGCTGTTGATTTTCCCTGGAAAGAGGGTGGGGAGAGAAAAATGGGACTTTTCAGCAATTCACATAGAATATTTCTTAGCTTCAGAACCATCAGTTCAGTTCCCAAGTGACTCATTTAATGCATAGTCTGTGAGAGGAAGCCCAAAGAATACAGAATGGGCCTTCCTTTGACAAGCTCTGAGGACTGTCGTCCCTGCAGTGTGGGACTGTGGAATAAACAGAATATAGCGCAGGCAGGAAGTTAGACTTAAAGTGAAACAGCTTAATGACTCAGTTTGGCGGATCTAGGTTCCCATGCATGCCATGGGGGGAACAAAAGAGGCCAGGAGATGATTGGCCCTGGCCATGCAACTCTGCAAACTTGTTTTCTCCCACACGTACCTAGGAGTGAAAATACTTTGGGGAAAGAGCTCAGGATCGTGGAGGGTTTCAAGAGCTTAGAGTGGACACAGGGCACTCCTAGTAAGGACTTGGGTTTCCTTGCTCTAGGACAGATCTAGAATCTCTTACTATAGCTGACAACTTGTCATCTGGGCTAGGACTGGATCTGGGGGTTCCTGGAATGCGACAGAAATTCCTACTCGGTGGGTGGGGTGTGGGGTACTACAGAGTGGTGGGGGGTGTCCCAAGGGGGTGAAAGAGGGTTTCACCCACACTGTGCCTGGGCTGGGACTGGTAGGTCCCACAGGCACAGGGTAGTTGGAAGCTCTCCCACATACTCACCAGGCCTGGGCTAGGACTGGATCTGGGGGTTCCTGGAATGCGACAGAAATTCCTGCTAGGCGGGCAGGGTAAGGGAGGTGCTGCGGAGTGGTGAGGGGCATCCCAAGGAGGTAGAAGAGGGTCTCATCCACGCTGCGCCTGGGCTGGGACTGGTAGGTCCCACCAGCGCAGGGTAGTCAGAAGCTCTCCTACACACTCACCGGGCCTGGGCTAGGACTGGATCTGAGCTTGTCATCTGTCTGGTTGCACATCTAGCCCTCTGTGAGCGAGGGTTTCTCTACTTTGGCAGAAACCATGGCAACAGCCCAAAGGCTGATTGCCACATCTACCAACAAGGAACTGAACAACCTGAGTCGTGTTGAGGGAACTGAAACCTGTTAATTAGACCTGAAACTTCATCTTCCTCATCTCAGGGATGACACAGATTCCATGGTAAGATCTAAAGCCAAGGCCTTAAGGCAAGAGGGAGGTGCTATGTTTTCATCAGGTGGCTCAACAGAAAAATGTGAACTCGAGTGAAAATGCAGCTCTTTGCCTGCAGCATGCATCAAATGAGCCCTGCACTGCCTCTTGTTGTGCTGAGCAGGTCTGGAGCACACCAGCCTTGCTGTACCTCAGGTGGGAGCACTTAGTTCTTTAGCAAATGCAGCAAACACATGGCTGGTGCATTCTGGGAAAATGGGCAAAAGAGGAAGCTGAATTTTTAACTTTTATTCTTGCCTAAAATACAGCACGTTTTCTGCAGAAATTAAGAGTGTAGGATATTTTAGCTGAGGTGTATTTAGAATATAATTGGCACAACTGCAAAAGCTCTCTGGTATGTACAGAAAGGAAAAAGTTGAGAAACAAAGCAAAAGAAAATAAATGAAATAAGAATAAAATCTTAATTAAGTTCAAGATGGAATATTCCTTCTTTCCTTTTTCCGGAGGAAGTTCCCTGGAATGGCTGCTGGGAAGCGACTCCAGAGTAAAAGGTGGGCATGTCACCAGGAATACATTTGTAATTGATCAATGGAAGAAGCATAAATTCTAGACCAGGGAGCCAAAGCTCTGGATTGTTTGTGTCATTGAGGTCTCAGGATACTGCAGGCTTTCAAGACACTTGCTTGTAGCAGTGAGAGAAGGGAGAGTTCGAAGCCTCTCAGTTGTTTAGTCCCTTGTCTCCTACTCAACATGCCATCACCAATTACAAGTCACCGGGCAGCAGGAGGTCACATCACTTACAGGAAGTCATGGCGGGAGGTCACATAACTTACCCACTAAGGCCTCCAACGCACCTCTCCCTGCCTCCCTCCCTCCCTCCTTACCTCCCTAACCCAGATGCTTACACAGTTGGTGGGGTTGGTAAGTTGTACTCTTGATCCTTTATTCCGGTCAGCCAGTAGGTGGTCTCTGTCCCTCTCCCCTGGAAACAAAAGAGGTAGGTCCCGGGGAGGCCCACAAGGTGATGTATATCTGCCCTACTGTTCTTACAGCACTGCGTTTCCAGAGATATTTCATCTCCACGTTTCTCTTCAGTGCCCATATTAAAGTACAGCACTCATGCTTTTATTATTTGTATTGTCTCTAGACCAATATTTATTGCCCAAACCATTTTTAAAAGGAAGTCTTTCATTTACCAGGTAGGCTTTTATGAAAGTAGAGATTGCTTTTTCCCCAAAAGATATTTCAAAATAGCAACCTAGCAACATTTTAAGAATTCTAACTTTAAAAGGAAAAAATACTCATCTGTGATTCTGTAGCACCAATAAATCTTGACAGTTTTCATGGCCTACATTTTCTTTCAGCCCCCTTTGCAGCAGAGTTTTGTCCAAAACTTTTGCCACAGGTGTGGTGGGTTAAGTGCATAGATTACAAGCATATATGCATTGCAATAAGCATTCCTTAAATGACAGTAGTTTTGAGGTGGGAGAGGAGTGTGGGAGACATCCTAGCCTTAGGCTCACAGCACATAGGATACCTTCTGGCTCCTGGAGACCCCAAGGGCATCCTGTTATCACTATATTCCTTTAACATCTTGACATGAGCCTGAGAAATATGGTTCTGTCTTCACTACATTTCCTTAATATTATGACATGAATCACACTCCCTTGATCTCTGGCATGAGCCCAAGGGTCATGAGCTCTAACTACTTCATAGCAACTGAGAGTAGCCCCGTGGTCATTATCATATCATTAGCATTGCAGTTTTGATGACTTCTGTCCACATTGGGCTTTGGCAGCCATACCAGTCCCATGTAGCCTCATGTGAACTCATAAACACCCCCTCTCAATGTGAGGTAGGGATGCTCAATTGGACACAGTCCACATAGTTATGGTTTGTATCTAGATGACTCCTCAAAGCCTCCTGAAGACATGGGGGTCAAGATTTTCAGAGGTGACTGAATGTAGAGTTTGTGATTGATTCATGGTCCAATGCTGGGATTAAGGGTGTGAGTGCCATTTTTACCTTGGGGTGGGGAGCCTGTATACAGTGTGAGGGACAGAAAGAGGCTTGTTCTCCCTTGCTCATGTCACTATTGCTATCTTCTGCTGCCATGAAGTGTTGCTTCTCCGCCATGTCCCACCCTGTTTTGGAGTCAACCAATTACCGGCTAAAACCTCTACGAACTGTGAGCTAAATCAATCTTTCCTTTTTTAACTTCAAGTGCTGGGTGTTTTGTCTCAGGAACAAGAGAAGTACTAAGACACTACCCTTGCCCACTACCCAAATCTGGGAAAAACAAAAGAGAAGCAAATTCTGAAACTCATCTCAGTTGCCATCTCTGGCTCTGCTAACCTTGTTTTGAGGATGTACTTTTATCACTAACAGTTGCCACCTCTGAGCTCTTGCCTGCTGGGAACTCTGCCCAGTGTACTTTAGCCTCAAACCTGAAACAGTCAGGGCCACTCTGAGCCAAACTTGCTCTTGAGTTTTCTTTTTCTTTTTTTCTTTTTTTTTTTTTTTTTTTTTTTTTTGGACCAGGGATTGAACTCAGGCCCTTGCACTTGCCAGGGAAGCACTTATTCGACTGAGCCACCTCCCTGGGCCACTACTGTTTTCTTGTGGACCTGCTCCATTCTGTGGAGCATACTTTTGTAGCAGAAAATGCTCCCCCACCCCCAGCCACTATACTTCAGTTGCTCAGGTGATAGATAGTTCATGCTCTGGTCCCAGT
Organism: Octodon degus; assembly: GCF_000260255.1. Taxonomy (NCBI): domain Eukaryota; kingdom Metazoa; phylum Chordata; class Mammalia; order Rodentia; family Octodontidae; genus Octodon; species Octodon degus. The sequence continues at coordinate 5,358,331 of NW_004524588.1, forward strand.
TGTTTGTCTCTTAGAAAGAGCTGGTCACTGTGGTGCGTAACTGATCATTATGATGCATATTGTAAGAACCAGTCAAAGATAGCCAAGCACTCTGTCCCTGTTCTTCCTGCTTACTTATCCCATATAAGCACTAGACAACCAGAGATCAGGTCCTGATGTTTTGGGAATGATCCCAGTAAGTGCCCATTGACATAAACACACCTGCCTCCAAATCCTGGCTGCCCTTTGGGTGTTTCTGCATGCTGTTGCATCTGGTGTATTGGCTGGGAGACCAACTGAGCTAACCTCTTTGGTCACTGGTAATAGCCCTTATGGAGGGAGCAAGGACCTCTCCAGGGCCTGACAGGAAGGCAAAGGCTCAAGACTTTTCAATTCTCTTTGGTGGTATGGAGGAGGATTCCTGGCCCCCTGCTCAAGCAGCTCACGTGGGACTCCAAAGGGAACAGGACACTGTCTGTCTATCTGTCTGCCTATCTGCCTGTCTGCCTGTCTGATTCTAGTAAGACCCTAAGGGGCATCCCACTTATTCTGTCAGTCCTGCTCAGCTCAAGAAGAAGGTGAGTCTGGTCAACTCTTTAGTCAGGATCACCCTTTAGGTAAGGGGGTTGGAGCGTTTAACCTCTGAGTACCTACTAAATGAATGTGTGAGTGAAGCCCAGACAGCATAAGCAATAGGCTGCTCCATCTGTGCACAGGACTGGGAAGCACTGGTCATGGCGTTTCATTGGGTTCTCCACCCTGTGGTTCTGTGACAATTGACATATGGCATAATGGAGGCCTGACACCCTCCTCAGCTAAGCCAAGCCTATGTGCCCATCAGGGATGTGGCCCGGTAGAGACATCTGAATGGTCTTTCTCCGAGGGGCACACATCCACCATTGTTCAAGCATACAGCATTCCAGAGATGACAATCACTTAGTCAAAATCCACAGTCCCTCACTGAAAGAAAAAGGGCTTTTTCTTTTTTTAAGATTACAAAATTAAAATGAAACTAAGCGACTCAGAGAAAAAGTCAGAATGAGAAAGAGGCCTGTTTTCCCTGAGAATTCCGCCTTGGAGCCTTCTTTGGCCACTGCAGTTGCTGTCCACAGTATCCCTCACTGCTCCTGACTCATCTACTGCTAGCCAAGTAAGTTGGTTCCAGCTAGCCATTGTCTGCATCCCCCCCAAAGACCCCCTCCCTGTGAGCCTTCTACTTCACAGCTGCGCTTGTCCTGTCAGATGCTGTCATTTAACACCAGCCTGAGATGACTGTCAGCAATTTTGAGTTCCACATTTTGACTGAGGAAGAATGGAACTGTCAGCCCTGACAAGGGAGTTTCCATGGCCTTTCCAAAGGTCACCTCACCAAGAAACAACCCAGTTGTGTGCTTCTCAAAGGCATCATACATGGGGTACAGAATCCTATCAACCACTGTTACCCAGAAACCTATAAAAGAAAAGCACCTGATGTCCACAGGAAAATCCAGTCTAAGAGATGACCATATTCTCTGGATGAGTTAAAAGAACTGTGAACACAAAACTAAATGTCTCCTCTGTCTGTGAAACTTGAAGAAACGACTATCCAAGCTCACCTCAACCTGAACCTCTCCTCACTCTGTTGGGCCTGATGGACAGGGCAGACTGAGCTCCATCACATTGGGCCCCCAGTAATCCCATGGTCATTGGCAAAGCCAGGGGCAAACCTGTGACTTTCCTGGTAGACAATGGAGCAGAACTCTCTGCCTTCAAAAGTTCCCTCTGTCAAAAAGTTATCATCACTGGGACAACTGGGACTCTTGCCTCTCACCCCTCCAGCCAGACATAAACTTGCAGTCCAGGAGGACATCTCACCAAACATAAGTTCCAAACCAGTCAGCTTCCTTCTTGCTTAACCCTGCACTTTTCCTGAGAGGAAAGCGATGCCTACATCAGCCTAACACAGGACACTGAAATTCTGAAGTTCTAAAACTACCCCCGGAGGTATAAGCTAAAAACTTGTCTTTGGGTCTGACCATTAACTATGCCACCTCACTGCAACCCCTGTTGCTATCAGATGTCACAGGAAGCACAAACAAGCATCCAGTCACACATCAGCATGATAGGCTGTGAACATCTGGGGCAAGACCTCCATGCCACCAACAGCATAGCCCTCACTTTACATTCATCAGTTCCCAGACCACAGACTCTTTTTGAACTGTTATTCAATTGCAATAAGGGGTTAAGAGCTCTCCCACTATTTTCAGGGAGCCTTAACAGATTTAACCAAGCCACCAGCACCTTTTCTCCGAGATAGCCTATTTCTCTGTCCCTTTCAGCTCTGTCACAGTCCTCCAAGCAAACGGTATAGACTTTCAACTGCTAAAATACACCTCTCTTGCCTGTAAAGCCAGTTTAAGATCTCTGAGCTGTTAGTGCTGCTGTGGTTGCCCTCCATTTACATTGCTGTCTTCGGCCCCCCTCATCCTGTTGACATACCTGCCTGGACCTAAAGAACGTCTTCTTGTAACTTTAGTTGGCTCCTGTCAGCCAGCCCCTCTTGGAAAAGATTCCAGCTCTGGACTCAAAAGTCAACTACCTGAGTGTCCCAAATTTTCTGATCAAGAAGATAATGGGGCCAAAGAGGAAAGTGATCGATGACGTAGAGTGTGCCTAAGGAGAGTCACATGGGGAGAAGACACTCTCTCAAGCTTT
>NW_004524588.1:5361423-5387097 GCF_000260255.1 Octodon degus
TATATAGTTGCATTCTCTTAATGAATAGAATGATTTTTTCTAATGGTGTTTGTAAGTAGGATCTCAAGTCTGCATCTTGTACAGCAATTAACCACTGAGAAGAATGTATGCAGTGTATTATTTGTTGAAACTGTACTTTCAATTTGATTTGAAACTGTCTCATTGCTATATGTTTATCAATAAAACTTTGAAAAGAAAAAAAAAAGTCAACTACCTGAAACTCAGCTTCCCAGAGGATCAAAAATGTGTTTACCCTCTTTGGAGAAGCCCTCACAGCTGACCTTACTAGTTTATACTCGAGCCACCTACTGGAAGACACAGAACTCTGCTGCAACCTCTGGCAAAAACTGGTTACAAGAAAGAAACCACAAATTTATTGGAGCTGCTGGCTTTCTATGGAATCTGGATCCTTGAGTTTACAAAACCAGTGATCCTTATTCAGACTGTCAAGCCCAGGGAATGCCCAGTGGCTACCTGTGCAAATACATGGATCCAGTTGCTAAGCGCTGTCTCCCCCATTTTGCCTTCACACTGTAATAGCCACTGTCCTTCTGATCCAGAAAGCTGACAGCTTAGGCTGAGACCTAACTGTCCAGGTGCCATATGATGTATGAAAGTAGCACTATTAGAAATGGAGCCCAATGGGCTAGATATACTATGGTTACCTTGGACAAAGTTATTTTGGTGAAAGCCCTCCTGCTACTACTTGCTGGGGCTCTTTGGAAACCTGCCACCAGTAACACCACACCTGCCCCACTATATGTTCTACAGGCTCAAGCCATGGCACTGGTACCTGTACCCCTGCAGCCAGCTCAGGTTTCAGCATCTGTGTACCTATACACCCTCTCCAGGGATCTGACTGACTGAAACATATACACAGCTACTCAGGCTGGCCCGAGGCATTCCCTTCCTGAGCTGAGAGGGCAACAAGAGTTTGTAGGATCCTGCTGTAGAAAATCATCCCTAGATATGGCCTACCCTTGACTATTGACAGCAACAACAGGCCTGCATTTGTAACAGATAACTCAAAACTGGCCGAACTATACAACACTTAGGCCAAAAGCTCCACCAGCTATATATACCTAAAGACATTCCTCCATACACATATAACCTAGTACCTTTAACTACCTCGGCAAGTTTCAGAAATCTAGCCTTAGATCTGCTGGAAAATTCACCTGGACCGGACAGCTCATTCTGAAGAGATGACACACTCAAAGCCCTGCTGTGGTCACTCTAGACGCTGACCAGTCTACTCATGGCTGAAGCCTGAGAACATCATTCTCAGGACTGCCTCATACCTATTCCCCTTGATTTCTGTGCTGCATACAACAGTCCTTGCTTCTCTGCCCCTCTGCTAACTATAGCTTTTGCCCTAAACTAACTCCCTCACTCCTTTGCCAGAGTAATGTTACAGAACAAACAGGCCTAAATTATGACCCTTTCTAAAAGCAAATTAGGGAAAAACTCTGTGACAAGCCTAGGATCACTGATAACCCTAATGTTACTGTTCCTGGTTCTTAAAAGTTCACATATAACATGCCCAACAAAGATTTGCTGTAGAAACTAAAAGAGGAGGGAAATGTAGCAGAAAATCACACACACATGCGCACACACACACACATGCACACACACGCGTGCACACACACACACACACACACACACACACACCCCTAGTCAGTTTCCCAGGTGGTAGTTACTATTCCAATTCTGGTTGCTTGTCTCCTACAAATGGCTGGTCAACATGATGCATATTGTAAGCATCAATTCTCAAATGACAAGCCATTCTGCCTCTGTACTTCCTGCTTGCTTATCTCATGTAAGCCCTAGACCAGCAGAGATCAGGGCCTGATAACTTGGGAATGATTACATCTATGTAAAGAAATCTGCCTCCAAATCCTGGGTTTCATTTCAGAGTTTCTCCTTGTTGTAGCACTTTCCTTTAACAAATCTCCAACTTGATTACTACTTTTATGTGTTCTCCTCAATGCTTTACTCAATATACAAAGTTCTTGGATATTGTGAGAGCTTGAGATCAATTGTCCCATAACAGTTTGGCTCATTTTGGTGCTATGAAATGAAGACAAAGTTCTTAGAAACTGTTTGTTAAAGCTTATATTTGAGGGAAAAGAGATTTTAAAAAATAGTAGCTTGCTGGCTGTGTTTGGCTTGCAATAATCTATAACTCAATTCTATTTGGAGGGAAACACTCTTAGGTAGAAAATATATTTCTGGAAGATTCAAAAAAGGGAGTATAATATTAAGGTACTCTTACATAAAAGAAAGCTCCAGGTTGCAACCAGAATGTAAAGGGTAGAGCATTAAAGCTACTGGAAACACAGACTCTTACAGTATATAGCTGGTTACAGACCCACTGTAAAAAGATTGTGCTAACTTTTTAAGAGTCAACTGGAGATGATTAGTAGCTTTGAAGGGCCGCTGTTTGATTTATATTTATTGATTTGCTTATTTATTGTGAGAGGGTCTCACTGTATAGGGCAGGCTAGCCTTGAACTCACAGCAATCCTCCTGCCTCGACCCTCCGAGTGCTGGAATTATAGGTATGCACCATTATGCCTAGCTGGGCAACTCTTCTAAATATGAGGAACAGCACAGAGCAGCTGAAACAGTGATTTCATCTTTAATGTGATCCCAGACCTTTAGAATACTTGTTAAAAGTTGAGATCCCTAATCTGCATCCACATGGTGCCTCAGTAGGGCAGACACCTATATTTTAAGGATTTTTTTTTCTCCGAATGCCTTCAGGGCAGGTTTGGCTGGCTTGAGTTGTGGGGATCGAAACACAGAAACCTGAGCCTGACTGTTTTGTTGAAGCAGCCACTTAAAGAACTGAGCTAAGGGGCGGCCCCCCAGACACCTATACTTTAACAAGCATATAATAATGCCAAGTCACAAGTACGGGGGTATCTTTTGCAATTCACTGGTCCAGAGCTTCAGATTAGTAAAAGCAATGGGCAAGAGAGGTCTCTGGGAGCAGCATCTTGCAGGGAGAGTAGAGAAATAAGAAAATGGTGATTTCTACTTGAATGAGCCTTGAACCAGACTGGGATTTGGGCTTGGAGGAGGAACTGGGAACAAATGTGAAATCTCTGTGAAGGAAGTGGTGGTAGCATTTAACAGTGTATTGCTTATAGTACAAAACATTAAAGAGCTTTTTGTAGTGAAAGAAAGTTCTAGGTTCACATGCTGTGGTGGGTGATCAATATGGGGAGAACGAAAAGAGCTGTTCATCTTGGTGCCTCTCAGTGTTCCTGGCCAAGCCTTACAGGAGGGGGCCATGCATGTCTCAGAGCTTTCTCTGTGCACTGCTTCTGTGATTCCTTACCTTCAGATACGTTTCTCCCCTCACTTCATACAGGAACTGGCACTGGGTTCTCTTCAGAATGGCTATTGTGGAACTGCTCATGTGAATCCTCAAGGCTGCAAATGCCAAACAGATAAATGAAAATCTCATCTCTTGAGACCTGTGCTGGGGCTATATTTGCTTCCCTTTGAGTTAATACATTAACAATACCTGAAACAAATATTCTAATCAAGGAAAAAAATATGGCTCTTTTGGTGATAGAACCCTTAAAACTAACAAGACCAGAAGTGTCATCCCATGTGCGAAGGAAGAGGTTTCTCAGGATCTAGAGCGATGGCTCTCCTCCGGTTTTGCCCACTGATAATCATTTTTGCATTGGGTCTGTAGTGTCAAGCTTGAGAGGTGAAACTTCACTTTAGGTTCCCACGTAAAAGTTCTTTTAAACAATTCACATGCTAGGGGTAAGTCCCAGTAAATAGTTGGAATGTGATTCTAAGGGTCTTGATTTTTTTCAAGGTTTCCTCTTGTGGAATGCTGTGATCCTTCTAAAACCATCCTTCGGTGGTGAAGGCTTTCTCTTTAGGATCCATGCTGTGTTCCACCTTTATCACCATGCAGCCCAAAAGCCATACAACAAGTAATAACAGCAGTAAATGGGGATAAGAGAAACCCCAAAGTTTACACCTACAGTGCACCAGAAAATGGCTAAATGCTCACCTTAACATCCCACTTCCTTCCGGCAACCCTACCAGCAATGTTGATGTGTCATCTTTAATTAATATCTTCTTCTTTCTGAGGCTTAAACGAACAGGAAACTTGCCCCTCAACTTATGCAGAGAGCGCCATTTTTAACTCAAGTCTGTCTGACTCCTGCCTTACTCTTTTTCTGTGCCATGATTTTCTAGTAGGTACCAACATCAGACACTGGGCCAACTACCAAAATATGATACTACCTCCTAGGTTTTTGTCAGATCTCACCTCATCTACCAATGCGTTTTTCCTATAACATACTTCTGTAACTACTATTATCAGCAGTGCTTGTCAAATATCTACCATAGGCCATGTGCTGTGCTTCCACCTCACTAGACAAACGTAATGTATGCTTTTGTATATGTTGAATACCTAGATTTTTTCTTTCCTAAAATGCATTCCTAATAAAAACAAATGAAAGGGAAATAGTCACTGGATCCAGGGTATAGAGCCTATACACAGCCCCCTGGATTATTTTTTGAATTTACATATGTTAAATTTCAAGACTATTCCTGATAGCACATTCCTGAGTTCACTGCAGATGAAACAAAAATATAGTCTATAGTCTAAAGTTGAACAAAAAAGGAAGAACAAAATAGTTATCAGAGGGCCAGCTAAATAGCTCAGCAGATTAAAGTACCTGCAAGCAGGTGCAGGGGCCTGGGGTTTGATCCCCGGTCTGCTGAGCTGGCTCTGCCCCCAGGGCATGCTGAGGTGGTGATTGGGACTGGGTGTGGTGGCACATGCCTGTAATCCCAGCTCTTGGGAGGCTGTCAATAGGCAGATCACTATGAGTCTGATCTAGTAGTAAGACCCTGAACACCCTGTAGTCCCTTCCCTAAAAATACAAAAAAAAAAAAAAAAGTTATCAGTAAGCAATAGCCACAAAAGCAAAGGTAGTGAGGGCTGGGTTGACGTGGGCTCATACTCAGCCAATCTGAGGGGCCTTCTGCATCTCATGGGTACTCTGCATCTCCTTACTACACCGTTAGTCCTATGGTTGGCCTCTGCTGAAAGATAGAACCATGTGCCTCTAAGAAGAATCATCTTTTCTTACGGAGGCCGGTGGATTCCATCCGAGAGGCTGTATTGACAGTATCTCCAAAGAGGCAATAACGAGGCATCTTGATTCCCACAACTCCAGCAGCACAGGGACCTGGAATAAAGGACAGAGATCTGCAGATGTACAAACCTCTTCTTAGGGTCATGACTCTCTCTTGCCGTTGTCACACTAATATTTCACCATGTCCTCCATCCCTCTCCTCACTCCCAACTTCTGCATAGTTTTCATTAAAATACTATAGTACAGTGGGCTACATTCCCCATGGGAAAAGTAACTGGTCAAATTGCTGTACTTATACTTGCTGCACAGAAGTAGTATAGAAGGTACAGAGGTTAACTCAAAGATCATGACAGGGCTGGCCAGATGGCCCAGCAGATTCAAGTGCCTGCTTAGGCAGACTCAGGGACCAGGATTTGATCCCCAACGTGCCTTGCTGGCCCTACCCCCTGGGGCATGTTGAGAAGGCAACTGAGATTAGGCATAGTGGTGCACACCTGTAATCCCAGTGCTTGGGAGGCTAAAAACAGGAAGATCACTACAAGTCTTATCTGTGTAGTGAGACCCTGTAGATCCTGTACTAAATACATTTTTTAAAAATTCATGACAGTTCATAGCCTCAGTAAGAAAAGATGTATGCTTCATGTCATGGAGAAATGAGTACATAAAACATGAACTGTAACATTTCTTTTAAATGGATGCATCCAACCAGGGAAGCATCATTTTTTGAAGCATGCCTTCAGAAAGCATTTTTTGCCCCAGCAAAGAAAGTTCACATGGGCACTGAACAGAAGGTTCCCAGATAACTAAAATGGGACTATTTTGAATTAAAGGCTCCCAGAAGGGTGAAAGTGATTTCACTGCATGCTTATTATGACAAATCACATAACTCTGACTCCAGATTGCTGGCAGGTGCTACAGATTCAAAGGTTTAGTGGCCTAAGTTTGGTTTACTTTTGTTTTGAAGGTGGGATTTAAAGTGTGATGGTGATGGGAGACCCACAAGACAAGGATTTACAATAATCTTCATCAAGAAGTTCATGGGGGCTGGGGAGATGGCTCAGTAGAATAAGTGCTTCCCTGGCAAGCACAAGGGCCTGAATTCAATCCCGGGTTCCACCAAAAAAAAAAAAAAAAAAAAAAAGAAGAAGTTCATGGGGCAAGTGAATGATGCTGATGGCGTAAGGACATTCTATCAAACAACTGAAGCTGAGACAACATAATGCAGTCTTTTGGAGTAGATAGGCAAGAAGGGTTCTCATTTGGGCACTGGAGTGGGATGATTGAATACAAGGAATTAAAGATCTCGGAAGTTGAAGGTTAGCTCACAAACTGCAAAACTGGGTTTGGGGAAGAAGCAATAATTGATTTTCTAGTTGGCTTCGTTTTTTATGTTTCTGAGTTATAGATTTATTTTAACACTACTCTTAACTTTTTTTTAAAAAAAGCCCTCAAAATCCTGAGTTCTGACCTCTTCAGTGTCAGGTTTGATGTAAAATAAAAGTAGACAAACAGAAAAATAAACCAAGAAATCCTACAAAAAGCTGCACAGTCCAGGCAGCGTCTTGGTCAGATCCCTAGGCTTCCCCACCTCACTAGGTGCATTGGTAGTGATGGATCTGTGTATAGAAGACTCCTTCAAAATCAGAGTGGAATGGCTGGGGAAGGAACAGTAGTATAAAAATCTCCACAGACACACTGTTTCATTCTCAATCATCAATACTTTGAAATTATTGCATTTTTAAGCCTGACAGCATCACCCTCTCCATTAGCTGAGCTTAACTGCCACTTGCATGCCAGCCTGGCGTGCCCTGGCTTAGCGGTGACACTGAGCAAGCAGGTCACAGGGGAAAGAGCCTGGGCAGAGCTCCAGGGCTCCAAGCTACCTGAATTGGTTCAGTCAGTCCTGCTGCTAACCCTTTCTCCAGGCCTGGCAATTTATGCTGGCCCAGAAAAGAGATGGTTGGTTGCTCTCTGGTACATGCTCAGAAAGTTACTTCACAGAGAAGGAAACACCTGTGACATGACTGGGGAAGGCCACAGCTATGTTCCTGGCTTTCAAAGATACAGCAGAGGTTTTTACCTTTATTTACTGTCACTTTGAGAACTTTATCAATTTGTTACTCAATGAATTGTTACTCTCATGCTCTGTGCTGGAAACTATAGACACAGAGTGAGACTTCAGCAAATGTAGTTGTCTGCCACAAGCCTGGGGGATTTTTTGGGTTTTCTTTATTTTTATTTTTATTTATTTATTTATTTATTTTTGCGGAACTGGGGATTGAACTCAGACCATTGTGCTTGCCAGGGAAGCACTTATTCCACTGAGCCATCTCCCCGGCCCCTCTTTTTGGGTTTTCTGTACTTGGAGTTTTAAAGCAATGAGAACTTGTAGAGAAAACTTTTTTGTGTTCATGTTTTCCTTTTGGTACTGGGAGTTGAACTCAGGTCCTTTATACTGAGTTACATCCCCAGCCACCCCCACTCCCTTTTTCAGTTTTAATTTTGAGAGACCTCACTAAGTCTCTCAGGTTCACCAGGCTGGGTTTGAACTTGAAGACCTTGTGCCTCAATCTTTTGTGCTGGGATTATATGTGTGTGTTCCTCTATGCCTTACTGAGAAATGTGATTTAACCCAAGGAAAAACTGCCTACCAATCACAACTTTTTAATGATTGTTTTCAGGGGGACTGAGATTATTTTAGAAGTCAATATATTATTACTTATCCTGGAATCCACAAAAAAAATTGCCTTGCTAAGAATTAGCGAAGATGACTTTTAAATTTCTTTCCAACTATGGTTTCTACAATACCTGTGACTCATAAAATCTCTAGGTTCAGTGCTATTAAAACAAATTCAATTTCCTACTTTGAAACTCTATGTTAATAAACTGCTACCTAACTTGGTACCTAAACCAACTGAAAGCCCAATTTAGAAAGACTGTTGTAACAAATACATGAATCTCAACCAATCACAGAAGTCAGGCTTCAGCCAATCATAAGCTACCAACTGATGATACCACACCCACACACAGCTAACACAGCCCTGAACCCAAGCCAGTGGCTTCCTTACTTCGTTTCTATTTTCCTTCTATAGATACTGCCTGTCTACACTACCAATTGGAGCACACAGAGCCTCTTCTGGTGCTAACACAGTTTGTGAATTATTCTTTACTTAGTTAAATTCTATGAAGTTTAATTTGTCCAAAGTCATTCTTTTAATAAGTCTCTGAAACTGTCCTGGTCTTCAAGGTGACCTCTGTACCTTTCATACCACTGCCATGCAGCAGGAGTAAGTATTCTAACAGTTTAACCAGTTACTTTTCCTGTGGGTAACATAGCCCACTGTGCTATAATATTTTAATGAAAATTATACAAAAATTGGGAGAAGAGGGAGGGACTCAGGAGGATGTGGTGAAATAGTAGTATGATTACAACAGGGAGCAAGGAGCTTCTTGCTTTCACGTGAGGTTGGTGTTCATCCAAACTTGAAAAATGCAGTCAAAAATGTGTTCCTCATGTTCTTCAGGAACTAGGTCTAAGTATGTTAAGATATGTCATGGTGCCCTACATTTGTCACACAGCATTGAAGAGCAAACCTCATGGGAAAGTCAACAACCTTGGAAGCCCCCTTTCCCATCCTTTCTGATTTAGTTGATGCAAGAGGCACAAATGGCTCTGTTTGACAAGCTTCGTCTCTCCGTACCAGAGTGAACTCCAATGCGAATCCACACTGGGAGGCCAGGGAGATGCTCCAGTTCAAAGGTTCCTATGAAGCTGAGGATATCCAGCGCCATCTTGGAAATGTCTATCGCATGCCGATTGCCATTTCTCGTAGGCAAACCACTAGCTACTACATAGGCGTCTCCAATGGTTTCCACCTGTGGAAATACTTTCTCATCAGTATCTCTGATCCTTTGAAAGGCATAGAAACTACACAGAGGCACTTAACAAATACCATATATAAAATACGAAACACCTTTTGGGAACTTGGTATGAACATAATTTATACAATTTTCTGAGGCCCATTCAAGATTAGCTCTATGCTGATATCTGAAGAATTTTTATAGTCTAGTTAAATGGATGCTAAAATAGGTATAAAGTATTTCATAATAATATAAATTATACACATGTGATGACAATTCTATAAATATTTAATCTGATTACTTTTATATAATTTTAGGAATACTTTCAATTATTAGAAATTTCCAATTCAAAGGAAATCTTTGAATTTTCTTTGAAATCTTTAGTCTTATCATTTTCTATATATTATTTGACCAAAAAATAACCATGGGCTCATTTAAGACATAAGACAGATTCTATTTATTATAATGCTACTGCATTTACTACTTCTTTTGGAATTGGCTTAAATATTGCCCATGTTGTAGAGGTGACTGGGGAGCATGCCACTTTCCCAAAATTGACTGGCAGATTAATCCCTACTAAAATTTCTCTTTTGTGCTAGTTCCTAAAGTTAAGTGGTCATCGTGACATTTGACCCACTCAATTCTTCCACTTCTTTTTCCATTTAGGTCAGACTCAACCATAATTAATTCAATGTTAAATTAGGACAAGAACAGGAACAACAACATGGGCGGTGATGACCTTGGGCTGGTGCAACTGTTTGCATGAGGGAGGGGGGCGGGTGTGTGTGACACAGTTACCTTGTAGACATCATGGTGATCAACAATCTGGTCAAAACTCTTATAGAGGTCATTAAGCATGTCCACCACTTCCATAGGGGTACTGTATTTGCAGATCGTAGTGAAACCTACAATGTCACTGAAGTAGATGGTCACTTCCTCATATAGTTCAGGCTCTACGATGCCTTTTTCCTTCAGAGACTGTACCACTGGCCTAAGTGGGAAGGAAGAAAGAATGTCTCCAACTTCAATTTCTCTCATTTTACATAAATGTTTCAGATACTAATAACTATTTACCAGATACTCAGTAATTTTTTTTTTCTTTTTTGAGATAAGTTGCCCTGTCTGGCCAGAACTTGCAATTGTCCTGCCTCAGCCTCACAAGAACTGGAATTACAGGTATGTGCCACCGCATCTGATAGGCATTCAATAATCCATGATTTCCAATGAATGCCGGTGAGTCCCTTTCCAGTAAATGCCAGTGAAACAAAGATGAATTACAAATACTGTATGCATACACACACATAGAATAAATGTATGTGAATGCAGATGAATATAAGCAGGTTCAACATTAACTTAGGATTTGCTTATTAATTCTAATGCATGTACATAATATTTACACAACCCTAATACATACATGTACTTGCCCATCTTTGACCTTGCTACTGATAACTCAAATTCTTAACATACAGCTCTGTATCCAGAGGTAGAAGAGAGCGTGTCATTAGTGAAGAGTTTGACTCATCAGAGCTATCAGATATGACTTTCTCATCAGGGATAATAGTTTTACTTCCCTGGAATATTAACCTCGTATTATTTAATGCCACTGTGAAGGAACAATGCAGCCAAATTCATGTTCATGTATTCTAGACAGAACATATTCGATACATGATGAACGGGATTCAGCTCCTTTAACAAGGAAAGTCAACTGCCACATGGAGAAGTAGAAACTGTGGTTACTGTAGAAGCCACAAAGCAGCAACTTAGACCGGCTTTGCTGAAGAGGAGCAGCAAGGAAGAGGAAGCTAGGAGTCCTTAGGGACGAGACTGTACTTCTCTGGGCACCCAGCTCTCTCTCCTCTGAGATGAAGGCACGGGCGCTGACACGCAGCCGGCTTCTCTGTCTGCCCTTAGACCATTGGGAATGGGCCTTCTGTGGAATGGCTACAAACAGGACCTGCACGTTGGAGGTGCCACAGAGGTGCCTGAGAATCTAGCCTTATATCCACAGGTGAGAAAGCTAAGGCTTATGACAGAAATATGAATTTTGTGGCTCCCAAAGCCCTCTAAGGAAGGGGTGGTACTAGACAGCAGTTGCCTATGATGATGGACAATAAAGATGGCAGAGGCATTGGGGCCCCAGTTGTATAACTGCATAGCAAACGCTCCTCCTACGGCAACATGATCATGGGAAAATATCTCTTTCTTCTGGATATTCAGAATACAAATCCAAGCAAGCAAGACTTAGTAAGGAACACACATTTTAAAATTCAACAGTCTGGCGAAGAACATTGAAAAGGAAATAATTCTAAAGATAGCTCAGTGGACTAAAACACCTGTTTAGGCAGAGCGCAGTGGCTGGGTTCGATCCCTGGTGTGCCTTGCCGCCCCCCACCCCCCACCCCGCGGGGCCTGGACAGGGTGATTGAGACTGGGCGTGCTGGGGCGCTCCTGTAATCCCAGCGCTTGAGAGGCTGAAAACAGGAGAATCACTATGTGTCCGATCTACGTAGTAAGAGCCTGTACTAAATACATTCAAAACAAAACAAAACAAAGAAGAAGAACAACGATCCTAGGTGGATATACTAAAGGTTTCAGCCTTATGCCACAAATCCTGGCTCTGTGGAATTGTGGGAAACTACGTCCGAGGGAGGACTTGCCTTACCTCGGCAGCAACATAAAGTTAAGTCTGTCCGCTCTGTCTCTCTCCGCCTTGTACAGCTGCGTTCTTTCTTCTACTAGATGTTCCAGGTTGCGGGAATACAGCTGTAGACGTCGGATCAAGGTGTCCATGTAGGATTCATTTTTTTGGTCATGAAACAGGCTGTAGGAAGTAATAAATAAAGAGCTCTTACACATTATCAGGAAAATTGAAAACACCATGGAACAGTGGACACAAACGGATCGACCTTGTATGATGTCTTCAGAATAGGGAATTGAACCAAGAAATTAAAAATAACCCTAAATATAAAATTTGACCTTAGGAGAAAACAAAGAAATAGAAATAAAAGTTTAAAAAAAGAGAAAAAGACATGTTAGGTTAATGATAATCAGTGTTGAAGGAGGAGCAAATGTACACAGTGACTTCCCAGACAGTGATCTGGTACAATTGTGTCACAAGTTTTAAAAATGCCTGTTATTGGGCTGGCCAAATAGCTCAGCGGATTAAAGTGCCTGCAAGGAGGTTCAAGGTCCTGGGATTTGATCCCCGGGCTTGCCATGTCAGCCCCGCCCCTCGGGCGCACTGAGATGGTGATTGAGACTGGGCGTGGTGGCACGGGCCTGTAATCCCAGCACTTGGGAGGCTGTAAACTGGAGAATCACTACGAGTCCGATCTAGTAGTGAGACCCTGACACCCTGTAGACCCTTCTCTAAAATACAGAAGAAAAAAAAATGCTTATTATTGACCTTCACATCAACTCAACTTTTAAGAATTATCCAAACAAGGCCAGGCCTGGTGGTGCATGCCTATAATCCTAGGACTCAGGAATCTGAGGTACGAGGACTGCCACACGTTCAAGGCCAGTCTGAATTATATAGTAAGACCCTGACCCAAGAAACAAACAAAGCAACACCACAACAAAATCCAAAGGAAGCAACTATGAATGTGTTTAAAGTGATCTGCAAAGGAAGCCACAATATTGTCCACAAGCATAAACATTTGAAAATAACCTAAATGTGTAACAAAAATGTAGCTTAACTTTATGTACGATGAATTTTATAGATTATAAAATATAAAGTAAAATAGTTAAATGCACAAATGATGCTCTCTTACTAAGTACAAAAGTTGATAATAGCAAAAATTATAATCATAAATTTATTTAGTTATTTATTATTTATTATGGTATTAGGGATTGAACTCAGTACTATAAAAGGATGCTAAGGGGCTGGGGAGATGGCTCAGTGGAATAAGCCCTTCCCTGGCAAGCGCAAGGGCCTGAGTTCAATCCCCAGTTCCGGAAAAAAAAAAAAAAAAAAAAAAAAAAAAGGGATGCTAGGCAAACACTCAACCACTGGGCCCTTTTAAAATTTTTATTTTGAGATAGACTTTCACTAAGTTTCTGAGACTGGTCTAAAACTTGTGATCCTTCTGCCTCTGCTTCCCAAGTAGCTGGAATTAAAGGTAGGTACCACTACACCCAAATCAAATTTTAGTTTTTGAAAACTGGCTATGATGTACTTGAAAATATGTATTTTTACTTTCTTATTTGCTTAGTCACATTTTCTCAGATTTTAATAGTACACAATTTGCAATGAAAACCTTTGTGAAAAATAGTCTGGAAGTGTAAACAGAAATGAGAAAAATACCAAGAAGAGCTTCACATTATCTCCTCAGAACAGAGAACCAGAGTCTTAAAGCCAAAACCCCAACTTTCCATTAGTGGGTTAGACCAAGAAGGCACAGATGAGCAGATGCTGGTTTTGTGCAAGTCTTCAGTGTCTGCTAGGCTGGATGTGAAGCCTGTCAAGGAGTCACAGTGAGTTCTCCGAGTACAGTGTACACTACAGATAACATGCAGACCCCATGAAGGCACCGGAGGCGCTGCAACAATCCAGGGCCAATAATTACACTAACCATTATAAGTTACTGCTCTGTTCTCAAGAGGAGATGGGTTAGGTCAAAATCCCTAGCGTGAGGAGGGATGTTTGTTAAAAGTTCAATACATTTCTGAGTGCTATACGAGATGTACATGAGTGCAAATTACTAGGCTTGAGACAAAGAAACAGAATTTATTGTAACACACTCCATGGGTTTGGTACTTGACCCTACCAGGTTAGGCCAGTTGGGCAGAGTGGTTAGGAATTAGGGGCAGAGATGGGTTGTTATACTGCATGATGCACTGGTTTAATTAAAACAGTCTTATGCAGCCTCAGCCAGGAGTGCATATCTTAATCACATTGGGAGCTATTAAAACTCCTGCTGTACCTCCACTCTAGTCCAATTACATCAGATTCTCTAGGTTTTGCATTTTGGAAGCTCCTCATGTGATTCCACCCTGCAGCTAGGTTGGAGAATCACCGTACTCCCAGCTAACAGTGGAAGCGAGGGTTATGCTCATGAGTTTACATTTCACCTGCACTCATCTACAATCTCATCTGATCTCAGTAACAGGTCTGTGGAGGAGCAGAGAGAGGGGGAATTAAATCCTTTATACTTCTGGTTCTATTTGCACAACTGATGCCTTAGTGCTCCTAAGTAATGACTATTCCCATTAACTTCCTGCTACCTCGTCCCCAGCCCCAGGCTTCTAGCTTTTTTAAGTGTCTGAATCTTTTGTTCAAATGAGAACTAAGAAAGGCAGAGCTGCAAGGAAATGTAGAAACCATCTTGTTCAATCCAATTTCACTAATGAGAAA
The DNA here is from genome assembly GCF_000260255.1 of Octodon degus. Lineage (NCBI taxonomy): Eukaryota > Metazoa > Chordata > Mammalia > Rodentia > Octodontidae > Octodon > Octodon degus. The sequence goes on from NW_004524588.1 coordinate 5,375,776, forward strand.
ATTGATACCCTAAAAGCCTAAGTGTTTCACCCTGCATCCCAGAGCAAGCCATTACATTCTGGTGTGGAAATTGGGTTTCCTAACTCCTAATTTAGTGTTCTTTCTCATCTGCAGTGGATTAACTGAAAGCAGTGGGTATCTAGAATTAAGTCTTTCTAGGTGGATAATTGTGTGCTCCTTTTTTGCCTTTCACCATGAATTGTGCTCGGATTCATGACACTAATATTAAGTACCTAGGGTTAAAGCTGGTGATTTTAAGATCTTAAGAATTATCTAGGGGCTTTACAGATTTGTCAGGACCTATGCTAAACACGTAAATCCTAATTACCTGTGGAAGCATTGCAAAACTGTATTTTTTACAGAAAAGTCTACAATTGATCAGAATTTATTTTTTGAGCAGACAAGCTTGGGTCTTTAGCATTTAACTTTCCAAGTGCTTATGGCCTCAAGAAGACCATCAGCTTCCTTGTATTTTAATTTGGATGTAACAAGTGTTGGCAATAGCCTGGGACTTTTCTTTGGAAAAGGCATTCTCATTCTTTGGTTCCACTGAGTGTAAACTACTGCTGAAAAATTCATGAAGAAAAGTAAAAAATGTCAACAGTACCCAAATATCTTGGCCAGCGTGTTCTCAATTTTCTTGAAATCTGGTCTCTTTTCTGGATCCTCCTCCCAACAGTTTTTTACAAGTAGATACACCTGGAAGAAGGAAGAGCCAGTTAGTTCAAGGATGGTAACTCCGTCATGATAGACTCAGACTCTCTTCTGAGTCTATCAGACTTGGGAGCTTACATGACAGGAAATATTCTAGAAACATCTCCAACTCAGACAATGAGGGTAAGTCTCTAGCCATCTCTTGAGTCATATTGGAAAGGTGGAGTTGATGGGGGAGAATCTAATGTTTTGCAGGAGGGTTCAAGGTTATGTTGGGAGGTCAAAAAATAATAGGGCATATGAGCATGAGACAAATGACTGTAATTGAGAACAAAAGCTCAATTGTCAGCTGTTCTCTACCACAGCCAGCAGAATTGCCTGGGGAGCATATGTGAAATCTGTTACATCCAGGTCCTTCTCCCAAGAGGTTCTGATTTAGCTGTCTTGTGAAATGGTCTTAGTAGGGTTTCCAGATTCAGCAGATAAAAATACAGCCTACCCGGTTAAATGTGAATTTCATATAAACAACAAATAATACATTAGTTCAAGCACATCACAAATTTTGTATGTGTAGTTTAAATTTTCCACATGATTGCCATGCAGGTGCAGTGAAAGGGTGACAGAGACAATGGAGAAGGGGTGCAAGAGGGAGAAGTGGGAAACCCTTACCTCATCTCATTCATCTCATCCCATCCCATCCCATCCCATCCCATCCCATCCCATCCCATCCCATCCCATCCCATCCTATCTCATCTGCTACCTATATTTACAGTTCTCATTTGATCAAAAAGGAAGTTGATGGCCATTTGTTTTAAATAAAGTTTGTTCTTCATCATGGCTGAAAACAGGCTTGTAAGTAGCACAGTACGTGGTCTCTATCTGTGTACCTTGCTGAACAATTCCCTTGCATGGACTAGAGCCACAGCATAATCTGTGATTGCTATGAGAAGATTCCCTGCTATGCTCAGTGATGGGTTGATCAACCTGGAAAGGGGGTAGTTATGCTGGGTTATCTGCATGGACTCACTGCAGTCACTCATCTATGTCCTCATGGGAAAAAGGTAGAGAGAGAGAGGAAGGATAGAATAGGAGGAAGGCTTGGGTCCAACTGGCAGTGTGTGGAATGTGTGGCCGCAAGCCAATAAATGTCAATAAATTGGGCCAATAAATTTCTGGCCAATAAATGCCAGAAACTCTCAGAGGAATCCAAGAATGAATTATTTCCTTACAGCCTCTGAACCAGGCATGACTCTGGTAATAATTTTACCTGAGACATCTAGCCTCCAACACATTGTGGTTGCTTTCACCCACACCTTCATGGTAAGCTGCTATAGTAGAGGAAAGAAAGGAAAACTGGGAGCCTGTACCCACCTCTAGCTCCTTTTCCTCTGCTGTTTCCAGGAATAGATCTGGGCGAAAGGGTTTCAATCCATCTGAGTTCTCCACTCGGAAAATCTTCTCTAATTAGATGAGAATAATTAAATGATAAGAGAGAATCCAGCATGAGGAAGCTTCAGCAGAATCCTAATTGGTTCACTCCCCTGTGGCTCTTCAGCCCAGTAAGAGTGTTTCTGAGCCAAGATCAGTTCTCCATGGATGTTGAATGAATGAGCCAGGGACAGTTTTATCCCACTCATAACCAGAAAGTCACTTCAAGATTGGGCTCTACCACCTTGAAACTCAACTCAGACACCACTATCAGCAGGCTTCCTCTGGCCACACTCTAGCATCTTCTCCATGTCTCTTACTCATCCTACTCAAGACAGTTAAAATTTGGCACATAATAAATGTTCAATAAGCAAAGACTTGATGGATGGAATCATGCATTTTCCTTTGAAATAATGTGCTTAAAGGAAGGGGAGATAGCTCAGTGGTATAAATGCCTGCCTGGCAAGTGCAAGGACTTGGGTTCAATCACTGGTACCGCATGCAGCACCAGCCCTGCCCTTGGGTGAGCTAAGATGGCCACTGAGACCCAGCGTGGTAGCACACGCCTGTAATCCCAGTGCCGGGGAAGCTGAAAACAGAAGGATCACTGCTAGCTTTGTCTTAAGACCCTGTATCAAGTATATAAATAAAATAAAAGAACTAAAAATATGTATGTTGTCTTGCTACAGTGACCCACCTCAAGTATTAAGCAAACATATTCTCTTATTGGGATCAGAAAAGAAAACACTGATAAGAGTAATGTTTGGCAGAGTACGTTGCCTGGTGCTGTTTACTGCATTCTACGTTGGGGCCAGGGAGATGACTCAGTGGAATAAGCACTTCCCTGGCAAGTGCAAGGTCCTGAGTTCAATCCCCAGTTCCACCGGGGGAAAAAAAAAAACTTGTAGCGAGTCTGTTCAGTGCACTCTCAACGCTCCCTCCTCCCAATGCCCTTGTGGGATGTGTGGCACAGATGAGAACTCATTGCTTTTGAGGGTGAGGGCCCTGAGATGTGACTATGGGAGACCACGGGCTTGGGGAGAGCAGCGTGGCCAGTTCCCAGTGGGGGGCCGGCCAGGGTACGCACTTACCCTTCTGGTCCCGGCAGCTCAGGGTATAGAAGGTTTCCCTCCGCAGGATGATCTCCTGGGCGATGATCCCGAAGCTGTACACATCTCCTTTCTGAGAGATGGTGGCCTGGCGCAGGTGCTCGGGGGCTGTCCACAGGTCTGTGCATTTGGATATCGAGATGGTGAAACCAAGGGGCTGAGTGGCCTGTGGGCCTCTGGCCTGCTCTTCCTGTGAGTCTCTGGACTATGTACCCTGAATGCTGCTGATCTTGGATTGAAATGATTCCAAACTTTTGAGGAATTGATGCTAATTCTAGAGATAGGAGGTAGATACATGTTTGCCTTTTAAGCTAAGAAACTGCAGAATTGGTGTAAGGCCAAATGGCAAGATGGCAACCCTGAAACCCCCCTCCAGGTCTGTGCAGAAGAGGACCTGGTGTATATATAGTATATATATCAGTGAATTGGTATATATACATATTTCACTTTGATCCTTTTTATATTGATTGAATGCAGAATATAAGAGGCTGAGGAATTGAATAGCTGATGGGATATATGGAATGAACCAATGAAAGACTTCATGAGTAAGTATAGACAAATATATCAAAATGTGTCTGAAATATGTATTTTATTATTTAAATCATAATTTATTACTTTTATCCCTTTTTCATCTGTGGTACTAGGAATGGAGTCCAAGACCTTTACGTCAAGCTATATTCTTAACTCTTTTTATTTTATTTTGAGACAGCTTGCCCGAGACAGGATCCTGTTAAGTTGCTAAATTGCCTAGGCTGGGTTCAAACTTGCCATCTCCTGCTTCAGCATGCCAGTGCTCTGGGATTACAGGGCTGCACTATCACACCTGGCTATTGGTGTGCACTTCCCATACATAGTTACAAGAGGATAAACACAGCAGTTTGGAACAAATAGCCTTTTGATGACATTTCCAGGCATAATGTAATGGCAGTCTCCAGGCCAGGCAGTGTTTCCATAGGTTTTCACAGTATTCTTTAAAAGATGTAATGCATGTACTTTACTCACATTTTACTCTGTCCCTGCTACTCTGAGACTACATCTTGTCTGCTTCGCACTCGTGAAGTGCCTGTGCCCTGTGCTTAATTCCTACCAACACCTGTATTTTGTCCTCCCATTATGAATCTTAGTTAGCGATAACAGTGGTGAAGAATTCCTTTTCCTTCAGCATCCTTGGGATCACCTCACCTCTTTCAGCATCTTAACATCTCTAGTGCCAGAACTTTCAGTGAACAACGTTCCTTCACACTGTGAGGCACAGCCATGCATTCCTGAGGAGGCATTTTGGATGAAGTCCTCCATCCAAGCAGAGGCTACCCTTTTCAGTTCCTGTCTTGTGATTATCTCTGAGTTGGGATCCACGTACCACTGATCCTCGAGGTCTACAGTTGTTGAAATGGTGATTAAGTTTACTTATGTCAAAACCTTGGGTGTATGACACCACAGATGGTACAACTCAGTGACATGCAGGAGGACAGGAGTTGACCTGCGGTCCCTCTGGTTGTGTCGGGGGTGGGGGGTCATCTAAGGAAGGGGCCTTTCCATTACATTACATACTTTCCATTACTTACAAGAGTCTGCCTTGGCACACAGTAGGTCTTCAAGAATTTATTGGATTGAGTCTACTATCATCTTATACCTGACTGGAAGTAGGGTTGGAGTTGTAATTTTTCTTTTTGTAAGTAGAATTGGAGTGTAGTTTTAGGATGTAGTACTATTTCAGGACAACATGGATTTCAAAGGCTGTTTAACCATGAGTTGTAGTAAAGAAAGGCTAAACATTTAACATGAAAAGCCCCTTTACTTATAAATCACAGCTCTTTATACAGTATTATCCTTTTTTAATCCTTACCAGAATCTTTTTATTTTTATCTTTGTTTATTGATACAGGGTCTCACTACATAGCTTGGACTCATAGTGATCCTCTTGTCTCAGCCTCACCCAGCTGTAGGATTACAGGCGTGCATCACCATGCCTGGTTTTAGGGGTCTGCACAGTGTACCTGGAAGTTCCAGGGCTGGCACAGCATGTGGTATGGTGAGTCAGACCTGGGTCCTTGTGTTTGCCAGGCAGGCATTTAGACCACTGAGTCATCTCCCCATGTCCTTTATCAGAATCTTGAAAAGTTCAAATAAGTCTATTGAGAAGGGTTTTCTTGTGTCTTCTGCCATCTGGAATAGGCCATGCCTTATGTTCTATCTTCATGGATAAAAGTCTTAGCCTCTTCCAGTCTCAATTCTACAAAGGAAGCAGGTTAAGCTGGGTAATTTGTAAGTCTCCTTCAGCCCTAACCTATACCTTTGCACCCTGTTTTGTCTCCACAAGCCAGTGGTTCTTCATGGCTCTGCACTGGTATCAAAGGCTACATAACCAAGCACTGAGGATTATGATTCCTAGTAGACACTGAGGGTTTTTTTCCATTTATTTTCTTTTTTCAATTAGTATATGTGTGTGATACATACTATACTATTATCCATTTGTTTTCTGAATTACTGGCCCCTGAAACCAGGCATGGTGGTGCACTCCTGTAATCCCAGAGCTGGGGAGGCTGAGACAAGAGGATCACTGTTCTCATCTTGTTGAGTTGGTACATACGCATATTGCACCTTGATCATTTTTATTTTCCCTGGCCTTCACTGTCCTCCCATCTCCATAAAGCTTCTCTCTGTTTCCTATCATTTGTCTTTCATTTTGTCCATTTAATTATTTATACTTTGCATTTCTCATATCAGACAAACCTTATGATATTTAGTGTGTCTGCTTTATTTCACTTAGCATTATGATCTCAGGAGTAACCATTATCCCACAAACAACTCACATTTATCCTTCTTTAAGAATGAGCACTACAATAAAAGGAAAAATAAAGGAATGAGCACTACTCATTGTGTATCATACAACATTTCCCTTTCCATCTGTCAGTGGGCCTACAGGCCATTTCCAGAGTCCAGTTATTATGGCAGTCTTGGCTCACGGTAACCTGATGACTTCACTCTTTTCAGAAGGTATTTAGAAGGGGAATAGCTGAGGGAAATGAAATTTCTAGTTTTGGTTTTTGAGGAATCAGCATAGCAGTCCTACTAGTTTACATCCCCACAGGCAATGCAGAAGGATTCCTCTCCCCCTGCAGCCTCACCAGCATTTGTTTTCGGAGTGACTAGTGATGATAGCCATTCTTTCTGGAGTACAATGGAATCTAAGCCAGGACATTGGTTTAACTGAGGAAGCACTTTCACGTATTCCTTGTTGGAGAATGAGCTAGTGTCTTGCCTCAGGTAGGGTTAAGTAGTTGTTTTCTGATCTGTGTCATCACTTCATGAACTTATTATATGGGCTTGAGAACAATTTATAAAACAAAAGCAAAACAAGTGAGAAGTTATTTTAAAAGTCCACTCATTACAGACCTTTTTTTGGAGGCAAAATGGAATTGCAGCCAAAATCGGTGATCTTCACCACCATTCTGCTGTCTACGACGCAGTTGGTGGATTTCAGACGACCATGGACTTCTATCTTACTGGAGTGCAGGTATGACATCCCCTAAAATTTTTCAGATGACAGGAAAACAAGAAGATAGGACAGTTTGGCTGCTTGATTATTTCAAAGAAGTCACATTTGGAAGCTATTTCAGCATACAGACAGACTATGTGATTTTCAATTTAGTGCCATTAATTTTATAATAAAAATATTGCTAGAGCCCAAACATTTGCTTATACGCTGTGAAGTCTATCGTGATAGCACTGTAAATAGGCAGGTCTCTAAAAACTCCAGTTAAGTAATTGTATATAGTATGATGTACAGGGTTTTTTGTTTGAAAGTTTCTTCTTACAATGTATTTGCTCTGTGACCCTGCATATACCTCTGGTTCTCTGCCTTTGTGAAGAGAGTTCCAGGCTAGATTATTTCCTAAAAATGAATAAGCGCTTCCCTGGCAAGGGCAAGGGCAAGGGCCTGAGTTCAAGCCCTGGCTCCACAAAAAAAAAAAAAAAGACAGAAAACAAAAAGGAAAAAAGAAAGAAAGAAACATGCTGTTTTGTTAACACAGTTCACTTCAGTTTTGAAAGAGGAAGTTGGTTTTTGGCTACTGTGCTGCCCTAGTGGCAAGAAGTATCACAACCAGAGAAGAGTTCGGTCTGAACCCCAAAAGTGTGAAGTGTGAGAGATAGGACATACTAATATTTTTTGGAACTGATTTAATACTGTATAAAGCAGCTCCCTCTCGGGACTGACTCCTCTTCCTTCTTGAATGAGGGAGGCCTTTGTCACTAATGCCTACTCCCTTTTCCATACCATGTCTGGGCATAATCATGTCTGATTTTATTACTGCCTTGTGCAAGATGGTTGTCCGTTCCCCATATTTTCTTTTATAAAGTTGAAGGTTCAATTATCTTCTTGGAAGTTTTATATTATTTTGATGTTTTGGTAAATCCGTGAAAGTGTGTGTCCCACACCCAGAATACAAAGAATATAATAACATAAGCAACATTACATTGAACATTGACTTGTGCCAGGTTTTGTTAGTAAGCCATCTGTATTATTTTTCTAAAATCCTCCTACGTGACAGAGCCACTAGTATTATAGTTTTTCAGCTGAGGAAACCAATGTACAATGAGGTTGAATTCCTTGCTAGATCTGTTTTAATTTTCTTAAATGCTTTGTGTGTGTGTACGTGTGTGTGTCCATTGTTTTCTCTTACCTTAGCAATGTCATACAAGACAGAAATCTTAAACTCCCAATCCATGAATGTGCCATCAGGGTAGGAAATTGTGTCGTTTAAAACTTCCTGCGTAGGAGAAAAAGAAGAATGAGGGGGGTTGTTGTGAGGATGGATGACGGTGTAGAGAGATTGTTATGAACCAGATGATGATGTCATGTGGAGGCCTGCGGGCCAGGAACAAGCGAAAGCTTCCTAGTCCCAGTTTTCATGAACACATCATCATTTGTTGGTGTATTAATAAACTGGCCCTCAAAAAAAAGCCCAGACCTAAGTACCCTCCAATTCCCATGAAAGTGTTCCCACCCTAGGTGATTTCAAGCCACCAGGAGTTTAAAACTAACTGCACGTTCCTGACTATTCAACTAGCAGCTCTGAGCTAGTACGCAGGGAGCGTCTCTTGTCTGAAACGCAAGGGACCAGAAGTGTTTGACAGTTCAGATGTTTTCTGGTTGTGGAATAGTCACACACATGATGTGGTATCTTGGGGATGAGACCCAACTTTAAACATAAAATCCACTTACGTTTCATGTACCCAGAGCTGGAAGGAAAATGTTACACACTGTGTTTGGTGTAATTGCAATTTCATCGCAACCCGTCAGGGAGGTCAGTTGTGACATTTTCTGCTGGGAGTGTCATGGTAGTATTCAAAAAGTTTCAGGTTTTGGAGCATTTTGAATTTTCAGAGTAGAAATGCTCAACTTGTGCCCATACACCATTGATTTCTATCTGAGAATTTAACTGTAAGCTCCGTTAATGTTAAGATTTATTTGATATCTTAGGGAATTTTATAGCGCCCCCTCCCAGTATGGGGGATTGAGTTGTGTCCTCAGCCCTTTTTATTTTTTGAGACAGAGTCTTGAGAAGTTGCCCAGGCTGGTCTTGAACTTCAGAACCTCCTGGCTCAGCCTCCCAAGTAGCTGGGATTGCAGACATGTGCCACCATGCCTGGCTAAGTGTTCTGTCATGGATTTTTTTTTTATTTCTCAGTAACAGTATTACACTGCCATGCCATAAGGAAGCATAAAGTTGAGTCATTTGTCAGAAACGTACGCAGCCGACACCACCTCTGAATCAAATAAATCAGCCACTCAAGCTTCTCTCAATGAGAAACTCAACATATAGATAAAAGGCACAATACAGGATAGATGATAGGATACAGGGAGATCTGTTGCAGAAGAGGAGAGAATCAAGAGGCGAAGGGTGGGGTGGAAAAGGAAGGGGACGGAGAGGAACAAGGAATCAGGATGTGTGGCAACATGCAGGAGCGACCCTCGAGGACTCTCATCATTGTGCACTGAACACGCATGCTAAGAAAAAATGAGAATTGCCAGAAGGGATCTTCTCAGTTGTGCTTTCTAATTCTGCTTGTAGATAGGATTTGTAAAATTCCTTCTACTTATTTTGTATGTAGTCATCACACTAAACCTTCCTAATGTTTTTCATTTGAGATAATCAGATACTCTTGAAATAAGAACTGAATGGTTTTTAGTTCTTATATGACTTATTTCTGTTTTATGCCCAAAAGCATTGGTTAGCATGTTAACAGTGATACAGAAGGTGGGGATGTGGAATTCTTGGTTAATAAGGAGGGGGTTATTCTTTATGATAGATATCTTTGTCACTTTAAGGAAGTATTCTCTTCATTTTTTAAAATTTATTTATTTATTTATTTATTTATTTATTTATTTGGCACACAGTCTCACTATGCAGCTCGAACTCATAGTGATCCTCCTGTCTCAGCCTCCCAAGTGCTGGGATTACATAGATGTGAGCCTCCATGTCTGGTTTCAGTGGCTGGGGCAGCGTGTCCAAGGTTCCAGGGCCAGCAGACTGCAGTACTGGGGATCAAACCTGGGTTCTTGTGCTTGCCAGGCAGGCGCTTAGACTGCTGAGCTATCTCCCCAGCCCCTATTCTTTTATTCTTTACTAATAGTTGTTTTTAAGGTGGAGCCTCAGACAATTTCTGAACCTAAGCCCGCGGGTTCTCTAATTTATCACCACTTAATCACTTTCTTCTTCCTTGGAGATAGGCAATGCTTATTCATCCCCATAACCTCTTTTCTGACCTAGTTTTACAGGCCTGTTTCATACAGGTCTTACTCCATGCAGCCTTACCAAAAGGTCTGCTGTGGTGGTCATACCTTCTTTTTTTTGTTTTGTTTTTATTTGAGGAAGGATCTCCCTATGTAACCCAGGGTGGCCTTGAACTCATGACAATGCTCCTACCTCAGCCTCCCGAGTACTGGGATTATAGGCACATGCCACAGTGCCTGGCTTGGTGAGCATGTCTTCAGCAGCACCTTCAGCTCACTGCCTTCCCCTCATAGCATCTTCCGTGTTTAATATTTTTATTTATTTGTTTGTTATTTTGTCTTTCTTTGAAAAACACAAACTCTGTGATGACTTGTTCACCACCTTATCTGTAACAGTGCAATGGCCAGTGTGTAATAGATGTTTAATAAATATTTGCTTCATGAATCAGTCAATAGTTCCTAAACAAGGTGAGGCAAGGTCATTGTATGCTGTTGTCCCTTAGTATCTACAGGGCCAGATTCCATGACACCCATGAATACCAGAGCATGCAGATCCTCATGTCCCGTATGTACAATCGCTTTGTATTTACACGTGGCCTGTGTAATCCTCCCGCATACTTATATCATCCTCAAATGACTTACAATTCCTAAGGCAAAATAAATGCTACATAAGTAGTTGTCTCACTGCATCGTTTAGAGAATAATGGCAAGAAATGCCATCATCCTGATACATGGTCAGCACAGACACAGCTTTTGTCCTAAACATTTTCAATTCACATTTGATTGCACCCATGGGCGGGGAACCCATCCATATGGAAAACTGACTATATGTGTATGACAGGAAGTGTGCTGCTTTGAATTTGTCCACGGGCAGACTTTCTCATTTGTTTCCAAAAGTAGGCTGTGATGGGACTTGCCCTGGGTTGACATATAAAGGGAATTTATAGGGATGGGCCTGGGGAGTTTGCTTTGACACAGGCTTTGCCTGGAGATTGATAATAGCAAGGAGTGGCTTCCTGGAAAAGCTCCTGTGGTTAGCTGTTCCTCGCGATGTGGCCATGCCAGAAAGGGCCCAGCACCATGTGATCATGGGGGATTCCTACCTTAGGAAAGACAGTCAAGGGTTGGCCGAATAGCTCAGCGGATTAAAGCACCTGCAAGCAGGTGCAGGGGCCAGGGCTTAGATCCCTGGGCCTGCCAGGCCGGCCCTGCCCCAGGGGTGTGCTGAGACAGCAATTGAGACTGGTTGTGGTGGTGCTTGCCTGTAATCCCAGCTCTTGGGAGGCTGTAAACAGGCAAATCACTATGAGTCTGATCTACTAGTAAGACCCTGAACACCCTGTAGACCCTTCCCTAAAATACAAGAGAGAGAGAGAGAGAGAGAGAGAGAGAG
>NW_004524588.1:5387197-5404474 GCF_000260255.1 Octodon degus
AGAGACAGAGACAGAGAAAAGAAAGAAAGAAAGAAAGAAAGAAGAAAGAAAGAAAGAAAGAAAGAAAGAAAGAAAGAAAGAAAGAAAGAAAGAAAGGCAGTCAAGAAACACTATGGGTATACATCTAAATGTTGCCAGAAAGTTTAGTTTTAGGAATTAAAAAACCACTTTGAAACTCTTTGACAAGTCTATTAACTGGTATTGTAAAATTTGTTTTTTCAAATTTATTTGGTTCTTGCAGGGTCACTTTACACAGCTCAGACTCATGGTGCTCCCCTTGCTATCAGCCCCCCTAGCACTGGGATTACAGGCATTCGCCACTAGGCCTGCTTGGACTCTGGCCAGTTTAGCCTGCCCTGGGGGTAGAGCTGGCAAGGCATATGGTACTGACAGATAGAACCCTGGTCCCTGCACTTGGCTAAGTTTATCTAAGTAGGAACTCTAGTCTGCTGAGCTATCTCACCAGCCTGGTACTGTAAAATTTCTGTATCATTAAGTTAATCAGAGCATGGTCTAGGCCTCATGTGGGAAATATTTCTAATTTTGAAAGACCCGAAGTAGGTATCAGACATATCTACTTCTGTAGATCTTGTCCTCAGCCCTGCCTCTCTGGTTCTTGCCTCCTCTCTGCTTCCCGGATGTCAGGAGATGGGCAGCAGCTCTCCATGGTGCTGGGCTTTACCACTGGCCCAGAAGCAATGGGGTCACCAAGCATGGTTGAAAGTATGAGCCAATTTTTCCCCCTCATTTTAAATTGCTATTCTCAAGTATTTTGGCATAGCAATGGAAACTGGCTAACACATCTGTTCATCTTTTAAAAACTAACAGACCACTTAGGGAACTAGAAATGCCCACAGCTTCTTACCCGGAGGGACCCTCTCTCGCAGTACTCTATCACCCCGAAGATCCTGGTATCAAGCTTCACGGTGCCATAGAACTTGGTCAGGTTGTAATAGTCACTCTGAAGCAGCTAGGAGAATAGGTGAATGTAAATAAACAAATCAGCCAGAAAAGGGTATCAACATAAAAATTCACATGCAAATAAAACATGTTTTGTTGGAGATCTTTGGGAAGATAGATTACACTTTGTAAACTGAATGTCAGTAGCTGTTTCTCACTGCACTATATCTTGTGCAACCTCTTTCCCTTTGGCAGTGGGGGGACTTGCCTGCAGACTCTAACTACTGTCAAGTAATGTCAGGGCCATAAGCCAAGACACCCTGGCAGGTTTCCAGACTGTCTCATGTCACCAAACCTCATCCCACCCAAGTCACAGGGAGCAATTTCTTAGTCTGAGGGTGTCTCTGTCAACATTCATAATAATAATTAACCGTACTCCACTGAGAAGGTCAGTGCTTAGGGAAAACAAAATGAAGCTAATTCTCAAAAGTGTGAAGTAAGGGACACGTACCTTGTTCAGTTCTATCTTCTGTTTCTCACTGAAATTGCCATCGCTGTGCTTGAGATCTCTGAGAATGACTCGCTGCAAAGACCAATTGAATTAAGGAGATGTTGTTGCACTGAATTACTTATATTCCCATTAGGATTTTTTTTATGTCCATTACACTGTAAGCTTTTTGGAGCAGTGACAGTATTTGCTTAATGTTTATTTCTCCAGTGCCTAGCACCTAGGACACAGTAGGCCTGGGTTTCTTGTAGAATAACCAAGGGAAATATAAAGAAGAAAGGAAAGAGCGAAGGAAGGAAGGATAGAGGCAGAAAGGAAGGAGCAAAACCCCTATATGGGATCCTCAAGAAGAACCCAAAATATAATTACTAGGGTTGCCCTGGGTGCTCTGAATCTCTTTCAGATTTCCTTTCTTTCCTATATTCCAGCCCTTCAAAATATGCAACTTGTCCTCCTACTTCCCTAGAATTACAGGTTTTATAGAAAGTCCTTGGCTTAGGGTCCTGACCATCCCTGTGAAGCTCAGAGCACATCCCATGGGGGCAAGTTGGGCACTGCCTCTGCCCTCTACTGCAAGGCTGGAGTGATGACCAGCAGGTCAGGAGGCCCAGAATGCACCCACCTGAAAGTTCAGAGAGAAGGTGGGTACTATAATCACCTTTTGGTCGTATTTGCACTGTCGCAGTCTTTGGATTGTATCTCGCCTCTTGTCATCATCAATCTGGCACAAGAAAACACTCGTTATTCCTGAGCTTCATGACTGCCCTGTCCACTGGTAGCCAAAGGTCAAAGCAGCTATGTCTGCTGTCTGCCCACTGGCATGCTGGGAAACTCCCAGAAGTACTTGCAACTGACTTGTTCTTTTTCTCCTGGTACTTACTTCTCACCCCAGTGACATTTTACTTCTCAGTACCCATCACTCCTGGCATTATTCTAGGGGTCCCTCCATTCCTCTCATAGCCCTACTTCATCTAGGGGTTATCTTTGCTTCCCTCTCTCCCCAGTTTCCTCCTACAGAGGATCCTTGCCTACAGCTAAACAGATGCCTCAGAGATGGATGCTGGAGAAAGATGATATGCATTTAAGTTGCAAATTCATGCCTAAAAGCTCAACTAGCAATGCAAATGAGATGACAAGATATCTAGGGTTGTAGGTACCAGAAGATCTGGGTTCAACCCAGAGTTATCAGATCATCTCATTTGTCAAAATTAAGTGATAATGTGGAGTTTCATATGCTATTTCATGACAGCTACATGTTGGCAAACTTTTTTTGAAGCTGTTAAATATTGAACACACACACACACACACACACACACACACACACACACCCCTTCACCAGACAGATAATTAGTCCTGATCTAAAGATAGAGTAAAGGTTGGGGACTAGTGTGTCTTCCAATACAATTCTCATAAAAATTTATGTTAAAATTTACAAGTCCATCATAAAATGTGAGTGAAATAAATTCTATCAAATCCCAAGTTTAGTTCCTGCCCAGCACAATGCAAATTAATAAATGTTGACATCAGCAAAGCCCTAAATGAGATACCTGCAGACATAAAGTCCTTAAATGAACAAAATTTTTATGTTGCTATTTAGGGAAAGTCTCCAGAATCCACGGAAGAATGGTTTGGAGCTGGATGTTCAAAAGTGGACTTTCAAGGGTCAGAAGACAGGGACTCCCAGGCCTAGGTCCATGACCTGTTACCCACTAAAGTGGAGACATCTTTCTCTCTCCATCCTCCCTCGCTAGCCATGTATGGAGATCCCCTGTTATCACAGGGACAGGTAGGGACTCCATATATCTCTAAGGGCTACCTTAGCTGCTGATTCAGTGCTTGCACTAGCAGGAACACCCTAACACATGAGGAAAGGGTCTCACAAACGCCACAATCAGGCCCAGCGGAATGTTACAGTGCCTAGCCCACTCCAGTGGTGCCATGAAAGCTAGACCCATACTTTTGTTAATGGCCCAGTAGTCATCTCCTTCATCAAACCAGTGCCCCCTTCAGCTTTCTTCTTTTTTTTTCTTTTCAAAGTTTTATTGATAAACATATAGCAATGAGACAGTTTCAAATCAAATCGAAAGTACAGTTTCAACAAATAATACACTGCATATATTCTTCTTAGTGGTTAATTGCTGTACAAGATGCGGACTTGTGATCCTACTTACAAACACCATTAGAACAAATCATTCTATTCATTAAGAGAATGCAATTATATATCTATCCCAACCACGTTGAATACACAGATACAAAATGGACATTCATAGGCATACCCCATTTTTTTAAGTTCCGTTGTTGAATATTATAGGTGTGTAAACTCAGCAAAATATTCTAAAAGAGTCCAGTAGCCCATAATAGCATTGGGTCTTCTGTTTAACTGGCAATGTCAGAAATTATTGACCTGAGTCCCCCACAGCTCAACCTAACAACATGGCTTTACTTCCTATATTTCGTCTTCATACTTTTCTACTGTTTTTTTTTTTAATTTTCTTTTTTTTTTTCTTCTTCTTAAGATAAAGCCCCTTTCCAGTTTGTTCTTAATTAAAGCTTTTGGCCTACTAATTAATGCTGTTGCCTCAATCTTAACTTCCACTGTCACTATGTCCTGTATCAATCCTAGAGACAGGAGCGCTCCACTCTGGAAAATCTCCTTGCCTTTTCCAAGTGTTAAACCAGAGAAGAAGCCCAGTGTGCTAGTGCACACTTGTAGTCCCAGCACTCTGGGAGGCTGAGTTGGGAGGATTGCAAATTTGAGTCTAGCTGGCACAAGTAGGTAACTTAGCAAGACCTTGTCTGAATGTAAAAAATAAGAAAGGGCTGGTTGATACAGTTCAGTGTGAAAGCATTGGGTTCAATCCCTAGTACTTGGCCTCCCCCAAACACTGCCAACATAAAACCTACATGCATTGTTTTGGTTTAGATCTAATGTGACTCCCAGCTTCTCATGGGTGTGGAAGGAGACTGTGTCCTGTGGGCACTGTTCTTCTGGGTGGGTCCATGCACCAGTGAGTTCAGTAGCTGAATGTGCTAAGAGGTGGGCCCAGCTGGAGAGGGCTCATGACTTGGATGTGTGTCCTCATTCCTGCCTCCTTCCCGCTCTCTCTGCCTCCTGGCTTGCATAATTTGAGAACCTTCTGTGCTGCTGTACTCCCTGGTTATCCTGCTTCTGCCTTGGAGTCCGCTGGCTCTGGACTGAAACTGTCATCCACGTAAACCTCTTGCCCTTTAAATTGTGTGTGCTGGGATGCACACACACACACACACACACACACGCATGCACACATGCACGCCAAGCAAGCCATTAGCCACTTTGAGTTCCTATGTAACAAATACAACTATAACTTACATAATTACAATTAGCTGCGTTTCAGCCAATCCCAGGCATCCAACTGATTACATCATGCTCAGATGAGGGAAACTTTTAACACTAAGTATTTCTTGTTAATTATTTAGGCCAGCAAGTTTTCTCTTTAAATATGTACTAGTCTGTGGCCTCTTACTGCAAGTTCCTGCAGGATCAATTCCACCCTGCCAGTTGCCGGAGAGAGACAGGGCTCTGGGAATAGAATATGTAAGTGTGAGGCTCCCAGGGCAGCCAAAGGGCCACTTTGGGGGGCAGAACACTTCTGGAGAAAGGAAGAGTGAGTCGACATAGATCTGGGAAGGGACCCGCGCATCAGAGGCAACATGCGGGACTCAGTTGATGGAGAGGCTCCGAGATAAAGCCGACGTTCGCTGCAACTTCTCGTTTGCTGCTTTTGTGCAGGGTGGGGGCATCTCAAAGCATACTGCCCTACCCCCTCTGCCCTGTGTGCAGAATCCCCATTATCCTTCTTGTGTAGGTGGAGGTGATCCAGTTCTTCTGGATCCGCTTTGGTATCAAAAGCCTCATGACTATCGTGTGTGGGAGTCATTGGGGTGGTCTCAGGCTTCACACTTTGACTCAATTCGAATTGTAGCTCCATTTCTGAAACTCCAGCCCTGTCACCCCAGGGGCTCAGGGAAAGATGAAGTGAGTTGACATGCCCGATGCTTACTATGTGCTCAGTAACTCAGTCCCCAGCTCAGCGCACCCAGGGGCGGGGCCAGAGCAGCATATGGTGCTGGGAATCGAACCTTAGTCCCTGCGCTTGCCAGTCAGGTGCTTAGTCTGCTGAGCTATCTTGCCAGCCCTTTGGAGGCCATTTATAATGTTGGTTACTGATTTTATTTCCAAGGTGAGGGAGTGTGATGGTTTATATACAAAGAGGTCTCCCATGGGCTTGTGTCAAGAGCTTGATCCCCACGATCAAGAGGTGAGGACTAAAGAAGTGACTGGATGTGAGGGCTTTAGCTTCTTCTGTGGATTATTAACCCACCGATGTGAGCACACTGTGCTGGCATTATTGGCAGGTGAAGGTGACAGGAGGAGGCGCCTGGCTGAAGGAAGTGGACCACGGGCCGTAACCTTGGGGACCACAACTGGTGCCCACTTCCTTCCTCTCTTGTTTTCTCCCTTTCTCTCTGCTTGAGGTAAACTTCATCACACCCTTCTGCCTCACCACAGAGGTAAAGCAGTGGAGCTGCATGGGCTGGGACCTTGAAGCTGAGCCACAGTAAATCTTTTTTCTCTTAAGTTGTTTCTGTCAAGTATTTTGTCATAGCGAAGGAAAGCTGACCATCACAGGGAGAATGTGGGGACTGCTTTCTTGAGCAGTAATCAGTGTAAGTGATAGCTCTTTGGTGTGATCAGTGTTCCAGGTACAGGGAATTTCACAAGTCCTAAACATTCCTATATTGTTTCCTGGACAAATTCCCAGTAAATGCCTTTCTTGGAAAAATAAAAAGAAAAGTAGTACTAGTAGTACTAGTTTCTTTTCTTCATTAGTTTCTTTTCTTCTTTTCTTTTTTTTTGGTATTACGAATCAAATTCAGCATCTTGTGCTTGCCAGGCAGACCCTGTACCACTAAGATACATCCCCAGCCCCTGTACTACTAATTTCCATCAGTTTTTTTTTAAATTATTTATTTTATTATTATTATTTTTTAATGTATTTGGTTGTTGCAGGGTCTTGCTATGCAGCTCAGACTCATGGTGATCCTCCTGCTCTCAGCCTCCCCAGTGCTGGGATTATAGGCGCGCACCACTACGTCCAGACTCTGGTCAGCTCAGCCTGCCCTGACGGCAGGGCTGGGCGTGGGTTGTGGTGCCAGGGATCAAACTGTGGTCCCTGTGCTTGCCTAAGCTTGCCTAAGCAGGCACTTTAGTCTTCTGAGCTATCTCACTGGCGCCCTCCATCAGCTTATTGAAAAGAACAGTTAATATTTATTTTTTGACCAATTTTACATGCTTATATCTGGTAATCTGAATAACTACTTTGAAGACAACAATCTATAATATAACTATTGCTGAATTTCTATCATCTTGGTTTTTGAAATTCTGCATTGTTTCCAATTTTTTATTACTTTTTATTTTCTTTAAAATGTAAATTATTTTAATAGTGTGAGATAAAATAAAATAGTCTCTGCTGTGTTTAGAAAAGATGGCTTTCTCTTCTAGGTCAGAGGCTAAGAAGGGTTTCACCATATCTCAGTCTCCACTCAGGTGTTAACTGGGTAATTGACTGGCATTTAGGACAATCTAGAGAAAGACAAGACGCTGATAAGCAGTGAACATGGAAGCCTTGGATTTAAAACAAGCTCAACACATTCCCTATTGTCAAAGTCTTGTCAAACACCTGGAGAATTGCTCCAGTCATCAGGAAAATCTGGCCTTACCTTCAGGCTGACATGGTTAGTCTCATTGGTCTCCAGAGGAAAGATATTTTCAGGAGGGATGTGGGACCATTTTTTCTGACGAAGCTCATTGTCTCTTTTATATTTTCTGTGAGAGGAATAGAGTCAGTCCATAGGTTTTCATTAGTACCTGTGCTATTCAGCTCCTAAATGCCAGGAGAAACTGTGGAGCCTGGAATCCTTGGGTAGCCGTGAGGAAGGTGAGGAAGGCTACCTCGGGGCTGTGGCTCTGTGCTCACACAGGAAGGTGCTGGCCACTAATAGACCAAGAGGACTCCTGACAGGCTTTTGTCTTCTCTGTTTTCATGTCACTTTTCTAGGTCTTTGACTAAAATAAAGGATCTGAACTGATGCCAGGAAGGAGTAAGGAAAAATATCAAAATGATAATCTGAGAGGCAGAAAAATTATTAAATTTTAAACTACCAGTCAATGCACCAGATTCCTATGCATCTGTGCTTTGAAGAAATGTTTAGAGAAAATGGAAAAGTATTGAGAAAAGTAAAATTTGTCCCAACATACAAAATGCTCTTAATTTTTTGAATCCTTTCTTTCAGATGGTACAGAAGGAGGATTTTTGAGTCCTAGAGGGGCACACATTTTTTAATATGTGTAAAATGTTTCATATTGCTCATAATTTTATAGAATCATAGAAAGCTATTATTTTGTTCATTTTTCTTCTTTCTTTTTTAATGTATTTGGTACAGGATCTCACTATGCAGCTTGGACTCATAGTGATCTTCCTGTTTCAGACTCCCCAATGCTGGGATTATAGGCATGCGCCATCACGCCCAGTCTCTTTGGCTGGCTCAGTGTGCCGGGGGAGGGGCTGGCACAACATATGATGCTGGGGATCGAACTCTGGTCCCTGTGCTTGCTTAGGCAGGCACTTAGTCTGCTGAGCTATCTCATAGCCTCCTCGCCTTTCTTTTGAGACACATTCTTGCTGTGTAGTGCAGGCTAGCCTTGAGTTCACCATGTAGCCTACACTGGCCTTGAACTCTTGCCTTTGCCTCCTGAGTGCTGGGATCACAAGCGTTCACTACCATGCCCACCTAGTTTTTTCTTATTGTGTAGTTTTTCTTTTACTTATTCTTATCGTTTTATATGAGTTCTTTATGTGTTCTGTAAAACAAATCCTTTGTCCTTTTGTATTGTTAATACCTTCCAATTTTCTGTTTATTTTAACTTTGCTATATGGAAATTTTTAATATTATTATGAGCCTGTTTTTTTGTCTTCTATGGCTTTTCTTTTCATCTTGACTAAGATGTACTTTTAAAAACATATAGCTTGAAATCATATAGCTCTTTCCTATTAATTTCTTCTAAATTTTGAGGTTTGATTTTCACATGTAGGTCTTTAACACTTAAAACTCTACATGGAATGAACTATGCTTTTGTATATTGCTTTGGGTAGAGATTCAATTTTATTTTTTATGTGTAGAAAGGCTACTGTACCAACATCATGTTCTAATTGTGCTATAGCGTCATCTCTGCCACACTCCAAATTCCCATACTCCCTTGAGTCTGGTTCTGGAACAGTATCCTTTTCCACTGAACTATTTGTCGCTTCTGGATCTTGCCTTCACTTTTTAGTCATTTGGCAAATTCCGGCTTACCTTCTCTAGGTCATTCATATGTCTTTCTTAATATTCCTTGGCCAGCAATGGTTACTCTGCTGTCCATCCATCTAACTCTGAGAATTCCTCTATTAATTGCATACAAAGCAGCTTACATTGATCAATGATGACCCAAAGATCTACAGGCAAGGAGGAAAACACAAGGCCAGCGATGGCTGCCATCTTTGTGCCCCAGGAGCCTCTTGGGGGTCCACATAACCAACTGCCATTCACACTGAATTAGATGACTCCTAGATCACTCACCGACTCCTTGAGTGGGCTGTCATAATGTAAAGTTACATGAGTAATACTTGTTTGCCTCTGGAGACTCCAGCCATTAGAAAGCCCTATCTCTGCTTCCTAGGCTTAGACACAATGGGAAATACCTGTCACTTGTGTCTTGTCATTTGCTCCTACCTTAAGATGACGTCCACATGGACTTCATTTCCAAGTGAAATTCTGGGTTCTGCTTACTCTTGTCTAAATGGCCACATTATAGCCTGTAGCTTATCTGTTTGTGTGCACGCGCGCGTGTGTGTGTGTTTTGTGTGTGTGTGGTCTTAGGGATTGAACCATCTTTTTCTAAGAAATATTTTAACTTTGAGATAGAGTCTTACTAAATCACTAGGTTGGGTAGCCTGAGTTGAAACTTATGATCCTCCTGCCTCAGCTTCCTGGGGCGCTGGGGTTACAGGCATGCACCACCATACCTGCTGTGTTCTGTATGTAACACACACAGGCAAGAAAGTGGTGTCATAATCCACAAACATCTTTTAGTAAATACTGTTTCTACTCAAGTTAATAAGGAAAACTCAAATAGAAAAGGCATGGAACTGATGGTCAGAAAACCTGAGTTCTGGCTCTCCATACTACCGGGTGATATGACTGTAAATTTTTCTCTCCCGGTAGTAAGACTGATTTACAACTGAAGATTTCTAAATCTTCTGCTAGCCTAAGTATTATGTACTGCAATGATTTCTAGATCTTGCACAACATACCAATAAAACAATGAAAATAACTATTTTCATTTATGTAACGCTTAGTATGTATCAGTCTCTACGCAGTCTCCTAGCAGCTCAGAGGAGAAAACTGAAGCTAATAACCTGCTTATGTTGCTAAGCAACAGGCTTAGGTGCACACAGCTGGCAAGTCACACAACTGGGATTTGAGTCTCAGCCTATGACTCCAGGCTCTAGTGGCCCCACCCACGCAGTAATGTCCTGCCCCAGTATAGTTTTTGATGCAGAAGGCCTTCAGGATCTCGGGTCTGCCTAAGGGTGGCTTTGTAAGCACACGTGGGCAACAGAAGCCAGACCTCCCCCACCCTCCACCTCTCTGAAGGCGGCGCCCTGAGGGGAGGAGCGGAGGTACCTCAGCACCAGGAGAGCAATGAACAGGACCAGCACCACAGCCCCCGCGAGCGTGAAGACAGCGATCATCAGGATTTGCGGGCCTGCGGCAGGAAAGACAACAGGTGCCACGTTAGCAGGATCTTTGATGGGGAAGACAAAAGGGCACCCAAAGTTTAGGTCATATAGTATAATTGTGAAAGAGGGAAAAGAGACCCCTATTGACAAATAATTATCTTTTATTAACTTCTTCATGGGTAATAGATGTCCCGAGTCCCCAGACTCAAAGAAATTTATCTGGCATTTGCTGGGGGAAAGTGGTTTAATTTCAGTTCTCCTTGTAGCCTATGGGCCTCTTTTATTTCTAACATGAACAACCAAATATTGCAAGAACAGAAAGTGGTTTCCAGCACACAGGTAATTTTGGTGGTGGAAGTCTACCTGGTGTCATTGAAACCTTGTACCTGAAGAGACCCCACGGAGAAGCAATAGACATTTTTACATACAAGTCACACATGGACAGCTGAGTGTGGTGGCAGACAACTCTCACCCCAGCATTCAGGAGGCAGGAGGATCACTGCGAGTTCAAGACCTGCCTGGGCTACAAAGTGAGCTCAAAGCCAGTCTCAACTGCTTTGTGTAGTGAGACCCTGCCTCAAAAAGGCTAAAACAAAGGACACACATGGCAAACAAAGTAAGTCAGCGCAGAACATTAGATGGCAGTGTTGACAGCTGGCTCTGCCCAGATTCTCTAGGCTACTGGGCAAAGTCAACAATGACTATAATTTCATTAAAACAGTGGCTGAGAGATGGAGTAAGAAGAGAAACTCACAAAGAGTAAGTGGAAACTAGGAAAATATGGATGTCAACAAACTTTTGTCAACCTAGATGGGGAGTGAATTTGTGACGCATTGTGTCTCGGCTCTTGCGTCTTCCCTGTGAAGATCTGATGGGAGCTCCACAGAGCGGAACTCGCTCAGAAAGCAGCAGCTCTTAGCAAGCTCCTTGGTGGGTTACGGCACCGCACACTGTAAAGAAAGCTAACTTTTATTAATAAGGGCAGTATGCTTGGGAGAGCTCCAAGGTCAGCTGCCAGTAATGAAAATACACCTTCAAGAAGTGGAGGCAGATAGTACCTCAAGAGGGCTGAAGGCTGGTATTTCTTTGGTTTTCCCAGAACTTAAAGAGCGGTCAGACTTCTTCTAGTCAAAGGTATCTCTATTCTCACTTAGAGAAGGGGGACAATGTGGGTCTTCACTAGAACGGTGTGGTGGCCCAAGTCCACGGGGAGGGCCAACACTGTAACGTGAATGTGTGCAGGTAAGCCTCACTGGACATCAGGGGCAACACAAGCTTGCACAGAGTTAGCGCCCAGAGTGTGGCTGTGTGAGCCCCACAGTGGTGAGACTGGGTGAGGGGAGACTTGCAGGGGACTTGTGCTTCTCTTAGGAAATTTGGGGACCCCCAACTGAGGAGATTACACCCCTGTCTTTTGTTTTGCACAATTTCTTCTCTGGGCTCAGCTGCCAGCATCCCCCTTCCTGCTCTCCCATGGCTCAATGCTTATGACCAGACCCTACCCAAGGGCACACCACAGCAGGGTCCAAGACCCCAAAGGCCCACGGCCTGGGGCGAAGGCAGGAAGGGCACAACACTGCCCCCTACAGGATGTTGCCGCTCAAACCCCATGGGGTCTATGTGGATTCCTGTTGGACTATGAAGCTGCGGGCTCAAAATGGAATAAAATTAACTTCAAGCAAAAGGTAAAATGTATAAGAAACTAGAAAATAATGGGAAAATGCTAAAGAAGACACATTTTTTCTTATAAGAAAGAGGGAAGGAGGGAGGGAGAGGGAGAGAGAGAGAGACAGAGACAGAGATACAGAGACAGAGAGACAGACAGACAGAGACTGAAAGACCTAACACCTTATCAGAAACTCTATGGAAAAATGTTCAAGAAAGAAATAGTCCAAAATTGAAACAGAATAAAGTGTAGATTGATTTAAAGGCTAGATTTAGATTCTAAATATTTAGAATAAATATTTAGAAATTTTAAAATTAATAAATAATAAATATTTAAAAATTTTTAAAAAGGAGGCTCTTTTTTCTTTATTACAAAATGGAGATATTGGTGTCATATAGAAGGAAAGGTTATGCATATACTATTTAGCCTTACAGAAAAGATATCTAAGTCACTACATATATACAATCTTCTTGAAACAAGGTTTCACTGCAGTTCAGCCAGGCCTTGAACTCACTTTGTACCCTGGGCTGGCCACAAAGAGATCCTCCTGCCTCAGTTTCCAAAGTGCTGGGATCACAGGCATGTGCCACCACTCTCAGACTTGGGCCATAATATTAACAAGTGTGTTTACTAGTTTTAAACTTACAAAATCAATTTACACATAAACTAGAAAGAACTAAAATATTTTTATCAAAGAAATATTATAAATCTTTATAAATTATAGAAAAATATATATAAAAGTTTGGGAGGCAAAAAGGGGAGAGAACAAAGGATGGGGCCCTAATCATTTCATTTCACAAAGTGAGGAAAAAAAAAGATACTTTATATATAGTTGATAGGACAGCAGTAGAAACCCATACATACTAATTAAAAATGACAAAGGTATCTCAATTGGTATCTCAGCAAGGGTGGGGGGCAAGGCCTGCCCGCAGGCCTAGGGATCAATACCCCACACACTCATACACACATCTGCTTTAATCCACTGAGCTATTTGGCCGGCCCTATCTGATAAATATCTTGACCAAAAGATAAAACTACTAGAAAGAAAGAGGGCTACTGAAGATGGACTAAGGCTTTGTTTATCAGTACAAACAACAACAAAAGCAACATCCAAAGTTTAGGAAGGAAAAACATAATCATGTTACTTAGAGATAAGTAAAGCCAAAGTGACCAAGAGACCAGTGGTGCACACGGGAAGGTCGGCCATACTTGTTTTCTGTCGTGAGCGTTCCTACCCCTAGGCTTGAAATACACATGCATGGATTTTTCATTGCTAAAAGGATAACCAGCAAAGGTGCTCCTGAAGAGGCGGTAGCAGGCTCTGTTTATTAGGCAGCACCCCACCCTCACCTCACTGATTTCTTATCACGCTACCAATGCAAAGACTCTGCACGGACGTAGTCCTTTGGCTTGGCACCTAGTAAAGAAACCAAAGCTAAGGGGCTGAATGAAAGAAATAGCCGAATAAAAGCTTGGGCCTGCCCGCTTTCCTGAGAAGAGACAAGGAGAAGATGCCCAAATATTAAAACACATAAACTCATATTAAAAACAACAACAAAAAACCTCAGATGCCATTAGACTTGTCGCGTATGTCATATGATTTTTTAAATTCTTCTTTTGTTGAACTTTGTTCTTGTAATGACTTAACCCTCTAATGAGGAACTAGGTTTAGCTTGGGGTAATTATTGCAGGACTGTCTATACGGGGGCACTGACGGCTTTCTATTTTACTACCACGTGACTTTGCCTTTGATTACCTGTTTTGTGCTAAAAGGAAAAAAAAAATCAACAATAAAAATGAGAGCTGTGGGCTGGGGAGATAGCTCGGTAGTCTAAGCGCCTGCCCAGCAAGCAAAGGACCCAGGCCAGATCCCCATGCTGAGTGGCCGCCGAAACCGGACATGGTGGCGCTGTAATCCCAGCGCTGCGGAGGCTGGGACAGGAGGATCATGAGTCTGAGCTGCATAGTAAGACCCAGTATTAAATAAATTTAAAGAAAAACGTGAAAAGCAAATGTGAGCTGTGAATTTGTCTTCTCATTTGGGAAAAAGTAAACACATACCTTTGGAGTTCGAGGTGCACTGTGGGCACACGGGTCGATGGTGAATTTGTAACCAACATCATCACTTCTGTCACTATCATTACCGTTGCTCACTCACCACCATCACCCCCCCACACACACACACACAAAGCAAGAGAGTGTGTAAGTCATTCGAATTCAACGGTGTGGATGGTTGCACACACAGCTCCCTAAAAGTGCACATTTCCTAGGCTCGCGCGTGAGTTGCAGGAAGTGGGGTGACCCTTCCAACTATCTCGATCCCTGTCTGCCTTCTACTGAATGAGCATCTAACTGCACTAGACTCTATGTGTAGTTTACATGGACTATTTAAACATAACACATGCCATCTAAATACAGCAGTTTTAAATTCAGCACCCTTGTTTAGTTTTGCTCAAGCAAGTCTCAGCAGCACAGTAGTTCTAAGATTAAGCTTCTTCTGCCCTCTGTTGGCGACTGAGGTCATTGCAGTCTCTTCGCCTTCGCACAATAAATGCAGGATGACCCGGTAAGGTCATGAGACATAGTTTGAAGGTACTCCTTTAAATCTCCTAATTTAATACAAGGAAGAAAACCCGACTTCAAAAAAAAGAGAAATACTAAAATACAACTATTTGTTGTATTTGTATATTAGTCATATACAGCTAAAATTTACACATTGTATATGAGCTCTGGAGTCCTGTGTGAAAATATATTCATTCATTCATTCAGTGGTTCCAAGGCACTGCGTTGGGTTGGAGATAGCAACAGACAATGATTCCTATACTTATAAACCATATGGGACAAAAGGTGTGAAACTGAACACATGATGCCGTACTTGATGTCGAATAGGGTAAAAGCAAGATTAATAACCCGGGATGCTAAGAAAGCAGCTTAGAAATATGCAATACAAGTTGAATTTTGAAGATGAGTGGATATTTACCAATTGCGCCTGGGAATACGCAATTCTAAGCAAAAGGTGGAGCTTGAGGAGGGACAAAGCTGCGTGAAGCTAACAACTCTCTCTAGTAGGAGGAAGCTGAGAGAGTGGGGAAGGAACTTGGAGTAGGACGGGAGATAAGGCTGGAGAGGTGGGGGATAATGAAGGTCAGGTGCTATCTAAAGCCATCTGGACCTCATTTGGTGGAGGGGAGCCACCGCCGGAGATGCTGGCGAGGCCCAGGGAGCACTCGGGTTTCCCTTCGGTGGCCCTGTGCGTTGGTTTGGAGGGAGAAACAAGAAACAGATGATGAAGGTCTAGATGAGGACAGAAACCAAATGGGCACTGTCTCTGTGGTTGTGTCCCAGACAATTAGGACAATGTTTGATGCTAAGTAAATCCTTTTTCAATGAGTGAAGAGGCTGCACTGATTTATCACCCAGATAAAAGGCTCTGTTACTCCGTTGGCAGTTGTGTGCACAGGTAGTGGCCAGGCATACCTTATTTATATACTATTTCGAAGACTGAGTTGTTTTACTACAAAGTATAAAGCTAAAGGTAATAACTGTTAAATAATTTGAAAGGCTCTGGTGGAGGTTTCTACTTACAGATGGGTTGATGTAGCCCAGGGTGCTAGAATGTCTCTGTGGTACATAATATGAATTATTTCTTTTAAGTAAATAAGGAGAGTTCTCAAGGGTTGCTTTTGACAAGGTCACCGTTTTACAACTGCCGAGCTTCTATTCTATAATCAAACACTTAGAGACTTTAAAGGCATTAAAAATACACAATGTCACCGACGGCCATCAGTAGAAGAAGGAAACCAAAATTACATCAGAAAGTTATGAAAGGAAAAGTAGAGTTTCAGCCGTCCATGAGAAAAGAAATACACTTCAGAATTCAAGTCTGATCTATAACTTGGAAACTTGAAGATGCTTCCAGGGATAATAAAGTCTGTTTAAAAAATTCAAGCTAGTGCTGGGGAATGGCTCAGTGGAATAAGTGCTTCCCCGGCAAGTGTAAGGGTCTGAGTTCAATCCCAAGTTCCACCAAAAAAAATTAAAAAATAAAAAATTCAAGCTAAAGTATAGTGATAATAAAATTGAAGTCAGATGTGGGTTGTTTTCTGCTTTAAAAGAAAAATGCTTCATGCACCTACAAATGGCAATGGAATACCCTTCCCTGACAAAACTAAACAATAAAGGGGATATAAATAAAGGGCCATTTTGTATCTGTATATACAAATAGGATAGATACACAGCTCCTTTCTCTTAATTCAATGAGAAGAAAGATTTATACTAATAGTGTTTGGACAAAATGTCATATCCGCATCTTGTACTTTGAATAGCCACTACGAAGACAACAATATGCAATGTAGTAATTATTGAAACTATCCTATTAATCAATTTTGAAACTGTCCTATTGCTGTTTGTTTCTCAATAAAATTAATTTAAAAAATGATCACAAAGCAAGATATTATCTATGTTGGGATTGGAATTATGCAGCCAATATGCACATGAATGGAAGTTGGAAGACAATATGTATAAAAATATATATAATAATATCCTAGTATGCTGATAGTGTGTAAAATTCCATTTTGTCATTTCCCTTGTTGTTTCATATATAAAATAAACAAAAATCATAGTAAAAAAAAGAAAAATACAAATTCATACCCCTCCTCCTCTCTGTCTCTATCTGTTTCTGTCTCTGTCTCTCTCTGTCTCTCTCTCTGTCTCTCTGTCCCTCTGTCTCTCTGTCTCTCTGTCTGTCTGTCTGTCTCTCTCTCTCTCGCTCTCTCTCTCCATATATATATTATAATATAATATATATATATATATATATATATATTAGAGTAGGACAAATTTATTGAGAGAAAGCAAGCTTTTGTTTGAGAGGGACAGAAGGAGCCCCAGAAAGTGGGCTGCCCACCAACCCTGCTTCTCAAGGTTGATTTACTGAGCAAAACTGCAATATGAGGTGGGCTTAAGTTAGGACGGAACCATGACCAATCAACAAGATCATGAACAAGCACAGTCCCTTGGGCAGCGTTGATCCCGTGGCAAATGACAGGATGGACGTACAAAACTATGATCAAGCAATAAGACTGCCACAAGCATGGTCGCTAGGGGTAATACTGATGCACTGGGGAACAAATGGGAAAGCAACCTTGTAGCACATGGGCAGACAGACTTTCCTGGAGGGGTGGCTACGCAGAGTTGGTCCCCAACCCCAATATGCCTGGCGCCAACTTAGAACATCAATCACTGCTGTTCATCCCTAGCCTTTTTGCTTTAATAAATTACTAATGCCTTTTTTTCCATAATTTTATTGATAAACAAATAGCAATGAGACAGTTTCAAATCAAATTGGTAGGACAGTTTCAATAATCAACACACTGCATACA
>NW_004524588.1:5404814-5406862 GCF_000260255.1 Octodon degus
CTGCTGGATGGTTAAGACCAAGATAAAGCAGGACCTATGCAACAAGAGTTGTAGCTTTTGGGTCTGATAAGGTCAGTGAAATCCCCTCAGGATTTATCTTGAGATCATGTACCTCAGATTGTTTGTCAGTGTCAGCCATGTGGATGAGTCATAACCATTGCTTGGCCAATGTGTTTTCTGTGAAAGCCTGAGGGAATGTTTAGTCTCCACTTGACTCTTCTTAGGCACACTCTACATCATCGAACATTTTCCTCTTTGGCCCCATAATCTCCTTGATCAGAAAATTTGGGACACAACCAAGTTCCATGATGTTACAGTACAAGTTCTCATATGTCCTGAGTCTTAATTGACCTTGGAAAGCTAGGGCCAAAATGTTGGCTTTACTTGCAGCCCTCCTTTTTCTCTAATTTTGGTCTGCAAATTTAGGTTGTTAACCATCCAGAAGACAAGCTTATTTTTATTACCATACAATGAAGGCTGTTAAGCTGAGTCTCACTATCTGTCTGCATATCAAAAATCTTTGGCATAATATGGAACAGGTATTTTTCATCAAGTATTGATATGTTGAACTTTAAATCCCTACAGAATATGATAAAAAAAATTTAAAAATTAGAATATATTTTAAAACTAGACATAAAGAATTATATACTTTTTATGTTTACACATAAGTCCAAAAATCTCACCATATACAAACTTGAAGCTGGACAGTCCCACAATATTCCTTTTCCTGTCTTTTGCTTTCATTCACCACCCCTTTCTTTTTGAACAACCATCTACCCGAGAGACATCCTAGCAGCACCTGGCATGTCATGACAAGCAGCCCGTATTCACAAGACCAGAATGACAGGCACTCCAAGCATGAAACTACTATTACAGATTACCATCTGCAGTGCAGTTGCTTAGTTCACAGGTATCAGTATATATAGTTAGTCAGGGTGAGAATCTTTCCAATTATCTGCTAGACTCAAAAATCTTCTGGAGATTCTCAGGATCATTGCCTTGCCCATCTTCTACATATAACCAAATGTCTTGACATTGTCATGTTTCTTAGCTCTTCTCCTTTCCCTCTCTTGATTAGTTAGTCCTCAACAGCCTGCTTTCCTTTTACTTGTATTATACCTTTCTATTTTTATTTCTTCTTTTGAGTTCTTATACTAGATATAAGAACTATACGATATTTACACATGTGTTTCTGGTTCATTTCACTTATTTTTTTTTTCCAGTGTGTTCCTCTTTATTCATTTTCCGAGTAAAAACTTAAACTTGGATAGGCTGAATTAACCCAACCCCCTTCTGGTAGGTACACTCAACATGCTGTATAAAGTATAACATTCAATTTATTATTTCTTTCTCAAGAGAGTTTCCTTCAGCCCATTAAGCCCCAGCTCCCCTTACATGGGCTTTGGTGGAGGTCGTGGGGCAGCACCAGCAGGTCTAAATTGGGGTGGACGAGTTTGGTCCTTATGGGGTTCATGAGATCGATTTCTAACCACTTTGCTGTGAATGGCACAACTCACACAATAATACAGCTTCACATCCAGCTTGGGAAGCACATAACCGTCGAAAACACTTGCTTTGGAAATGTCCCTGATGGCAGCGGCCTCCACTATGTTCCAAATGACAAACTTCTGAATAGCCTTATCCTTGGATACGCACCGGGCACAGTTCATGCAGTGAATAGGCTGCACATGACCGCAGCCCTTTTTGGCACGACTGTTGTTCCTTCTTTTTTTCCTCATCTTGGAAAGGAGGACCCAAAAGAGCTCATTTCACTTATGAGTATATGTTCAAGTGGCATCCACTTCAATATAAAGGATTTAAGTTTATCATTCTTAATAGCTGAATAATACTCCATTGTGAAAAATATCATATCTTTTTCAACCATTACTCAGGTGATGGGCATCTTGGTTGTTTCCAAAATTTAGCTATCACAAATTGTGCTGCTAGTCCTAGCCCAGGTCCGGTGAGTGTGTGGAGAGCTTCCTGCTACCCTGCGCCAGCGGGACAAGTCCCAGCCCAGGTGCAGCATGGGCTGGACCCTCTCCCAC
>NW_004524588.1:5422565-5425047 GCF_000260255.1 Octodon degus
TCTGAGATTGCATTTTGTTCCTTCTCATCATTTTGTTTAGCACTGTTTTCTGACCTTTGTTGTAGATCTTTGTTGCAGTCATAACCTTAGCATGTACTGAAGTTCAGGTTCAGATCTACAAAGTTTGGATTTATCCAGCTGTGTCTGGCTTGGGTCTGGCTTCTATGCTCAGCTCCTTCCTGTTGCTTCCCTTGGGGGTGAACCTGTTGTCCCCCTCTGGCAAGACTTTCTGCTCCTGGACTAGCTGGGTGGTTCTATCCTCTACACTCTCTGCAGGGATTGCAGCTGTAGGGTTTCACCCCAGGCCTGTATGCCAGGCCTGAGCTGAGCCTGGAGAGGACAAGGTGGAGTAGGGGGCAGAGGCAGCTCTCCCACACACTCACCAGGCCTAGGCTAGGACTGGGTCTGGGGGTTCCTGGAATGCGGCAGAAATTCCTACTCAGCGGGCGGAATGGGGGAGGTGCTGCGGAGTGGTGGGGGGTGTCCCAAGAGGGTGGGAGAGAGTCTCACCCACGCTGCGCCTGGGTTGGGACCAGTAGTAGGTCCCGCCAGCACAGGGTAGCTGGAAGCTCTCCCACACACTCACCGGGCCTGGGCTAGGACTGGGTCTCTACTAATGCCTTTTGAAGGAAGGAATTTTAAACCAAAAATGATTCCTAAGGTAAAAGCATAGAAGAAACAGTTACAGTTTTGAGCCAGGCATAGTGGCACACCCCTGAATCTGAGCACTCAGGAAACTGAGGCAGGAGGATTACTGTGAGCTGGAGGCCAGCCCAGGCTACAAAGAGAATTCAAGAGCAGCCTGAACAACTGCATAGTGAAGCCCTGTCTCAAAAAGACAAAATAACGTTGAGGAGGATGAGGAGGAGGAGGAGGAGGAGGATGACGATGAGTTACAGTTTTGACCTAAGCAAATCAATCAAACCTCTTTCAGGCAGATCACATTTGCAGAGTTTCTAGCTAGAGCAGGGCTGGAGTAGAGATATTCCTTGTTTTGCTTTTTAACACTTTTTAAAAATGATAAATGAATATATTCATCGTGGACAATTTTGAAAATTCTGAAAAATGTAAAAAAGCAATCAAGTCTTTTTTTTTTTTTTTTTTGGTGGTACCTGGGATTGAACTCAGGACCTTGCTGTTGCTGGGCAGGTGCTTGTGCCACTGAGCTATTTTCCCAGCTCCTTATGCATTGTTTCACAAAGTTAGAATTCAGTCAGTAAAAAGCTCTGTTTTTCTATTACTTTAACTACATTATAAGTTCCTCATCACTTGAAGTTCTTTGTAAATAATTATTTTCAATGGGTTGCCTGATATCCCCTATTTGAATAAATCATAATTTTATAAAAATGTTATTAATTAATAGTGTTTCCACTTTTTTATCTTGGAGCATAAATGCTTGCTCAAAAATTAACATTTTTTTCTCTTCAAATGTATGTCCTATGAGGTAATGGAGGGAATTTTAGAGGCCACAATCACTGCCCACCTACTATAGCAAGAATGTTTTGCTGAAATATGTATCCTTCGTCCTATGGCAATAAAGTGTAACATTAAAAATACATGCCTCTGCTCACTTTTGTCAGTTATCAGACCTGGTTTTCTACGGAGTAATTCATGTCAAAGAGTAGGATACCTTTTAAAGATAGACTTAACTAAATTAGAATAGAGATCTTTTCAGCATTTATCCCAGCCTTAATACAATTAATTGCATGAGGAAGGAGAGCCCATATGTACGCATCTGGCAAATTCAGTGGAGACAACCAACAAAATGCAAATCAACATAAGTTAATTTCATAACCTATATTTTTCTTATCAGAAAAGCTATTTCAGAAGAAAGAAAATTCACAAGGAATAGCTTACCCCGGCCAGGAATATCATTAGGAAGTTTATGGCTTTTCCAAATGAAGGTGGGGCTTGTATCCAGTGGGGTAGTTTTATTTACGTGAGTGTCGTAAGTCAAAAGAGGCTGGTACTGAGGAAACAAGAAAGAAGATGAACAGGAGGAGAAACACCACAGCCGTATCTGGCGAGAGTCATTGCTCTGCTTTAAATGTAGCAGTGACACTTCTCAGCGTGACCAGCTAACTGTCATCCAGCCTGGAACGAGTTACAGTCCGCAGCATGATCAGAGACTGATGAATTTTATATTTCTTTATGACTGTGTACTATACCATTGCCTCCTGCCCAGCACAGATTCTTTGGACCTGTGGAGAGCTAGCTCAGGCCTTTCATTTGACCAGTGTTAAAACAGAGGCCATAAAACTTAAAAGGTCAACTCCACGTCACCAAACAAATGAAGCGCCAGTGTTTACAAAAATGTGAAACTGCTTTTGAAGACCATGTCAGCTGGGAAGATGGCTCAGTGCCTGCCTGGCAAGCACAAAGTCTTGAGAAGGAAGGAAGGAAGGAAGGAAGGAAGGAAGGAAGGAAGGAAGAAGAAGAAGAAGAAGAAGAAGAAGAAGAAGAAGAAGAAGAAGAAGAAGAA
>NW_004524588.1:5425147-5469312 GCF_000260255.1 Octodon degus
AGAAGAAGAAGAAGAAGAAGAAGAAAGAAAGAAAGAAAGAAAGAAAGAAAGAAAGAAAGAAAGAAAGAAAGAAAGAAAGAAAGAAAGAAAACCATGCCTCAAGAAAATGCATGACAAAGTCTGTCCAAATAGCTCAGTGAACTAAAGTGTCTGCTTAGGCAGATGCAGGGACTGGGGTTTGATCCCCAGAATACCATGCTGGCCCCGCCCTCAGGGAGTACGAAGACAGTGATTGAGACTGGGCGTGGTGGTGTGCACCTGTAATCTCAGTGCTTGGAGGCTGAAAACAGAAGGATCACTACAAGTCTGATCTGTGTAGTGAGACCCTATAGGCCCTATAGCAAAAAAAAAAGAAAAAGAAAAAAGAAAAGAAAGAAAGAGAAAAGAAAATGCATAGCAGCTAATATCCCTGATGCCATTTTGACACAAGTCAAGAACCTCTGAATAATTCTACATTTTACACATCCTGTTAATTTTATAACTTTCTAATCCTTTCTATCCCCTTTCTTCTCTCTGCATGACACTAATTAGTTTTCTATGATGAGAAATTTATTTGTCAAGTAATCTGCTAATGCAAATATTAATGTTCTATCCTTATTGCTATTGCAAATATTGAGATCATTTTGTAGGAGACAAAAACAATTATGTTAAAGCACCGCCATTCCCTTAAAATATTCTATACTAGAATTTTACATTTTCAGGCAACCCATTCATGGACCCCTTTTGTCTGTCTTAGAGAAAAGCTTCATTTCTGTTAAATAGATTCTGCCATTAACCTCCGTTGATCCTAAAATTCATTCCCT
Organism: Octodon degus; assembly: GCF_000260255.1. Lineage (NCBI taxonomy): Eukaryota > Metazoa > Chordata > Mammalia > Rodentia > Octodontidae > Octodon > Octodon degus. Next base: position 5,425,951 of record NW_004524588.1, read on the forward strand.
AATATTAGAGACCAGGAACTCCTGCCAGATGTCTAGCAGCTTGTGAGTTTCTTTTCTTTATATCAACATCATTCAAATTTTTCCATGTAGCAACAAATGAATAATCATATGTCAGATGAAAAGATATCCATGGATTTTTCTCTACTTTGATGAATGATCAACATATTTTAAGTTATAAGAAATACAAGTAGGTGGGGTGTGGTGGCACACACCTGTAATCCCAGCACTTGGGAAGCTGAGGCAAGAGGATTGTTGTGAATTTGAGACCAGTCTGGGCTACAAAGTGAGCTCAAGGCCAGCCAGAGCTGCATAGCGAAACACTGTCTCAGAAAGACAAAAAGAAAGAAAAGAAATACAAGTCATGTTCCCCTCACACTGGGTCCAAGGTCCTAGTCTTGCTTCCTCCTTTGCTCTAAACCCAAAACTCAAGGTCTCTCGTCACCTTCTTGCCCTTCTGCTGGCCTTCTTTCTCCCTTGCTGCCTGTCTCTTTCTGTCCCTCTGCTCCTTTCTGTCGTCCACTCCACCAGCCTTGCTGGTCTCCTCTCGTCAGCCTTTAGAAACCTTCTCCATTCTTTCCCTTTCCTTCCCCTCTTCTCTTTGGGTGTCTGTCTCTCTGTCTATTGAGTCCCTCTCTCCATTGTTCCCAGGCCTGCCTGTGTTTCCTTGCCCTCTGCCCCATGGGACCGCCTGGCCCAGCAGCCCCTGTGGGGAGATGCAGGAGAGATGAGGCAAAGAGTTCTGGAGAGCAGGGGCATCCCATGCAGGCTGAGACCACAGCTGGGAAGCTGACAGCCAGTGACCCCAAGAAAGAGACAGAAAGGGGTGGCAAAAGAGAGGTGGAGAGGGCCCCCAATATGAGATAGAGACACAGAGAGGAAAGAGCCAGGAGACAAAGCAAAGGGACTGTGACACAGGTGACATGGGATCCAGACAAACAGGAGCCCAGAGACAGAAGAGACAGCCACCTAGAGGCAAACCCAGAGAGATAAGCACAAAAAGCGCAGGGATCCAAAGAGAGACAGGCTTGGAGGGACAGAAACCTAGATATGGAGACCCAGAGAAGGTGAAGGACAGAAAGTGGCCCGAAGAAACAAGACCTAAGGAACAAGCTGGGTGTGGAGGTGCACATGCAGGATTCCAGCACTAAGGGAGGCTGAGGCAGGAGGATGAAGGAAAGAAGAAAAAAGGAACACAGGTATGCTGTGGAAAGACTGAAAAGCAGTAGCAAATGAAAGGCAAACACTTAAATTTTCTATGATATCATCCTACAACCACATATAATATGTTATGGAAGTGAACAAACAGTTCTTAGGAAAGACTTATCTTTTCACTGATATTCCTTTGATATTTTTTGTGATTAGATTAATTTATTTTGTATGGCATATACATATACATGTATGTAATAAATAAAATCAATATTCTGAGTAAGAAATCCTATGGTCTAAGCCAAGTGAGGCAATAAGCCTGAGCTGGTCTTCCCATTCTCAGCATAATATGGCCAGTCCCTTCTCAATTATCTTTGCTCCAAGTCCCTTCTCACCCAGTCCCTTTGCCCGCCCTTCCCAGCTAGCAGTGTGACGTACTTTCTTGGTATCCACCGATGTGTACAGGAGCACCATGACATTGTCGATGTCCCCAGAGTCGTCCAGAGTCACAGGACCTGTGAAGCCTAGGGGAACAATCAGACTGCATTAGAGGCCGCTGTGGCCCCTGGTCATGACAGAGAGTGGAAAACAAGGTTGAATTGCTCTACTTCAAATTTACTGAAAAAATTATTCACCTTAATGTTCTTATCAGAGGACACCTGACTTGGTCCTTGAGTCTGAGATTTCCAGAGCATTTTTTTTTAAATAGGAGATGTTTATTTATTTAGAAGGAGAAAAAGGTTTTACTGAAATTTATGAAAGCACTAAATATAATCAGTCAGTAAATTCCTTATGTACTAGTGATAAATTTTTACCAAGATCACTTAATAAACTAGTAATACAAGCCATCGTACAATCTAAGTTAGATTATAGTGGGCTGGGAAGATAGTTCAGTGCAATAAGTGCTTGCCTGGCAAGCTCAAGGTCCTGAGTTCAACCACCAAAAAAAATAAAATAAAATAAAATAAAATAAAAAATCTAATTTACGTTATAAAGCAAGTGAAATCTCTTTTCTCTCATTTTTGGCTGCAGACATTGAAGAATTACTTAAATTCTCTGTCTCAATTTTTAATTTACAAAACAATAACAGTAGAAGGTGAATGTGTGAAATGGCTGTTCATATAAAAAAATAAGTGAAGTCAGAAATTTCACTGGTTCAATACAATAATTAGCGCTTATTTCATGTTTATTATATACCAAGCTCTGTGCTAAGTGCTTTATATGCCATTACTATTTTATTCTCCTTGGATTTCCATGATAGAGAAAGTGTTATGACCTTTATTTTATGAATGAGAAACTTTTTTTATTGAATTCAGAGATATTAAGCAACCTGCTCAGGGTCGTGCAGCTGGTAGGTGGGTAATTTGAGATGCAGATAAATATGTCCTGGCTTGCAGATTATCTTAGCAGGCATTAGGGTGATTGACTGAGAGCTTGGCTGGAAGACAATTAAGAATATGGATAATACAGGGATGATCAACCAATGAACAGCCCTCCCTCCTTCCCTGTTCCTTCAGAGAGGCGGCGATGATCCCTTCATAGGAAGGGGTCATCATCATGTGGCTCTCAGATCTAGTGCTCAGCACCTTCTGTTCTCTGAAGCCAACAGAAGGCTCGCTCTGCCATGAGACAAAGCTCTTCCTGAGCAGTATTTTACAGCAAGCTCGAAAAGGCAATTGCTTCAAGGGAAATTTCATAATCTCTGAATGCCATCTAGCTAGGAGGGATGAGAGTTTTGAGTAATGGCTGCTGGGGAAGGGAATGTTAGTCCAGCATTACCGAACCATGAATTGTTTTGGTGGCATTGTTAAGAAGGATTTTGGTAGTTAGAGCCTTAACAGTGTCAGGTCCTGGAAGAAGAGATGTAAAGGAACCAAAATCAAACTCAAATATCTCTGGCCTTTTTAGTCTCCAAGCATAGTTAAAATACCCCGCTAAGAGCTTGTTCATAAACACAGAGTCTGAGCTAGCTACAAGCTTGTTCTGAAAGAACAAAGATTTCTCAAAGATTTCAGAATCTTTGAGAGTAGCACAGACTGTGTCCCAATATCCATAATGGCATCTTGAGAGTTTGTGCAATATTTGCCTCCAGTTGAAATCAAAGCTCTATAGCTACTGAGCCACCAACCGATAAACCCTTTTTGTTTCCAAAGCCCAACCCAAAGCCCAGATTTTCTTTTTTTTTCTTTTTTTTTTTTTTTTTGGAACTGGGGATTGAACTCAGGCCCTTGCACTTGCTAGGCGAGCACTTATTCTACTGAGCCATCTCCCCAGTCCCAAAGACTTTAGTTTTTTTCTTCCTTCCTTTCTTCCTTTCTTTCTTTCTTTCTTTCTTTCTTTCTTTCTTTCTTTCTTTCTTTCTTTCTTTCTTTCTTTCTTTCTTTCTTTCTTTCTTTCCTTTTCAGTACCAGGGACTGAACTCAGGACCCTGTGCTTGCCAGGCCAGATTTTCTTTTCCATCTCTGCCATTCTGTGCTCTTAGAAGACAAGTACCTTCAAAAGTCAGGTTCCTGAAAGCATGAGCAAACTTGAGAGTGGTAATATTTTCTCCATTTTGAAGAAATGTCTTCAGTATGTGGCCAAACAGCAAGGTTCCATCTAGATAAGCCAGCTCAAAATCAGTTAAACCCTGCACAACAAAGGGAAACTTGTAAGTGGGTCCAAAGAGATGCTGGTCCTCATATGGCAGCAGAATATCCTTGGGGTAAGCAGATGACTGGAAAGATAAAGGCATCTTAAGGGAACCAGGAGGGTGGTAGGAGAGGAGAAATCCTTCCTTAGGTCCATGCACTTCATTAAGCCATGTGACTTCTGCCTTCTCTTGACACCCATAAAACAAAAACACTACCTTTAGGCAAGTGACTACAAGCCATTAGACTTCCTTCCCAGGAGGACAAAATACAGGACTGCAGCCGGGAAAGTCAGCAAAAAGCATTTTCATGATTCTTAAAGATTTTACACTGAAATGCTATTTTCTTGTAATTTAATGTTTTCATTGAAGTACCAAAGAAAAATAAATAAATAAAAAATTTTTAAAAATCACACACCAAACAACCTCTGCAGTTCAGGTCCTGAGTGGTAGACAACAATTGAGTTTGGATGACACTACCGAATTTGCAAGAGGCAGCTCTGCCTGGCTATGACTTCAGACCTATACGCCTGCCTCGTGTGAAGCGACAGGGAAGGTCGGGACTCTTCAGCTGCTGGGGCTCTTGCACTGTGATCCGCGCAGGGTGGCCTCTGATTCAAAACCTCTTAACCTCAGGGAGACCAAGTGTGCTCTGTTGCATCTGGTGGTGTGGACTGCCCTCCTGTGAAGGAGCACACTTTCGCCAGAGCTAAGAAGCAGTGCAAGCTCCATGCACCAGGGATTAAATGGGCTAGAAAATATAAAAAGGAAAAAATCCCCTTCTATTGGTTTCATTGCTTCTGAAAACATTTCTTGAGATGAAAATAATCCAAATAAGATCTACCTCAGGAAAGGTTTCTGACCCTCACTTTGGCAGGGTGATACATTTTAGGGCTGTGACGTGACTGAGGTGTCTAACTTTCCTGAGAGCTGTCTGTTCTTGTCCTTGATTCGCCATTGTAGAGATTTTTGAGGCCCCTCGGGGTTGTGCCTCACACTGCCTGCAAGCTACTCTCCACTGATGGTCTCCGAGGACAGAAAATATCCCCAAATGTAACCACAGAAGAGTGCTGTGGTCAGAGGACATGCCTTATAATGAGGGGCCGTGAGTTAGTGGCATTTCGCTAGGACCAATACTGTACGGATGGGGCCCAAGATAATAGGGGAAAACTAGGGTTCTCCTCGAAAAAGTTAATTACAATGCAGTACAATGTCATAAACATATTTCTCTAACAGTATATTTTGGAAGCAGTGATAGCAGAAAATTGCTTTAAGATACAGGGAACTTTATTTTATATTATTTAACTTCTACCTCTCCTGAGTGTAAGACCGGCTTTCTTCCTATCTTCCTACTTAGCCACCTTCCTTTTTGTTATGGATTATATCAGGATGTCCCCTGAAGCCTGAGAGTATCATGAGGGTGTGATACTCATCTGTGGATTAGTGTACTCTGAGTTTATATCGGAATGCGGTGTTGGGAAGAGGTGGGTCCCTGGGATGTGGCCTGGAGGGGACTAATTCCCCACTCTCCTCTCTTGATGTCTTTCTGCTTCCTGCTGCCTTGCTAGGAGCTGTCTCTCCCCTGCCAATGCCAAGCTCCCAAGGAGTCAGGCAACTCTGGGCGAAACCCTCTACAAGCTGTGAACCAAAATAAACATTTCTTCAAGTTGTGGGTATTGGGTATTGTGTCCCAGGGACAAGAAAAGTCACTAAGATGCCTCTGAGGTTTCCAAGTCTCGACTGTTGAGACTTTGGGTGAGCACGGTGTCCACCAGTTTGGCTTGACTGGCTTGCTCTGGGTGAATGGAAGCTGTCTTGGTTCCATCCCTGGCACCATGTGCCATGTTGGCCCTGCCCCCAAGTGCATTGAGCTGGCCACTGAGTCCAGGAGTGGTGGCCCATGCCTGTAAGCCCAGAGCTGGGGAGGCTGAAAGCAGGAGGATCATTACAAGTCCAAGCTGCATAGTGAGACCTTGTTCTAAATACAGAGAGAGAGAGAGAGAGAGAGAGAGAGAGAGAGAGAGAGAGAGAGAAGGGAAGGAGGGAGAGAGGAAGAAAGAAGGAAGGAAGGAAGGAAGGAAGGAAGGAAAGAAAGAAAGAAAGAAAGAAAGAAAGAAAGAAAGAAAGAAAGAAAGAAAGAAAGAAAGAAAGAAAGAAATTATCTTGGTCCACATATGAAATATATAATATAGTTAAGGTATATAAGTAACTTACTAAATTAAGTAACTTTGTATATTATAACTTACTAAATTATCTTGTGAAAGAACATAAGCCCAAGTTTAACAATTAAGAAAACTTATATGCCTGCTTAGTAATAATAAATGACTGTGTTCACAGGCACACCCATGTGTTCATAGGTTGAAATATTATCGTCAGGCTGGGTGTGGCAGCCTCCCTTGGGAGGCTGAGGCAGGAGGATCACTGTGAGTTAGAGGCCAGCCTGGACTGTATAACGAGGTCAAGACCAGCCTGAATTACAGAGCTAGACCTTAACTCAAAAAAGCAAACAGAAAAACCAAACCTAACCAAACCAAAACAAAAGTAATACTATTTTCAGTTAAGTGCTTTATTTGACTAGCCAAGTTGCACAAGCACTGGTTGCATAAGAGCACACAACATCTGGAACATACAGGTTTCCATTCAACTGTGTGGTAACCCGGGGGCAAGAGGTAGCACCGCAAGGTGCCCTCGCCTGCACACTGGCCCACTGTCACCTACAATTCCTGAACTCAAGCACTGCACAAGTTGAGTCATGAAGGTAGCCTAAATCATCTTGTAATAAAGTTTAAGTTCTTGTAGAGTTGTGCTACTAGGTGTCTTGGGCTGAGGGTTAGACACATCTGGTCTAGAGTTCAGAAGGAACCTATGTAGAGTAAGAATTCTGGGAGGGATTCTGCTGCTGCAACTTGCTGTACATGTCATTGTTCTCAGAGGACATTTGTTGGGTGAACTTGGATAAGTAAAAATTACTGCAAATTTAAGAATTTGGGCTCAAATAAAGGAATAATTTTTATACTCCATGTATCTCTCTCTCTCTCTCTCTCTCTCTCTCTCTCTCTCTCTCACACACACACACACACACACACACACACACACACACCTTTTACCTGAGAGAACTCTTTGGAGAGAGAAGCATTTGTGACAGAATTCCCAGGAGGCAGTGTCAGAACAAGGACATTTTTCATATAATCAGGAGCTGTGACATTGTCTTCAAAGTAGTAGTTACTGTAAAATCAAACAAAACCATGTTTCTCATAAAATTTGAGTTCCTCTCCAAATAGTAATACATCTCATACAGCTCACACTAACTGTAATATCAGCCTTGGAAATAGTTTAAATCTTTTCTTCATTAATCTGCAAAACTTTGTATTTTTCTCCCATAGAATTTTTTTTTATACTCGCTAAATTGCATAAGAAAACTTAAGTATCAATAGTTAGCATATAACAATGGAAAAGGAGAGTCAAAAATAGATACTATTTTGAGAAAGAATTATTGGGCTCTAACTGTGGAAGCTAATGCTGTTAAGGTTTAAAGACCCTGGGTTTATACAGGTTTGTTTTTCTTTTCTTAAAACCTCTTAACAATTTAGAGGCAGTGGAGTATAGTAGAGAAAAAAATTCTCATTAAACTTAGGTGGTAAAATATAAGCATACAGGGGCTGGTGAGATGGCCCAGTGGTCTAAAGCACCTACTTAGAGCAAGCTTAGCAAAGCAAAGCACAGGGACCGCGGTTCAATCCCCCAGCACCACATGCCAGCCAGCCCTGCCCCCTGGTGGGCTGAGCTGGCCCCCCCACACACACATAAATAAATAAATAATTTTTAAAAAATATAAGCATACAGCTCTCTGAGCAGCACCATGGAGGTAGGCAAGAACAAGCACCTTATGAAAGACGGCAAAAAGGAAGGCAAGAAAGTGACTGATCCATTTTCTGAAAGAGACTGATATGATGTGAAGGCGCTGGATCTGTTCAACATAAGAAATACTGAAAAAACACTTGTCACCAGAACTCAGGGATCCTAAATTGCATCTGATGGGCCCAGAGGTTGTGTGTTTAAAGTGAGCCTTGCTGACCTGCAGAATGATGAAGTTGCCTTTAGGAAATTCAAGCTAATTACTGAAGATGTTCAGGGCAAAAACTGCCCAACTAATTTCCATGGCATGGACCTCACCTATGACAAAATGTGTTCCATGGTCAAAAAATGGCAGACCATGATCGAAGTTCATGTTGATGTCAAGACTACCGATGGTTATTTGCTTCATTTGTTCTGTGCTGGCTTTACTGAAAAATGCAATAGTCAAAGATGGAAGACCTCTTAGGCTCAGCACCAACAGGTCTGCCAGATCCGGAAGCAGATGATGAAAATCATGACCTGAGAGGTGCAGACAAATGACTTGAAGGAAGTGGTCAATGAACTGATTCCAGACAGCACTGGGAAGACATAACAGAGGCCTGCCAGCCTACCTGTCCTCTTCATGATGTCTTCGCCAGAAAAGTAAAAGTGTGAAAAAAGCCCAACTTTGAATTGGGAAAACTCATGGAGCTTCATGGTGAAGGTCGTAGCTCTGGAAAGGCTACTGGGGATGGGAGTGGAGCTAAAGTTGAAGGAGCTGATGGATATGAACCACCAGTCCAAGAGTCTGTTTAAAATCCAGATTTTTAATAGAGATAAAGTCCTATTTGTGATGAAAACAGAAAACATAAGCATACACAGAGAAAATACTTTCTGTAGCATGACATACAGGACGTTAGCTCAGTGACCCATCTGCCATTATCTCCTGGACAGTGCTTGACTAATCAGAGCCTGTCAGCACTATCTGAGAGTGCTGTAAAAATCACAATTTCTATGCTTCTTATTAATTTGGATGTTTTAATATGCAGAAACTCTAACAGGGTTGGATTGGCTAACCATCATTTAATGTTTAAATATACTATATGCTAAGGACTGTATAGACTGTTTTGCTAATATTATCTTATCTAATTGTAAAAGCACCCCTAAAAAGTGTATTTTCATTTTCATTTTGCAAATGAGAATATTTAATTTGCCAATGCTAAGAAATCTCCACGAATCAAAGGATGTATCAGATTTATTTATTTATTTATTTATTTATTTATTTATTTATTTGTGGCAGACTCGGTCCAACCTAGGGGTAGGGCTGGCACGGCATGTGGTGCCAGAGATCCAACTATGGTCCCTGAGTCCCTGCACTTTCCTAAGCTTGACTAAGCAGGTGCTTTAGAACACTGAGCTGTCTCACCGGTCCCCAGATTTAGAATTTGAATGCAAGTTATGTCTGGTTTTAAATGTCATGATGGTCCCATTACTTAGCCTGGCACCCTTTAGGAATTGTCACCAAGGTAAGTGACAACTTTAGCAGTTGACTGAGGATTTGTGAACGTAAAATTATACCATGTTGTCTACACTGAGGACTTCTCAGATAACAAAGCAACTGGTGAAATCGATGTTGTGGTATTACAAAATGTTGATCAGTTTGCCTTCATTTCTGCGCTTATGCAGCTAAAAGGCTAATTTGATTATTCATCTTCATGAACATCTAGCTGGCCAACATAATGGTGTCCAAATCTAGCTGAAGTTTTCATGCTTCTTTTCCCTTCATAGTGTGTAAAGCACCTGCAGTCTGGGTGACATGACGAAGCAAATGTGGGGAAGATCGACAGCAGCAAATGCAGATAGGTGATGATTAATGACTCAGACAAGAAAAGTTCATATGATCCACTGAATGGGAGGAGGAGCAAGCACACACCACTGACACCTTCTCCTTCGGGCTTTCTAGTGGGGTCTCTAATCATATCAGCAATAAGTTTTTTTAAAAGATGGGTTGTGATAAAGGCCTGTTTCTCCTTTATGTAATTTTCTCTCTTTAGTCCCAGAACAATACAATGAAAAGATCACCACTGAATAATTATGCCACCAGTGACATAGAATAACTACAAATCAGAGCCATAAAACTGAAACTGACCCTTACCAAAGGTGGCTGAAGGACCAACGGCCATTGAGAACTGAAATGGAAAAAAACTGAAGACTATATTTCCAGGAATAATATTAAATTATTCATGAATTTATCACCAGGATGATGATAAAAAGCAGGCCAGCCGTCAGAATCCTATTTCATCAAGTAGGTGTTGTAGATGGACAGTCATGAGCGTTTTGTGAACCTTAAATGAAACTTTTGCATTTAGGTGGAGGTGAAAAAAGGAATGTATCTCTTCTAGGGTCACAGCGGTGTAAATGAGAATGAAGGAGTGAAACTTTAGTTCATACAGTGTCACCCTGCTGAACCACATAAGAGGAGAAGAAGCTATGTAGAGCAGAGAAAAACAGTGTGTGTCTTCCAGAAACACTTGAAGTACTTCTTTTTTTTTTTCCTGTGGCTGGCTCACTGGTGCTGCGTGTGGTGCCGGGGATTGAACCGCGGCTCCTGAGCTTCCCTGAGCTTGCCTTAGCAGGCACTTTAGACCACTGAGCCATCTTGCCAGCCTGAAGTACTTTTCTGAAAGAAGGAGGGTGCTTGGAAGTATTGTACCTACTTGAATAAATCCACCAGGATAATGACAATGTCTTCGGCCACAGTCCAGTCAATCTTGAGGGATTCCACGGTCTGAGGTGTACCACATATAATGATCACTAGGGAAGAGAAAGCCAGGCAAGGAGAGAAACATGACAGCTCACATATACAACAGGGAGGAACCAGTTTGCTCAACTTGAATGCATTATGTCCATGTTACCTTTAAAAGGGCAAATACTGGAGCTGAGCACAGTGACACACACCTGTACTGCCAGCTACTTAGGAGGCTGAGGCAGGAGGATGGCAATTTCAAGGCCAGCTCAGACCACTTAACAAGACCTCATCTCAAAATAAAAGAAGGGGGGGGTGGGGAGATGGCCAGTAGAATAAGCACTTCCCTGGCAAGCGCAAGGGCCTGAGTTCAATCCCCGATTCTGCCTAAACAAACAAACACAACTCAAAATAAAAAAAAAAAAATAAAGACTGGGAATGTATTTCAGGGGTAAAATGCTTGCCTTTCATGCCCAAGTGCATGGATTCATCCCTAGGACTGAAGAAAAAAAAAAAGAAAGAAAGAAAGAAAAAAAAAAGGAAAGGAAAGGGAAAGAAAAAGAAAAAGAAAAAGATTGACACCAATTCTCCAAACCTCTTCTCATTTCATTTACAGTTACAGAGTTGGAATAGAACTGTACTGAATCTTCAAAAGTCCTCTAGTTCTTTTCTTTAATTTTATAGATATAAGGTAGCTGAAGCCAAGATGTCAAAAGAGTGAAGAACCAGTATATGACAGAAATACATTTCTAGTAGGGCTTAAATTTATGGGACTTACTCCTTTACACTAGGTTGATGTCGTTACAAAAGCGAAGCATTCCTTTCCATTTGTAAAAGTGATTGAAAAGGATAATAAAAGTGAAGAAGAGAGGAATTTATAATGCAGAACTCTGTCTTAGGAATGTGAGTGACAAACTCGCCTGAAACGCTACCCCTAATTGTAGCCAGTTATTTCATAATGCCTGGTGTTTTATTTAAGGAGAATTGGACATTTCATTAGATCTTTTCCTATCCTCTGCTGTCCAGCTCAATTTTCTTTAGAGACATGAGTAATTAATTTTATATCTTCTTCCTCCCAGATCTTGCTTCATGTTTTGCAGCTGGTAGGCTCTAATATATGAAATGCACAAGCATGGCAACAGATGATTACATGAATTATGTGTATTCAATAGTTTAGCCTCTTGGTCACTAGGGAGCTCAGAGTTCAGAATGTGTAAGGATTAGTGACAAATCCAGGAACAAGCTGAATTGAGGTGAATCTAAAACTAGTCTACTAATGTGGGTCATGATGTCATTTGCGTTTGTAAAAGCTGGATGAATGGTTGAGAAAGATGTGGTATTTTTACACAATGGAGTATTATTCAGCTATTAAGAATGATAAGCTGCAAGCCTTTATATTAAAGTGGATGCCACTTGAACACATACTCATAAGTGAAATAAACCAGACACACATGTGTAAATATCGTATAGTATACGATATAGTATAAGAACTCCAAATAAATATACTATCGATATAGTATACGATATCGTATAGTATACGATATAGTATAGTATAAGAACTCCAAAGAAGAAATACAAATAGAAAGATATAATACAAGGAAAAGGAAAGCAGGATCTCAAGGACTAACTAATCAAGAGAGGGAAAGAAGAGCTAGGAAAGCTGGATGTTGGCCTGGCTGTCCACTTCCATTATGTTAGGAGGTTTACTTAATTCTACTTTGGTGGTTTTCTCACAGAGGGCAAAGTTTTAGTCAATAAAGCTGCATGCGATCACAGGTCTCTCAAATATATAAAACATGTACAGGTCATGAGAAAGCTGTGGATGGGTGACTTTGCCAAGACCACTCTGAAAGAGTTGGTCCTAATGCAGAGGAAACATAAAATAACCAGCTTCCTGTCTTCTTACCATTGCTCTTCCTGTAGGGGTCTTTTAAGATCTTTTGAAGATCATCAGTTCCTCTCAAGGTATCTTTGAAGCTGAGTACTTGAGAAAAATAGGAAATTCCAGCCTCCAGAGCATTGAGGTACCTGGAACAGAAGATCAGGAGAGCAGCTTTGATTTCTCCCTTGCCTTTCACCTGTTATGTGCTGATCGGCCCTGCGTCTAACCTCAAATTCATTTCTGCTATTAATGTAGTAGACTATATCTACTGCAATAACCCTACTTTGGGTTGTGGACATCTCATTTCATGAAACGTGAGGGAAGTGTGAGGGAATCTCCACTGTATACAAACAGATAGAAGATGTTTGCTGTGTCCCTTCTACTGGCTTCCTGGGGCTTAGAGAAGAAACTGTTGAACCTCCAATTCAGAAATTTAGGGTTGGTAAGAATAGTTTCAACTCCTATGAGCTCTGGGTTTTTCCGTGTCTTAAATTTGCCACGAGTTTTCTTTGGGGGTGTCATAGATTTGATCCTGCAGCAATGCTCAGTGTGCATTGCTGGTGGTACCCCAGCTTAGTCTCCTTTAGACCCAGGTGGAGAGAGATGGCAGAACTTAGTAGTGTCCTGCAAACACTGGCAGTAACACAAGCCAAAGACTCCCTCTGCCACTTTTGCTGCTGTTGAGTGAATTGTGCAATTTTCTTTCCTCTTTTTTGGGTGGGGATGTTGTGGCGTGTGGTGCCAGGGATCGAACCTCAGTCCCCTGCAGCTGCCTAAGCTTGCCTAAGCAGGCACTTTAGACTGCTGAGCTATCTCACTGGTCCTGCAATTTTCTTTTAGCCACTGGACCCATTATTCCTGTTCTCCCTTGTCCCTTGTTCCTAAGAAAAGTTGTGAAAGAAATTCTTTTTAACTGATAAACTTGTAGGTATAGGCAAAATACCCATTCTCTGGTACTGTATCTTACACAGCAATGTGAAAGCATTGATTTCTGGTTTTCACTTTATTGTCTGTAAAAGGAAGATCATGGTATTTGTTTTCTTTTCTTCAAAGGATTTATTATGGAAAATAAAACTAACACATATATACTTGCAAAACCAGGAAGAGTGTTGCGAATGGACTCTACACTGATTATCTTTATGACACTTGAGTCATTTTATCCCTTTTGATTTTCTTTGTGTGCAAGATAGGCTGCTGTCCAGTGTCATTCTGCTACTGATGGAAGGTACATGCATGTGATTATAGCCAGGTGTTCTTCCCCCGAGCCTATGGCTTCTCTTCAGGGTAAATGCCAGCAGAAGGTTAACGATCCTACTTACCAGAAACAGTGCTCAGACTCTGTACCATTCTTGAAAACATAAGATGTATGCCAAGAAAACTTTTTGAATGGCAGAGTTTTGGCCTTCCAAAAGTCAACCAAGAAGTACATCAACTTCCGAGCTGGTGACATCATCCTGGTTAAGGTTTCTTTATAGTCACATGACAATCCAAAACTTCCAGCTGAAATCATGGGATAGTTTAATTTTGTGTCCAGACTATGCCAAGAGGTAAGAAAGAAACCAATATTGAGATTAATTTAAGTATCCACAATTAAGTTCTCTCTTCTACTTGCACGTATATCTAAATAGTAAGAATGTATTGGGGTCATTGAAGCAGTTCTCTCCTTAATACAGGTACACTTCTCATACAGAAGAGCTTACAGACATCTACTGACCATACATTATATTCTAATTACATGAGTTTCTGGACATGTGTCTTTGTTACTTTGATTTATTCCATCAGAACAGGTTTTGGAGGACAGAACTGAGAAACACAGATTGGGCTACCATGGTCTTCACAGCTGTTGAGCCAGAAAGATGTTCCCTACAGTTCCCCGTCCATGCACTGATAGGGACCATCTAAGATGAACAGCAGCTGAGGATTCAAGAGATTTCCCTCTGCAGCTCAAAACAGGGATCTTCTTGTCGATCTTGACACATATCAAGCTTCCTTTTTCAATCAGGGCCTCAATCTAGACAGATGATGGGAAGGAGGTGACCCCTACATTAAATATCACTTTTTTAGAAAACACCTGGATACCTAAGGCCAGGGAGTTATTTGGCGTCAGTTGAACACTTGTCACCTTCACTAAACTGCAAGATCCTTGAAGGCAGAAACTGTGTCTGGCTTGTTCACCTGCCCGCCTGGCTCACCTGTAGGTGCTCACCAGGTATTTAAGGAATGGAAGGAAAGCAAAATCTCCATCTTTCTGTCTTTCACACTCCATTGGTTTCCTGCTTGCGTCTCAAACTTGTTATGCACATAATCAAATTCACCTGTTAACTTTGTTCCTCACAATTGCTCGTATATTAATTTTTTTATTTCTTTGAATGCTTCTACATCTCAGGGCCTTCTCTAAAGACTGTTCATTACTCAACATCCAATCAGTTACCAAGTCCCATTAATTTTACCTTTAAATATCTTTAAAGCTTCCCTCCCTCCCTTCTCACTGTGTTTTGCTAACTCAGGTCCTCTTGTTTCCCTGCAGACTTCCCTGTCCCTGGCCTCTGCTGTGTCAACCCTATAAGCTCTCCAGACTAAAGCTTCCCCTCTTCAGCATGCTTGAAACCATAGTGCTTTCTGATTAAACACAACTTCCTTTACCTGGACTTTTTGAACTCCAGTTTGTACAAATTATCTTCACTTCCCTAGTCTTTGCTTTTACAAATAATTTTTCCTTTGCCTGCTGGGAAGTTTATCTACTCATCGTTGCCATTAACATTTTAACCATTCTTCAATACAAGACTCCTATGACATTTCCTCTGTAAAGTCTTCCTGCTCTTGAAGCTTAACTCCACTAAGCTGTGGTCATCATCTCCTTCTATGCATCTGCATCCTTTGGTTTGCTCCGTCCTGTCTCATTTTGCCTTGGATTGGTCCTTGGGGTCCTGTACTTTATAGTGTTTGGGCAGGCAGGGATGTGTTTTACTTAATATTCTCTTTGTGGATGAAACTAAGATGTTTCTTTGGACATAGAAACCCCTCCTATGTGATCCATCAGTTTCCCTGATCCTCCTTTCCTCCTGAGCATAAGCTACTGCAGCATTAGTAAATGCTCAGCTAATAAGACAATCAGTAATGAGTGCAAGAACAATAAGATTCTGAATTTGTCTGGATTTGGGGATGGAAGATGAGCTTAGAACATGCTTCTGGGGTTTCTGCTGTATGTAGTGAACCTGAGTATCTGGATCCATCCTTCACATAGAGTCCTTCAATGTAGTGTTCTCTGTCTAGAAATAAGATGGTCCTTCACTCAGGAAGATTGTGAGAGAGAAAGAAAGGCATGTGAGAAGATTCTGATCTAGGAAACATGATCTGGAAGAACAAAGAGTTTTGTGGTGATGTGAGTTAGACTGAGTGGAATGAATGGAAGAAGGGCTGGCCAAGTAGCTCAGCAGATTAAAGCAACTGCAATCAGGTGCAGGGCCAGGTGTTTGACCCCCAAGCTTGCCGTGCCAGCCCCACCCCCAGAGCACCCTGAGACAACAATTGAGACTGGGTGTGGTGGTGCACACCTGTACTCCCAGCTCTTGGGAGGCTGTAAACAGTCAGATCACTAAGAGTCGGATCTAGTAGTGAAACCCTGAACACCCTGCAGACCCTTCCCTAAAAAAATAAATTAAAAAAAGAGAAAGAAAGAAAAGAAATGAATGGAAGAGATGGAGACAATTTTCCTAAAACTAGGGAAATATTTTCATTTTATAATATATTGGAGACTTTTTCCTGAATGATTAGGACACTGTCCAAAGTACTTAAATGTATTATTGATATTGTTCCCAAATAAATCTACAAAATAAAGACCTTATTATTTTCCCTATTTTAAGAAAGTTGAGGATAGAACAGAGCCTCACTGATACCCTGAGGTGTGATGTTGCTGTTAGTCCTCTCTGCCAGTACTGTGATTTTTTCCTTTATTAAATTCTTCAAGAGGGAAAGCATGCTGGTTGCTGCTGCTTGCTGACTGTTGCCTTCTGCCTGCCAGGCCGGCCATACCATGAGATGTTTCTCCACTGTGATGCCCCTCTGCTATACCACCCTGCCTTGGAACCAGCTGACTGTGGACTGAAACCTCTACAAACTGTGAGCTGAAATAAACCTTTCTTTCTCAGAAAAATAAAGATAAATAAAGAAATACATTCCCAGAGTTATTCCAAGGTTACATGAGCCTCTCATGCTTCAGCATTAGCACCTCAGCCTGAGAACTACTAGCACTCACCCCACACTGAGCAGAGGTAAGTTGCCTAGGAAAGGGAGTTTTAGAGAGGAAGCAAACTAAGAGAGTCCCTGTGGCCCTCATTGTCTTCCCTTGACTACACTATTGTTTGTCAAACCATTTAAATTATAAAGTCTTCATACTTCAACACATAGTGACATTAAAACTAACAGCAAACTGAACTACTTACTACATCTGGTACGTGGAGTACGTGCATGAAGGCCCCATGAGGAGACAGCCCATCCGCTTTTCTAGCTGTAGGAGAAAAAGAGAAACACTGAAGTCTAAAAGTAAACAAATTATTCAATGGACAGCAAAACCAAGGGGTAAGGGAAGTCTCCCAGAAGTTAGGAAATGCCCCACCACCTCCAAGATTACATGCAGAACAGAAAGGAGCTGTGTGTGATGCCTTCGGCTGGGTCAGGGTTGACTTAGGGATAATGAGTTCTGAGGAAGAGGAGAGGAAGACAAGCTGGATTCCTCATTGAGGGAGAGGGACTGCCAGCAATATCTTGTGGCAAGGTAGATTTGGGGGTGGAAGGAGAGGAAAAGCTTCAGTTTTAGGGAGAGTTATGAAGTAGAGCCAAAGTGATTAATATGCACTGCAACCAACTGCTGGCTGATTTTAATTTCCAAGGGAATCTGTGAGGTACAGTTGTCAAATCCCCCTGACCCACTCTTACCCACCCAAGACTAAGAATCACTACATACACAGGCTGCCATCCTGACATGGGGCGAGCTACCTTGCCAATATGAGGATATTTATTAAAGTTCTGGAACCAAGACTCTATTCCCAATGCTCTGGTTCTTTGACATCCTTTTCCTAGATTCTTGTAGTGGGAGGTGACCTGCATACCTACTTATCTCAAGAGACCTTGTCATGGTCAAACTCCTTAAAGCTCTAGTGAGGGTTAGGTATTGACATTTGGAGTAGGAACTAGACAGAAGCCTCCCTCTTTCCATTTTGGGCCTTTGATTTGCAGCTATTACTATTAGTCATGTTTTGCAGACCAACCTTAGGCAACCAGCCTGTGGCTCAACATTGGTGATGACTTGAAACAGGTATCTGTCATAGGGGGTTGCATATGTACACATGTGCATGTGTGTGCGTGTGTGCAGTGCTGGAGACTGAGCCAGGGCCTTGGGCGTGCACGGCAGGTGTGCTATCATTAAGCTACATCTCCAGCCCCTGGATATTGAGTCTTGAAATATGTGTTCAAACATAGGTCCTTGGGTATTTGCTTTTTGTGGGTTAATACAGACATTTAGAAATTATTTTAAGTTTTTAAATCAATTTAAAATAAAATAACCCTTCCAAAATTATCCAAGGTCCCACTGAAAGTGAACAGCTGGTTCAGTGAACAGCTGGTAGACTGTGAAGGTTATCCCCACCTTCCTGGATCCCTGAAGGGCACCTGTCACATGGGAGGTCTACGCAATAAAGCCCGGGTACCGTGTCTTCAATCATGCAGCTCCTGGCTGGAGGCGGAGAAGGAGCGGCTTCCTGGTCGTGTACCAATGTCACCCCAGGATGGTCCTGGGCCAGGAGTGTGTGAGCTACCTCAATACAGCAAATACTCACAGTAATGAACCTGAGCAGATCCAGGCCTTCACAGGTGCTGCTCCGACAGTCACCTGACTTGTGAATCAAGCCATCTGAGTGGATGAAGGAAGCATTCACAGTGACAGGTATGGCTGTTGTCCAGAAATAAAGAGAAACAGAAAAGTAGTGTTTGGTTTTTTTTTTTTATATATAGTTTGTACAGCTGACAGGTTTATCTCTTGACAAATGATCCTGGGAAAAAGTGGATATCCATTTACAGGCCTAGAAATATTAGAAATCCAAGTCCTCCTTTTACTCCCAGTCACTTCTTTCCTCTGTCTTTACATCTTTCTCAGGTTTTTTTCACCCCTGCCTTTCATCAATGCATCAAAGTTTGTGAGATCTAGTTAACCTACTATAAAATACACCCATTGTAAGGGTGTGCTTCAACAATTTTCAGAAATAGAACTGCATGACGACGGTCACTACAGTCCACTTTAAGAACATTTCATTATGCTTGATGCTTTCTTTGTTTTCTTTTCACAATGGCAGATTCAACAAGTTTCCCACAGGGGTCTGGGAAGCATTAGGAAAGCAAAGACACAGGCATGATGGTAAACTGTTCATTCATGTTCCCAAGATGCAGCTTCTATTGGCTACCAGTGTTCATAAGGTGATACAGTCTTCCTTAGTCTTTTCTTTTCTTGGTGATACTGAGCATTGAACTCGGGGCCTTCACACTGAGACTGACTTCCTCCCTGGGGTAGTACATAGAACCATCTTATTTCTGAAGAGGGATCATAGATGTCCCCAAGGGGAACCAGCACCTGTGTCATGTGATAAATGAGCCATGCAGAAGTAAGGTTTCCTGTTGGAACAAAGACAAACATCCTGGCATGTGTCAGGAGCAGCAAGAAGGGTAGTAAAAGCAGAGAAAAATGATTATATTTTGGGTATGTCTTGAAGGCAATACCCACAAGAAAATGCTGGTGGATGAGATGTTTTAAAGTATGAAATAAAGAAGTTCCAGGATAATGTTGCTATTTTTGTCATGATCGAGTGGGTGAAAGGAACACAACTGACCAAGCTAGGCAAGCACATGAGGACCAAGTTCCTCACTGTGGTGTGGTAGTGGAGAAATCAAGAGTTTGGGTGGACCTCTGAGCTATGAGGTGCTGTTAGACTTCCCAGTAAAAAATGACAAATAAGCAGCTGAATATACCAGTTGAGAATAATTATCAGTGTCATAACACCCTCTGGTGAAAAGCTGTCACATCTGTGTCTCAGATTTAGAATTTTAGCACAAAAAAGATGCCTTAATTTTCTAGAGAGTGGAGCCAAGACAGAAGCTTTTTCCCAGAAGCTGTCATCCCAGAGTCTCCCATTTAGTGAATTATGGGATCTGCAATGAAAACCATGATTATTTTGTTGAAAAGTGTTATGGTTTATATCTAAAATAGCCTCAGAGGTCTCCTGTGTGTGTAAGGTGATTGGATCATTGGGACCCTGTGTGTTCACCTGTGGACACACCCACTGATGAACGCAGTAGCTGAATGTGCAGTCAGGAGGTGGGCCTGGTCACTGAGGTGTGACCTGGAAGGGCACACTCTCGTCCCTGACCCTTTGTCTTTCTGCTTCCAGGGTGTGCTGGGCTGAGCACTGATTCCCCTACCGATCCCCTCTGCTGGTCTGGCCCTGCTTTGAAGCCAACCAACCACGAAGCTGAAACCACGAGCCAAAATAAACCTCTTCTCTTTTTTTGTCGTGGGTGTATGACATTATGTTCCAGCAATAGGAAAGTGGCTAAGACACAGACCTTTGTGTACTTTTGATAGTTCAGGTCCAAACTCATGCATAATGTAACCATCATTTACTAGTTTAAGGATCCATCAGGATGTTAACAAAATTCATCACTGGGTAAGACTATTTGATCTCAACTAATTCCACTGTATCACAATTACTTTCTGAGAAATATTCAGGATACAGAGAAATAATTCATGGGATGAATCTGTGGGCTCTATCAGGAAGTTCCCTGGTGGATCTAGGTGATCATGGGCACATTACTCATGTCAAATAAATGAGGCTAACAGTCTATTATCTGTGTTTGGTAAAGAAGGCATTGCTTGGTTTTGCTTCATTTTCAGTAGACAGGGGCTAGGGCTTGTATCTAGTTGTCCCCCCAGGTGATCATAGGTCGGGGATGGCTTTTGGGAGATGACTGGACATAGAGGTTGTGCTGCTGGGATTGATTCATGGTGGAATGCTAGGATTAAGGTTGCCATGCCCTGAGGGTGGGGAGCTTGAATAAGATATAAGGGGCAGAAAGAGAGTCGCTGATTGCTGCTGGCTGCTGGCTGCTGGCTGCTGGCTGCTGGCTGCTTCCCTGCTCTGCCATGCCCCTCTGCCTTGGAGCCAGCCAACTGTGAGCTAAACTTTTGCAAAGTGTGAGCTAAATAAAACCCTCTTTCTTTAACTTTGGCTGATGTATATTTTGTCTCAGTAATGAGAAAAGTAAGATCAGGGAAGGAAATTATGCAGCACTGAAAAATCTACACCAAATCTCTTCTTAGAAAAAAATCCCAGGGGCTAGGGAGATTCTACTGGGGAACTCAATAGAGTTCAATAGAGTTCAATAAAAAACTTCCCTAGCAAGCTCAAGGGTCTGAGTACAATCCCCAGTTCAGAAAAAAAAAAAATCCCAAATGCCCTTTGCTTTAAATGGTTCTCATTAGGACAAAGGAAAGAAGAAAAGAAAAGAAAAGAAAAGAAAAGAAAAGAAAAGAAAAGAAAAGAAAAGAAAAGAAGAAAAGAAAAGAAGAAAGAATGGTCATTAGTTCTCTGAAAGAGATGGATATTTTAATGGATTTTACTGTTTCACAAATCTCTCCTTTTAGCAAAGGATACAAGGACTCAAAATATGTTTCCCTTTAAAATACTTCCTAAGTCACTGGAGTGGCTTGACCACCATTCCTCATAGTAGGTATTTTCTCTGTGGTTTATCTCTAAAGTACCTTCTGGCCTGAGATCTTTGTATAATGAAGAACTCTGACTTATAGATGCAGACAAAAACACTGATTACAATGCTCCTGAAAATTACTAGGCACTGTATTTTGAAAAATAATAACCAGGTGGCAGAACAATTGGGCTGTTCTGTTTCTGTCTACACACTGTTTCACTGTTTCTTATATTATGGCCTTTCATACCTCTTTACATTCATAAAAATTGAGAGCCCCGAAGAATTCTGTTATGTTATCATAGGCATTGATAGTCATTGGAATGGAAGTTAAAGCTGAGAAGTAGTTTAAACATTCACCTGTCTATAATATACATGATGATACTGGCTATTGAACCCAGAGCCTTCACCCTGAGCTATTGAGCTACACACCACAGTAGTTACCCTTCCATTTTTTTCTTTTTCTTTTCAGGGAAAAAAAATATGCATTTAGAATTAGCCAGCTGGACTCAGTTTAGATGACCCCAATTTAGTTGGCAACATCGAATGCATCATAATCGGGAGCCAGTCGAGCATATGCCTTCTTCTCTCCATTAAGCCTGATTAGGGTATTGACCTTGGCAATATCGATGTTATAGAGCTTCTTTATAGCTTGCTTGATTTGGTGCTTATTGGCTTTGACATCCACAATGAACATGAGTGTGTTGTTGGCCTCTATCTTTTTCATGGCTGACTTTGTGGTCAGGGGGACCTTGATGATGGCATAGTGGTCAAGCTATGTTTCTCCTGGGGGCACCCTTCCAAGGGTATTTGGGGGACCTCTGGAGCTGCAGTATCATGGGACAGCAGAAGGTGGGTGACGTTTGTATCTTCTTCTTGTGGCTGTGGATGCCTTTCAGCACAGCCTTCTTGGCCTTCAAAGCTTTTGCTCTGGTTTCGACTTTGAGAGGCGAAGGGGCTTCCTTCTTCACCTTTGGCACCATTTTGTTAAAAAGGCTAACCTTTCTACTTTTTCTATTAAAATTTAAAAATCTTAAAACAGGGTCTCACTTAATTGCCCAAATTTGTCTCAAACTTGCAATTCTCCTCCCTCAGCCTCCCAGGGTGCTGAGACTATGAGCATTTACCACCTCTAACATTTTTAATTAAAGGAAATCTGTATTTCTCAAGCCAAAACAAAATAAGTGAGAAAGGTGGTATTGGTTTACACTTTTACAAAAGGCTTTCATGTCCAGCTTAATGGAGGACCAATATACTCTCATATTGGTTTCTATATTTAGTCTTTTATAACAGCATATGTATGTCATGTACCCCCTGGAAGACTACAGTATATGCTCATTAAAGAAATGGAGAAAGTGAAGATCATCCTAGTGTAAGTATGAAAATACCTTTGACATCACAGAGCCTGTGAAAGGGATTTAGACTCCCTTCATGACTCACAATGAGAGAACTGGTGCTGTACAGGATCTTTGAATCTAGAATCAGATTGCCCTATATATTACAGTATACTACCTCTGCATATTTTATGGTTATGTGTACTTTTAAAAAAAATATTAGTTGAGGAAAATATTTTCCTTTGTTTCCCCAGATCCCAAGCAATTTTTCAAAGTAAAGTTTTTTTCAGACCACACTTTGACTTCAAATAAATTTCAACTTTTACATAAGCAGTTCCAAGTCCTGCTTTCCATCCACATCTGCCTGCACTCTCTGCCAGGGAGGATGCAGAGAAAGCTGAAGAATAATGATGACCCCAGACCCTCTCTTCCGGATGTGGTGGTTTATGTCTACAATCCCAGTATTCAGGAGGCTGAGGCAGGAAGATTGTTGTGAGTTCAAGACCAGCCTGGGCTCCAAAGTGAGCTCAAGTCCAGCCTCTTTTGCATGGCAAGACCTTGTCTCAAAAAAAAAACCCCAAAAACCCTTTTCCCCATGTAGGGGGTGTGAGAGTGGACCCCAGTGCCCAAGGACGTTGGCACTCCATGTGGTATTCTGTGCCACACTGGAATGTAGGCTCGGGGCATAGGAGAAGCATCCAATAAGCACAGAACAGCACATGCAGGACATGTCCTATGCATTTAGACATATAGCATGTATCTTCAAGGAGAAAATAATGTAGTCTAAAGGAATTTGTTTTTTTTTTTCCACATTATATTCCACCAAATTCCATCTGTTCTTCATAATCCACAAGGCTTTTCCAAGTACAACAAAAAACAATGATCATTTCCTTTGAGCTGTCAAGTATGGCCTTTGACTTTTAAATTTTGTTCCATTTAGCCCTCAGGTATGTTGTATTTTTTCTGAACAACAATCTTCAACATACTTAGAACATGAACTATCTTTTTCTCCAAAATCTTTTTGTCTTGCATTTACTATGCATGAACATCTACTGAAAACACATCGAATGCAAAAGCTAGACATCACTGCTTTTATCTCTGTAGAACTCTCCACTTATTTAATCCACTCACAACCTCATCAACTTCAGCACTAATAACTCTACTTATTAATTAGTGAAATTTAGAAATGATAACTCAGCCATTGTCACCCAACTAGTAAATAAGGGAGCCGGAATTCAAATTCAGATTTTATGAAGTCAGAGGCCAAACCTTTAACCAAATCCCTACAGTAAATATTTATTTTATGTGCCATGAAATTCTTCCAGCAGGAGCAGACAGCAGCAGCAGCAACAACAACAATAGCAATGCAAACAACTAACACTTATTGAGTATTCGCTCTGATTCAATCAGTGAATGAGATCAGTTTTTTCATTGAGTTCACACTGTATCTAGACAAAGTAACACCATTTATCTTGATTTTATAGGTGAAAGAACTGCAGTTTAGGAGACTTGCTTGAAGTTATATGTGGTAAATAGGAATAGAAACCAAGATCTGTCAGAGTCCAATATCTGCTTTGAATGATAATGTCTCCACTTTGTAGAAAAAATGTCAGAGCATTCCAGGGAAGGACCTCACAATGGCAACGTAACATAATGCAGTCTTTAGAATCAGACAAAAGGATCTGAATCCCATTCAAAACAAACTATTTATATGCCCTTAGCAACATTATTAACTTCTGCTGTGAAACTGATGTCAACCATGCCAACCCCTTAGAGCTGTGGTGAATAAAGCGATAATGTAATTAATGTACCTAGAACTTCTCTACCACCTGACAGGTTCTCATATAAGGAAACCAAGGCTTATGGAGAGTGAAGGCCAAACTCACACTGGGTCACAGAGAGAGAAAACTGGGGCAGACACTGTAAGTTAGTTCCTCAGACTTCAAATCAGGTGGTTTTTTTCTCCTCTGCACCACACTGTCAATAATGGGATTTTATTAAATGGACCTCGTAGCTCCATTATAACACTAGGTCAAGTCCACCCATTTACATCTGAATTTAGTTCAGGTGCAGTAGGAGAGATATGTCACATCCACAGACGTAAGTTCTACACATCTGAGCTTTTGCTCTCATTTCTACCATATATTAAATGGAGACAATGAAGACATACCATCCTTAAAAGCACAAATAACCGGTATAATTATCAAATACTTATCAACTCAGTAATTCTACTTCTGGTGACCTAGTTTCAGGGAATAAAGAAAATCTACATACCAATAATAATAATAATAATAATAATAATAATAATAATGTTTTAAAGGCAATCACAAGAAATTGAGAAGAATGGAATATTCTACCTTAGGGAATTTTTAGGTAACTTGGGTGGTATCTCTTCTAAGGGATGGCGTGTACCCATTTACACGATAAATGTAAAGAATACATAGATATATGAATGTCACTTATGGAATAAGTGATGTGAAATGAACATGAAGAATGCAGAGTTATGTCTCTGGCATGTGCTCACAACCATATTCTTAAAAACAAGAGACTAAGAAGCCACATGGGAAGAGAGACCAGAAACATCTAAGTAGCTAGACATTATCATGGACTCTTTCTGTTTTATTTGTTTTATGAAAAATTGTACAATGGATCTTTATAATTCAAGGGTGTAGTAGGCACCTGCAACAATGAATTATGTCTCAAATTGATGGTATGGATCTTCACGCAGCCATAGAAGATGAAAAGACCCAACAAACTCACAGAACAATGAAGAAAAGCCCAGAGAAAGAGTAGGCGCATGTACATTTTACTTCCTTGCTTTGTGTGCGAAATCTCAGACTGGGAAGTCTGTGAAATCTCAGATCCAGCCCACATTTTGCCTCTCAGCTGCTGCAGAAGGAAATACAGTGCCTCCTTGGAATAGGGCCATAAACCGGGTGTTAACCAGGGCGCCTCAGCACTGTGAATGCTTTCCACCTCATGGCTTGAAGCCACCCCCAGAGCAGCCATGGAGGACTGTGAGTGTGTATAGCAGGTGGGGTCAGATCCTTCTTCCTGAGGGTCTACTGCCTTAAATACAAAGGAGTTTCAAGGAGGCCCCTTGGGGAGTTGGATGACCTGGCAAAGTACACAAGGTCTTCCCTCAGGAACCTTCATCCCCAGCAGTAGGGACAGAGGAGGACTATGTTACTGGGTTCTTACCAGCTTCCTCCAGGCGCTTCCTCACAATGTCCAATCCCTTATTCACCGCGAGCTTCAGGGTCTCCTGTGAATCCTGGAAGGCTGTGTTGCTCATCATCAGGACACTGATTTCGTAGCTGCCATTGTGGCAGTTTTGACTCATCTGGGAGGTCCAGTACGTGAGCCCCGGCTGGAGGAGCTGGAGGAGCAGAGGCCACAGAGCCAGGCCCAGCCGAGGCGACTTCATGGCCTTGCCCTCCTGAGAACCATACTCCCTGTGTGCTTGCTTGCTCTGGCTTCCAGCGACGCAGGAACTCCAGCAGGACAGCCTCTAGCCGAGCCTCTGGTTCTGCTCTTCCCCACGCTCCTTTCTGGCCATGCCCTACTGGTCACATGGGCCTGGAACCCAACCTGCTTGCTCGCCAGCAATTAGCGGCTGCATTATGGTAGGAGATAAACCAAAGTTCACTTCGGGTGTTTGCGCACAGAAAGGTCAGAGCTATAAATGTGGAGATCACCTGCACCTGACCCAATAAAAATACATCAATTTCAGATACATCACTGAGAAGAAGGAAAAGAGGAACAAGACAGTCTGTTTTATACAACAAGCTTTGCGAAATGGAAAATAAGGGTCAAAGGGCTTATGCTTTGCATAGATATGATGGATTATCACTACTTTGTTTTTTAGCTGCACATCAAGATGGAATGCTCAACTAGCAAGGGCTGTGGCTCAGTCATTTAGACAGCAGCACTTCATTGAGATTTGGCTGTGTTGGGGCACTGGAGATACAGCATTGTGGGTGCATTGAGGTCCTCAGGGAGCATGCTTTCTAGCAGGGAAGGCAAACATTGTCCAAATACATATGAAGAAATAAATCCAACAATGAAAATATACAGCATGTTATGGGAGCACATAACAGATTAATATAATTTATTATAGAAGGTCAGAGAAGCTCCCCTGAGATAGGATGCTTCAGCTGGATCCCTGAAGGGCAATCAAGTGTTTGCTGCACTGACAGAAAGAGAGAGCATGCAGGAAGGGGCATGGCAGGTGTGAGGGCCTGAGAGGTACAGCATGCTGGGAGTGGTGGGAGTTGGGGGTCAAGTGGTAATAGGGGCCCAAGGGGGTAAGTGAGGGCATACCATGGAGCTTCCCATAAGCTCTTAAGAATTTTAGCCAGATATGGTGATGCATGTCTGTTATCTCAACACTACAGAAGACTGAGTCAGGAAGACTGCAAATTCAAGACCAGCCTGTGAAACTTAGAGACTTAACAAACCCTTGAAATCCTGTATCAAAATAAAACATTTTGAAAAAGGGCTGAGCATCTGCCTCAGTGAGAAGGCCCTGGTTCAATGCCAAGTACTGCAAAAGCTTTAAGGAACAGCCCTACAAGATTTGAGACTCTGTCTCAAGTCAAGAAAGGGACTTGATCAGATGAATTTTGAAAACCCCTCTTAGGCCCCACCATGGCAGGAATGTTCTGGAAAGAGACAGCTGCGGGAGCAGATGGAGGTTGTTTCTGTCATATAAGTGAGAGTTGATGGAGGCTCATGGCCTTGGGGATGGGTTCCAGAGATATCTACCAAAGAAAATGGGCAACTTAATATTTGATTACATTTGGCGCATCAGGGAAAGGGAGGAATGAAGGATGACCCCTGATGTGCTCAGATGGATAGACAATAAGGTACTGTACTGAGCTCTAGAATTCTGGAAGGGGTACGTGTTTAAAAGAGAAGATCATGACTTTTGTCTCTGGACATTTCACATGAAGGTATCAGTGTGAGCATGAGATTAGCCCCCATGGAGTTTTGAGAGGAGATCTTGTATTTAAGTGGAAGTTGGAAAATAAAATCAGAGGATAGGAATGAATCCTTCATCTACTATCCTTATATATCAGAACTTCAGTTTCTTAGCCTCTCGCCTCCAGGACTTACATAAGCAACTCCTGTGGTTATTAATCCTTCAGCCTCAGAGTGGGAGTTACACTAATAGCTTCCCCGTTTCTCAGGCTCTTAGATGTGGACTGAGCCATGCTGGCAGGGTCCAAAGCATCACGCTTTCCACCAGCCTGTTGTGAGTCAGTTCTCCTAAGAACTATATGTCTATGGAGAGTAGTAACACTGCCCTTAAGAGCATAAAAAAATTTATATCAGCTCACTACATGAAAAAATATTATTTGATAAGTCTAAAAATCTATAAGTTGTGAAACACACAGAATCTTTAAGCATGGATTCATTTCGACTTCCATCTCTTATCAGAAATAAACGTTAGACAAATTACTAAGCATATTGATGATGGCATTGATTATCTGATTTTTGCCTATTTTAAATTGTGAAAGTTCACTATTAAAGACATGGTGTGTGATTGATCCAATAATGTCATTGATTACAACATTGCCTTGATCACCACTTATGGCAATTTTTTTTTTTTTCGGAACTGGGGATTGAACTCAGGTCCTTGCACTTGCCAGGGAAGCACTTATTCCACTGAGCCATCTCCCCAGCCCCCTAAAATTTGTATTTTAAACATAAAATTGTGAGAACTAAGTGTGCTAAGTAGCACTATTGCACTCATGGAATTAGTCTTACTTGTAATTTCAGTCTCAACATACAAAATATATGAATTGTTAATAAGTTCAACCAACTGAAATGGAAGTAAGCAACCAAATTTTTTTCTATGAAGTTTGCACTAAAGCCACTCATTAGGTCACACGAAGTGACCTTTCAGGGATTTCTGTATCTCAGCTGGGAGTTGCATTCCCTACTGCAGGGCTTACAAGAGGATAGACATCCTGACCCTGGATGATAGTGGGATTTCTGTCTCCTAGACAGCCTAGGGATTGTTTGGTAAGACCCTAGCTCACTTGTTTTAGCTAATGGGGTCTAGTGGATAGACCAAGTAAAAGAAGAAATGTACTTTGGACTTCATCAAATCAAATATAGATGGATAAGCTTAATAAAAGTGAGTGGTATATTATGCATAGTCCTTCTTAGCACATAGTAGACAGGAGCCTGAAGAATAGACTTGTACCTTATTTTCAACCACTGAAAATAACCAGAAGTTATATTTCCCTTACCAGAAGTGGAGGAGAGAAATAGGATGGAAGTTGGGCTGTCTAAATGTTGCTAGGAATGAGTGATGTACTCAGCCTGGGCAAGAACAGGTGCTGGGGAAGGCTCAAGAGAGTGACAGGCAACAGAATCAACCACGAGGTGGAAAAGCATTGTAGGACGCTTGATGTATGTGTGTGTCACTAGACTTGTGGCTGAAAGATGAGTTTGTGTGTTGTGTAAGAAGCAGGAAGCAACTCATTTCTTGAGAGTTAAAGAAGAACTGGGGGTAGACAGAGGTTTGAGAGAAAGCAGGAACTTAAGCAGTTCCTGTGTGGAGAGGAAGAGAGGTTATGAGACATGCTGAAGGCTGCTTGGTAACAGTGAGAAGTAGGGTTAGAGCCTGGGAATTGATCTGGCTCCACTCAGCCTGCATCTTTTTCTCCAGCAAGATTTGGATGCTCAAGAGTGGGTACAGGAAAGTGAGTGCTTGGGCTTATTCATGGATGGAGATTTTCCAGGTGGAAACAATGAAAGGATAAATGGCTTTAAAAATTGAAAAAAATAAAAGTGATTGAAGAGATGGACCATGAATTCTAGACTGAATGAGGAGGGAAGTGGATGCAGGACGAAGTGGGGGAAAAGGATAAACATGAAATTTGAAGGAATGAGAGCTCCAAAGAGGTAGAGGTACAGACCCAAAACAAAACAACATACCCACAGGTAGTATTTGAGTCAGAGGGTGGATTTTCTGCAGTACTGATTTGAGCAGCTGAGAGTGGCTGGTGGGGGTAAGGGGAAGAAAATGTCTTTGAGTCAAAAAATTCAAGGAACTCAGAGTCCAGTTTGCTGGACAGATAACAGGTATTGCAATCAGCTAGATTTGTAGCAGGAACTTGGAGAGGAAAATTAATCCACTCATGAGTAGATGGAGAACAACTGGGACTTGAATATTGGAGAGTGATTGACAAAAAGGCAAAGTAAATTATGGCTCCGTGGCACAAGGCCCAAAGGAACAGAGGTTATTTTTTAAGTAAATATTTAAGAGTAGATCATGCATATAAAGTCATCTGCCTAACAAATATATGATGATTAAAACAGTAATAGGATGAGGACTCAAGTTTCCACGTCACAGCCTAAAAGTCTGAGGACTTCTGCACTCTGTGATTCACAGCCAATCTAGCCAGGCAGTGTAGGGCATAGTTCTTGAAGCAATGGGCATCAGGGAGTGCGCTGATCATGGCATGGGGGTTCCAGCAGGGCACAGGTAACTATTTAGACAAAGGATGAGCAGCAAGGGATGCTGGGAGAGGGGAAACAGAGAGGAGAGGTGTGGATGCTGGTGGAGACTCAGCCTCGAGGACACTTTGGAGAAGAGTTGATGAGGAAAAGGGCATGTTCAGCCCTGGGTCTCCTAGAGGGAATCTAGAAGAAAGTTGTGGTTATTTTATGGGGCAGGGAAGTTTGTTCTAGGAGATGGATACTGGTTTGGAATGAGCACTTCTTGGAGAACCTTAATGGACGTCATGAAGAATGAAACACCAACCTACTGAAAGGCACATGGATCACCACAAGAATAGCTCATCTTTGCTGTGGATGTGACTTATGTGTTGAACATTGGTGGCCAACACTGGTGGCCAACACTGGTGGCCAACCTGGCTCAATCATTGTTTTGTAATTGTTAATTCATTATGCTTCTCACTTTTCTGCATCAGGAAAAGAAATGGAAGTAGTAGATTGTTTTCATTTTTTAAAAAATTTGGTCCAAAGGTACAAGTATAGAAGCCATATACAGGGGTGGATGACATAACTGCCAATGATTTTGATTCAAATACAAAGAGAGTCTACAGCCATACCACCCTGAATGCGCCCAATTGCTTCAGATACAAAGAGAGAAGAGAAGGTCTGGCCAAATAGCTCAGTGGATTAAAGAGCCTGCCAGCAATCACAGGGGCTGGGGGTTTGATCTCCAGACCTGCCATGCCAGCACTGCCCCCAGAGAACGCTGAAATGGTGATTGAGATGGGCGTGGTGGCATGCGCTCTTGGGAGACTGTAAACAGGAGAATCACTACAAGTCCAATTCAGTAGTGAGAACCTGAACACCCTGTAGACCCTTCCCTAAAATACAGAAAAAAAAAAGAGAGAAAAGAAATTAAAAATATAAAATATAAAAGAAATGAAAAATATAAAAGGAGGAGGTAGATATACTTCTGGGAATCTCTTGAATAGCCTGTTGCCAGGAAAAGGACTTCAAATGTTAAGAACCAAGATAACAGTCCTTCCTGTACCCAGAATTATGTCCGTAAGTCATAAAACTATCATATATGTTGTAACTTAATAGAGACAGGTTCTGCTGTGAGTTACAAGGCTCAAAAACCAAATACTGGAACATTTGACTTGGCAGCTTTGAGAGACTTTATTTGCTACTCTCTGAATGTTAATGTCTCCCTAAATTGACATGTTGAAATCTTTCACATATTAAGAAGTGGGGTCTTTGGAGCTGGTTTAATCATGAAAGTGAAGTCTTACCAATGGGATTAGCACCCTTACAAAAGATGCCTCAGAGAAGCCTCTTCAATGCATTATGTCAAGATACATCAAAAAGACCCAAGTGTGGGAAACTAGGCCTCTAAAGACACTTCCTGGCTGGTGCCTTTATTTGGGACATTCCAGCCTAGTTGGAAGAAATCAACTTTTGTTTTATTTAAGTCTCCCAGTCCACAGTATTTTGTTACAACAGCCCAGATGAACTGAGACTCTTCCAAATCCTCTGAAGAGAGGAGAAAAGATGGGAATTGACTCCATACATGGAGTAAGTTGCCCGCATTTGCCTTTCCTTACTTTCTGCAAAACCTGGATCTCAAGTGCATGCTTTCTGCTAGAGTGCCCTCCTCACTTTTGTGCCTGTAGGCTGTTCCTGCCTCATAGCTGTCTGGTCCATAGAAAGTCTATCAGTGGAGATGCAAAGATGAGTTTTGAAAAGGAATTTTGCCAGGAGCTAGTGGAACTCAGACAGGAACATTTTAATGTGAGCAAGAGATTCTGATCTGAATTATTGAGGAAAATGACTATTTTCCTTTAAAATACTTTCAAAGATAATAAAAAAAAAACAAATAAAAGGGGCCAGTCAGATAGCTCAGTGGATTAAAGTACCTGCTTAGGCAGACAGGGACTGGGATTTGATCCCTGGCCTGCCTCGCCCCTGGGCTCCCGGAGACAGCAATTGAGACTGGGCATGGTGGCATGCTCCTATAATCTCAGCACTTGGGAGGCTGAAAACAGAAGGATCACTACAAGTCTGATCTGTGTAATGAGACCCTGTAGACCCTGTACTAAATACATTAAAAAAAAAATCTCATTAGAAGCCATACAAAATTTCACTAAACAAAAATGACAGAAATTGAACAACAGTTTTTATAGGACATATTGTAGTCTTTGAATAAGTTTTTCAGATTACTAGAACCAGAAAGCTTCCTTTCTCCCCACATCCCCTCCAGCATTTATCAGCTGACTTCTTGATGATAGACATTCTTTCTCATGTAAAATATATCTTGAACTTGCTCAGTGGGATAACTGAAACACACCTCGAATGTTCACATTGGGGGGTGACACATGCACTTCTTCTCTGTCTTTGAAAGCTGTATGCTTGCTAATTCTCCCCCTGTTTTTACCCAAATTGGCCAATGTAATGAATGTCTTTAATTAAATGCTACACAACCTGTTATGTGCATGGTATTATAATTCTTAAACAGTGGTAAATTAGAAAGAAAATTTCTGGGCAAGTCTAAAATATTGGGAAAATACAAAATGGAAAAAGACTTTGTTTTTAGAGCACTTGTTATCTGTCATAACACCTCAGACACTGAAATAGTATTGGGATGCATCGGGCCATTGTTAAACTGACACAGAGAGTTCCTTGGCCTGACCTCAATTGACTGGTGAATAAATGGATGTAAACATAAGTTGAAAAAAGATGTCTAAGGTATAAATAAGTAATTTTAATCATTCCTGCTTTAACTTGTCTTTATTTCCTGTCAAAGGCACAATGACTAATTCTCATTTACAAGGAGAACCTTGAGGTAACTAACAGGCTGCACGGTTTTGGAGAGCACCCGAATAACTGTGAATAAACAAAATTTCTGAGGTAGGCATAAAGAAATAGAATGTTTTCTGTAATAAAATGAGAAAATTTCAAAGTTTCCAGGGGGAATTGAAGTAGAAGGAAGTAAAGAGGGGTCAGGAAAACAGAAAATAGGACTGAGGGAACCAACCAAATGGCAAGAGGCCAGAGCTGCCTAGAAATGGTCAGTGGAAAAAAAAAACCTAGTAGTGCAGAAGTTGGTAATTTAAGAATAGAGATGTTTAACGTAAATATGAGGTTGCTAGTATTTTTCTTTAACAGACACTCATACAACAGATATTTATTGAGAGCTAGTTGTTCTAGGCTTTGAGAATAAATCTCAATGTTATAGCATGAATCCATGAATTTATACTTTCATCGTTGTACTCTAGTAGAAATCTCAGACTAATAAAACTGGCTAGTTAGTTCCAAACTTCCCAGTCTGTGCCCTGACTCCTATGCCTAATTGTGGGCATTATGGAAAGAAGCTTGGATCTTGTATTAGTGGAATACCAAGAGAAATAGGAGGCCATGTGAGCCTCAGAACCAGCAGTTGCAAGAGAGGTGAGATCATGGTAACTCAAGACTTCAAGGATTTGATAAAATATTGGGAAGGACTTGTAAATTTTCTACAAGTGTGGAATGAGAACTGAAGCAGTCTCATTTAGATCACAAGGCTAGCTGACCCCACTGATGGTAGAAACCCCAAAAAGACTACATAGACTGCATGACCTGTCTGGTCTAGAACCAGTGCTTGGGATGCTGACACTTCTGTCACTTTTCTTTCTTTTTTTTTTTTTTTTTTTGGTACTGGGGATCGAACTTGATCTTTTTGATACCAGGGATTGAACTTGAACTTTGGTACCAGGCAGACGCTTATGCTGCTGAGCTATCTCCTCAGCCCCTCTGTCACTTTCCATAGGTACACTCTTTTCTGGCGTTCTCTCTGCCCTGTTCCAAGAAAAACTGTGTAGCCCATGAGCAACGTCTTTTCCTCTTCTTCTAGGCCCATTTTGTACATTGTTCTTATGTGCTCAGGAAGTGCTGGGAGCAGCTAATTGTTACACTTGCCAGGAGTAGCTGAGAAACTTGTTTTCTTCTGAGTCTCGTATTGGCTCTTCTGCTTATGTGACTGTCTTTACGTACTGTGAGAGGTCTGTGTTGGTGACAATAGCCATGTACCTCATCTGTAATAGAGTTCTCTGTATCCTGAAAATGGCTTTATCTTTTTCCTCTTACCTGAAACACCATAGAAACAGGGGCAGGTACTTCCTACCCTGCCAGAGCATGGATAACTGAGTTGATATTTCAATTAGTAAAGAATCTGTACTTCTCTACATAAGAAAGCAGGTATCACTCTCATTTCATTCCCCTGGAGTGGTTGAATGGTTACTTTCTTAGAGTCATACATATTGATACCTTGGGAAAGAGGAAAAGAAGATAGTAATTAGTTCTTGGCGTGCACACTGAGAAGCTGTCACTTTTGTTTATTGGTATAGCCTTAGCAGATGGTTGGAAAGGCAAGAAAGCATTTAAGAAACAGAATGATGTACTTGGAACAATGAGGTGATGTGGAGGCAGAATGATATTTTACACAAACACACACACACACACACACACACACACACACACACACACACACAAAACTGAGAGCTGGAATTGAACGTAATTTTAGCTGGCAGTAAAAACCCCAAACACTACATAGACTGCGAGTTTTCTCAAATCTAAAATGAATTTAGTTTCTATTTTTGTACCTTCATATCTTAAACGGTGACCCTTGCTGGAGTTTGAACTTGGATAAGTGTGCCAGGTGACTGTTGGGACTCACACGGACAACATCCACCGAGGTTGAAGGGCCACCCTAGAGGTAATTCATTCCCTGGGAAACCGCCAAACATTGAGCTATAGAGCTTCATGGCTGTGTCACTCAAATCAGTCTCTAGTCCAGCCTGTACATGTGTGCCTTAGTTCAAAGGAGACAATGGCCTGGAATAAAAAACAGAAAGAACAACTTGACAAAGCACATGATGGGATGTTAAGTCATGGCTGCCATTGCTTAGCGGCTCTTCTGACAGCGTTTATCACACACAGGAGGGGGTATTATTTCCTACTTGGTCAAAGAATTTGATGCGTTGAGCTTGCTGAAGAAGCAAGTCCTGTGGCCCCTGCTGGAGGCCCTCATGTTCAATGAACCATAGCAACATCCAGCATGGGTAGGCTTCCTGGACAACATCCAAGACTGTCAGCAGCTTCTAGAAATGCAGGGAAAGGAGTGTAAATCAACTACTATTATTACAGAACATTAACAATTCAAGTGTATAGAATTGTGAGTGAATTTTAAAAATGTTTGGGATTCAGGGATTCATGCACGCTAAGCAAGTGCTCTACCACTGAGCTATACCCCAGCCTTTGTTTAATTAAATTAGATAATGGTAGGGGCCGCAGAGATGGCTCAGTGGAATAAGCAGTTCCCTGGCAAGCGCAAGAGCCTGAGTTCAATCCCCGGTTCTGCAAAATAAATAAATAAATAAATAAATAAATAAATAAGTAAAAATTAAAGATAAATAAATAAATTAGACAATGGTATAAAGCTCCAGGAACCTAGTAGGTGCTCAACAAATGTTACCGGTATTCTTCGATGCTCTTCTTTAAATAGCAGAGTTGATTGTGCCTTCTTTTATGTTTTGTGCTTCTTTGTACACTAAGTATATTTCTTTTGTAATTTTAATTTAAAATGTATTTCACAGAAACTAATTGAATTGAAAAATTTAAGTATTTGCCAGCTTTATTATAAAAAAGTAGAAGAGCCCTTAGTTCTTGCATGCTAGCAATAATGATATGGATAGTTATGAGCCAAAAAATATCTTATGACAAGCATTTGGAATCAGCCACAGGAACAAAAATTTAAACTACATTTATTTGGATATACTTCTTCATTGCCTAAAATAAAGTAAGCCAGCAGGGCATATCTAAAAGAAAGAGCAGATGTTCTGAAATTCAGGGAGATACATATTTCTTTACACATTACAAGGAAGAATAGAAAAATGTATTCTCTTTAATGCTTACCACCCAGCAAAATTATTGGAAGGATGAAGAATGTCTGATAAAATTGGATCGGGTTTAAGGTGAGGAGAAGACCAAGTGGGAGATAATTCTTTTTAATTCTACAAGATTGCCCAAAATAGTTGCCTAAAGGAATCATATCTAACATATTAAACTCATATATGCCACATATATTATATTTGTAAAAATTTGAAAAGAGTTGTACAGGTTTGCAGTTGGGATAATAATGTGTCAGTTCTCACTGGGCAGTTACGTGTTTGTATTTTGGAGCCTAGATATTTTTTCCCCAGATCTCAAACATCTTCACAAGTTTTCTAAAATCTCAAAGAACTAGACAGTGATGGGATGACCCTGAGTAGAGGTGAAGATCGAAAGAAAGAAGCCCAGCCCACATCCAGCTGGCACCCACTACATCCCTCTGAAGTACAGGGACCAAGATGCTTGTCAGAGAAGTGGAAGCTGCGAGCCCACAAAACAAAATGCAAAACTATCAATCTGATGGGGAAAATGCAATGATATTGAAGATGTAAATGTGAGATTCTTCTGGTTAAAAAAAAAGAAATAGAATGTGTCAAGGGCAGATTGAAACATTAATTTGAAATTAAGAGAACTGAGGGAGGGAGATTCAGTTTTCATCCTGAGGAAAGGGAGAAGTTGAGTCATGACATTTCTAACGTCGATTTTTCTCATGTATTCTGCAGCATATTTGCCACTCCAAGGCACAAGATGCTATATGACCTCCCTAGAGACACAAAAATGTGGTCATGCGTATATTCTTGTAAGGATGGTCAAGAATAACGATATAGGTCTTCAGCTTTTTGTTTTGTTTGAGAAAGGATCTTGCTCTGTAGCTTAGGCTGCCATGATCCTCCTGCCTTAGCCTTGTGAAGACCTGCTTTCCAGGCATGAGCTGCCAGCTCCGGCTAGGTTTGCAATTTAATGCTCTCAAATTTAACTTTTAAAAGGGAGAAAATAAAAAGCTGATAACAGCTGAGACACAAGTTGCAAATTCCCCCGTCTTGGTTGAAGTCCTCCTGGAGATGCTCTCTAGACAGGGGGACAATTCTGACCAGAGCTTCTAAGCATCCTGGTGAAGAAGAGTAGAGGAAAGGGTTCAGGACCCAGTATGGAAGTTCAGGAAAACTGGAGACAGGAAAGTGAGAAAACACTATGGCAGGACTAGAGGTCAGAGAGTTTTACTTTATCAAACAAAATTAGGTCTCCTCTGCTCCATACTTGCTTAATAATTCAAGGCAAGACAGCTCACAAGATATATATTCTTAAAATAGAAATTATCAAACTTGAAGATAAGAACTTGGAGAATCATGAAAGGGCCAGCAAAGTGATGTGAGAGAAAGTTCTACCGCCATAAAAACCACCCCCCTGCCATTTATTGAGCACCTACTGGGAACTTGATAAGATCTGGGAAAATCATGGGAAAAAGCCTTTCAATAAAGTCAAAGCAAGAGGAAGTTGGGTGACACAATTAACTCACTTATTGAGCACCTAGTGGGAACTCAGCACTGAAACTGGTCTCTTTACCTATGTTACTATGTTTAATCTTCCCAGCTGTATTTCAGAGGGTTTTATTACCTGCATTTTTTTTATGAGCAGAATATATTTATTGAGAGAAAGAAAGCTCCTGTCCAAGACAGTGACAGGAGGGGGACCCGAGTGGGTAGTTCCCCCTATTACCTACATTTTTATGGAGGAAGGAAGCCCTTTGGATTCCAAGTCATGTGAGTGGCGAGTGGGAGGGCCAAAATTTGGATTAGTGCTGCCCCGCTCCAGGATCAACAGTCTCTCCACCCAGAGCTGATTTATTGAGACTAGGGCTGACATTGGCATGAGGTATTTGGGAGGGCAAAACATTAGACCAACCTAATAGGAAAAAAGATGGTATTGCAGAGAGAGAATGAGAAAATATGAACATGAATGTGTAAAAGAGCTGTATAAGGGCGCAGACACAGAAGAAGATGGAACAGGTGAACAGGACATGCCCCAAACTTCAGATTGTTCAATTTATCTAGGATGTGATTTGTACCACATAAAGCATCTTTAGGGCTGGCCAGATAGCTCAGTGGAATAAAGCGCCTGCTTAGGCAGGTGCAAGGACTGCGGTTTGATCCCCAGCATGCAGTGCTGGCCCCGCCCCCAGGGTGCACTGAGACAGCGACTGAGACTGGGTATGGTGGTAAGCATCTGTAATCCCAGTGCTTGGGAGGCTGAAAACAGAAGGATCACTACGAGTCCAATCTGCGTAGTGAGACCCTGTAGGCCCTGTACTAAATACATTTTTTAAAAGCATCTTTACTTAGCTTTTACAAAAAAAGTAAAATAAAATAAAAATAATGCTAAATACTGTGGTGCATGCCTATAATCCTAGCTGCTGGGGAGGGTGGGGAAGGAGGACTTCAAATCTGAGCCCACGTTGGACAGTTTAACAACTTAATGAGACCCTATCTCAAAAGAAATAAAAGGCCTGGGGTGTAGCTCAACACTCGCCAAGTTCCATCCCCAGTGCCAGTCAACCAGTCACTAATGAACTGTTACTGGGATTGTACCAGATGTGCCCAATCTGGACCCCACCATTTTTTCCTCTTCTTTTTAAAAAACATTACAGCGAAATACCTAAAAATAAGGTATGCTTTGTTACTTATACTCCTTAACTATATTATGTACTTTTTTATGTGGTATAAAACAACACAACTCTTTTTCTCTCTGAAATATGAGTAAAAAGCAAAATGAAATGGCAGGGCCTACAGGGTCTCACTACTCACACATTTTTTCCTGGGAGATCTCATTTAAATGTGGTAAATGAAGTGAAGTTACCCCTTTCTTAACTCCAGGTTAAAATATCAAGTATCTCTTGACCTCTCTGCTCGGATATAGAACTGATGTCCCAAACACAGCAGGTCTGGAGCAAAGCTTTGAATTACACACACACACACACACACACACACACACACACCCCTTGTTATTTAATATGGTAATAAGAACACAGTATGCTTCTCAATTCTTTTTATCAGTACATATCTGCATTAAATAATGATCACATCCCTACTAGGGAGCTGGGACTAGTTTGCCAGCCATAGCTTTACTTGGCTCCTGGTTCCCCAGTCTTTGAGGAGTGAGCTTAGGTTCTGTAAGGAGGCTGGGGTTTTTTTTGTTGTTTATTTGTTTTGCTTTGGGTTTTTTGAGATAAGGTCTTATTATGTAGCTAAGGCTGGCCTGAAACTCACTCTGTAGCCCAGGCTGGCCCTGAACTAGAGGCAAGCCTCCTGCCTCAGCCTCCTGAAAACAGTACTGGGATCACAGGTGTACACCACCATGCCAAGTGAGGTGGGATTTTTTTAACCTTCTCTTTTAGTTGGCTTCCTGGAATGCCTTCCAGTACAGATAGAAGTACACCTTCTCCACGTGGTCTGTACCTCTATCAAGCTGGATGCTTCTTAGTATCATGTGCGAGAGTGGGGATTCTAGCTGCCCAGGTCTTCATGGATGAGTCCTTGGACAGGAGGGATTAGAGAACTGGTTCCTGGGCTCTGTGTGGGCTCTGATGACACCGTGGTGAAACTGTTTTTGTGCACTCCTTGTTAATCACCACCAGATCATTGCAGTTAAGACTCTGCAGCCAAACTCCTCAGTCACCACCAGGGGGACAATGATAGGGAAGACTGTTTACTATCACTGGCGGGTAGAAGTTCACGCTCCAACGTGGTCTCCACTGACACTGGTGGGGAGTGGAAAGCTCTCTGAGTATCAGTGAAGATGAAATTTCACGCTCCCTTTGTGGCCTTCTGTGACACAATCCTAGGATGGGGAATTTCAGGCAAGGGTGAAAATGTGCCGCTCCTCACTTAGCCTTTGCTGCTGCTGCTGCTGGGGCCAAGTCCCTCCCCCACCCCACTTCCTGTGACCTTTGGCTACAGCAGAGCTGGAGGTTAATCTTGTTAAGCTGTCCTTTTCTGGTCCTCTGAATAGATAGGCAGGCTTCTGCTGTTTTGTCTTCACTTGTTGGTGTGGCCAGGTGGCCAGCTTCTTCAGCTTTAAGTGTGGCATACGAGAGGCAGAAAGGAAACTGAAGGAGGTCAGCACCACATTTTTTGTTTATTAATTTTATTGAGAAACAAATAGCAATGAGACAGCTTCAGACAAGTTAGTAGGACAGTTTCAATAATTAATACATTGCATATTATTGTCTTTGTAGTAGTTATTCATGATACAAGAAGCAGACATGATATCCTGTCCAAACACTCTTAGAACATGTCTTTCTTCTCATTGAACTAAGAGAAAGTAGCTGTGTATCTGTCCTATTTTGTATATACAGATACAACATGGTCATTTATATCCCCTTTTTTTGTTTAGTTTTGTCAGAGATGGGTGTTCCATTGCCATTTAAATATTGTAGGTGCGTGAATTCAGCAAAATAATCTAATACAGTCCAGTAGTCCATAATAGTAGTGGGTTACCCATAAGACTAGCAATCTCAGAAGTTATTGACTTGAGCCTTTTACAGCTCAGCATATTAATATGGCTTTACTTTTTATACCTCATTTTTATACTTTTCTGCTGGATGGTTAAGACAAAGCAAGACCTATATAACAAGAAATGTAACTTTTGTATCTGCCAAGCTCTGTCAAATCCCCTCAGGATTCAACCTGAAATCCTGTACCGAAGTTTGTAGATCCTTTGTCAGTGTCAGCCATGTGGATGAGTCACAGCCATTGCTTGACTAATTTGCTCTCTGTGAAAGCCTGAGAGAATGTTCTCTCTCCATGTGACTCTCCTTAGGCACACTTTACATCATCAATCACTATCCTCTGTGGCCCCATAATTTCCTTGATCAGAAAATTTGGGACTCAGCTGAGTTACAGGATGTTACAGTACAGGTTCTTTTATATCCTGAGTCCTCACTGACCTTGAATGGCTAGGGCCAAACTGTTGGCTTTCCTCGCAGCCCTTCTTTTTCTCTAATTTTTGGTCTGCAAACTTAACTTGTTAACCCTCCAAAAGAGAAGATTAATGATATTATTACCCTATAACATAGGCAGTTGAGCTCAACCTCACTGTCTGAATATCAAACATCTTAGACTGGGGAGATAGCTCAGTAGAATAAGTGTTTGCCTGGCAATCACAAGGGCCCAAGTTCAATCCCCAGTTCTGCAAAATAAATAAATAAATAAATATTTAAAAATAAAAAATAGGAATAAACAATTACACATTTTTACACAGAAATTTAGAAATCTAACCATATATAACATTGTAGCAGGACAGTCCTATGACATTTTTTTCTTCTCTCTTGTTTTCATTTATTACCCTTTCTTTAAAACAAACATTTACTTGAGAGACAGTATAGCAGTAATTGATATGACATGAGAAGCAGTATGTATTTAGAAGACCAGAATGACAGGCATTCCAAGCATGACCCTGTGTTACACTTTGCTATCTTCAGTGCAGTTGTTTAGTTCACAGGTATCAGCATATACCATTAGGGTGAGAATCCTGCCAACTAACTGCTAGTGTCAAAAACCTACTGAAGATTCTTGGTATCATTGCCTTAACCATCTTGTGCATATAAATGTATGAATTTACCCCTGGCATGTTACTTTTTTTTTTTGGATTCTGAGTCCCCTCTTTGGACTGCCTCTTTCTGGCCACCTTTCAGTCTCTTTATGTCTGTTTGCTATCTAGCGTCCAAGCCTTCAGTGTCCTCAGCAGGAGGAACAGAGGAAAGTACACCTACTCCATTTTTTGCGAAGTGCAAGTGTACCATGGAACTGAATCATCTGTGTTCTTCCGTCACCACTAGCTTGAATCCTAGACCCTTAACACAGAGTGTGCCTAAGGAGGTCAGATGATTTTTATATGGTGAAGAAACAGTTAGAACTGGAGTTAGCATCCAATTGTGTGAAGGAAAAGAGCTTTGCCTTAAGCACCATTCACAGCCCCATGCAAAGCTGACCTGCGAGAATGAAGGAAGAAAGAAAGACGATCGGGCAGACCTTCCAAGAACGCATATCTGGGTACCTTCGCTACGACGATGGAAGAGAAGTAGCTAGTTTGGTCCATTTATGGCTCAGAAAGTGTCTAGACATAGAAAATGAATTTTGTATAAATAGTGCAATTACTAGAAGGTGAATCGTATGGTAACTTCATACTGAAGTACTTAAGACTCGATAAGTTTCTCCAGGATCAAATTAAGGTAAGTAATGAAAACTTTTTTGTTTTTATTTTTTTTTCCTTAAAATAAAAATAACCGATGTCAGAAAATTAAAAATTTAAAAAATTTAAAAAAAAGAAAACTTTTATTTCACAGCAAAGTATTTGATGAGGGATTAAAAATTTTAGATTCGCATTACAGTATTACTTTGCTGGCAGCTCTTGTTTTTTTTTTTTTTTTTTTTACTTTTGATTAAGTATGATGTCACAATGAAACTAAAATCCTTTTTACTTGTGCAGCAATGATTTATTCGGCATTAAATATTTTCACGTGGTAACCCCTAACAGAAATCTTATATTGGTGCACTAAATTTCATTAACTATAACTCTTATCAGTTTTGACTCACGCAAATCTAGGTTGGTCCCTGCTTGACCTAGTGATTTTGACAGTTAATCA
This sequence comes from Octodon degus, assembly GCF_000260255.1. Taxonomy (NCBI): domain Eukaryota; kingdom Metazoa; phylum Chordata; class Mammalia; order Rodentia; family Octodontidae; genus Octodon; species Octodon degus. The sequence continues at coordinate 5,468,308 of NW_004524588.1, forward strand.
TAATCATGATTGAGGATAGCAGTATGGCACACAAGCACTAGACGAAGGGGCGTGTTCCCTGCGTGTCATGAAAAGCCTGCTCTTTCTAGCTATGGCCTTAAATATTTCTTTAAGTGAAATACCAAACTCCACTTATTTTGTCATGGTACAGTTCCTAATTTGGAGGAGTAAGCTACTAGTAGTCATCCAGAACTTCATTCCAATTAGACATTTTTTTATTTTTAAAATCCTTTATTAGTGCATGTTCTCAGGACCTAAAGTTCGCCTCCTGGGGTGCAGCCCGCGCACGTACGAAACTTGGCTTCACTGCCCCTTTTGTCCCCCTGCTGCTCCAGCCCTTCGCCTCTCTCCATCTCCTTCGCATTTGAGAAAGGTCTGTTTCTGTTAGGTTTCTTCATCGAGCTGATTTGTGCTGGTCTATGGAAGGGAGCAGCTACATTTTTTTTTTCTCTTCTTTGCAATTTCTTATAACTTCTTCCCCTCAATTTTGCTTGCATACATCTGGCAATCTAAACAACTAATTTAAAGACAACACTATGCAATACGTTGTCGAATTCATGTTATTTTGTTTAGTGAAATTCTGTAACATTGCTAATATTTTTTAATTGTTTTGAATTATCTTTAAATTAATTCAATTAATCAAGGTTCCTGGAAAAGGGGACACAAGACAAGTAAGGTGGGAAGGAGGAGACCCCTGGCCTCTTCCCATTGCCTCTGCGAGGCGCAATGGTCACTGGACAAGGAGGGCCGACTCCCCGTGCAACTGTCCCACTCTCTGCTGAGACAGGGAGGAAGCGCAGGTGACAGTGAAAGTCTTGTACCCCAGAAGACAAGAGTGCCAGGAACACTCCTGGGCCTTGGGGAGGGAGGCGCTTTGCCAGAATTTTAAAAGTAGACCTTTAAACTTGATTTTTAAAAAAATATATATTGCTGGGCTGGAGAGATGGCTCAGTGGTCTAAAGCACCTACTTGGAACAAGCTTGGCAAAGCACAGGGACCACGGTT